>NC_043717.1:30514633-30578896 GCF_006229205.1 Suricata suricatta
CAACTGGAAGGATGGAGTAGCCATTTTGTGAGTTATGGAAGATTGCAGGAGGAGAAAATTTAAGAGAAAGGGGATCAGGAATTCAATACAGGGGCACCTGGATGGCTCAGTGGGTTGAGTGTCTGCCTCTTGATTTTGGCTCAGGTCATAATCCCAGGGTTGTGGGATTGAGCCCCATGTTGGGCTCTGTGCTGAGCGTGGAGCCTGCTTGAGATATTCTCTCTCTCTCTCTCTCTCTCTCTCCCTCTCTCTCCCTCCCCCTTCCCCTCTCCCCCTCCCTCTCTCCCTGTCTCTCCCCCCTGTCTCTCTTCTCTCTTTTCTCTTTCTCTGTCTCCCTCCTCCTCCCTCTGCCCCTTTCCCCTGCTGCTGAGCATGCTTTATCCAAAAAAAAAAAAAAAGTTCAGTCATGCTGAGTTCAAGATGACTGATATGTGGATGGAATTCAGGAGCCAAGTATGGGTAAGAGGACAGGAAGCTCTGGGAATGGATCAAATCATTACAAGGAAAGAGAAGAGGTCACGCCTTTGCTTTAAAAGATATTAATTAATATTTTTAGAGGACTTTAGGTTCATAGCAAAATTAAGCAGAAAGTACAGAGAGTTCCTATATACCCCCTGTCCCTTGAAGCAAACAACCTCCTCTAGGTCAACATCCTGCAACACACAGATGCATGTTACAATTAATGAACTTATATTGATACTGTTTTTATTTTAGAGGGGGAGAGAGAGAGGGAGGGGGAAGGGAGACAGAGGGAGGGAGAGGGAGAGGAAGAGTGCCCACAAGCAGGGTGGAGGGGGTGGGAAGTAGGGACAGAGGGAGAGAGAAAATTTTAAGCAGTGTTTGAGCTTATCATGGAGCCCCATGCTGGATCCCATGACTCTGGGATCCTGACCTGAGCAGAAATCAAGAGTCAGATGCTCAACTCACTGAGCCACCCATGCATCCCATTCTCACTTTGACACATTTTTATCATCTGAAGTCCATGGTTTAAATAAAGATTTATTATCAGTGTTGTAGACTCTGTGGGTTTCAACAAATGTTTAATGACCTGTATCTACTATTGTGGCATCATACAGAATAGTTTTACTGCCCTAAAGATTTCCTGTATTCTATTTATCTATCTCACCACCCCCCACCAACCTCTCCCCTCCCCCAGGCAACCACTGATCTTTTTACTGTCTCAGTAGTTTCGCTTTTTCCATAATGTCATATAGTTGGAATCATAGTATGCAGCCTTTTCAGATTGGCTTCTTTGGCTTAGTATGTGATTACGGTTTCTCCATGTCTTTGCATGGCTTTGATAGCTCATTTGTTTTTAGTGCTGATTTACATTCTGGATTGTCTGGATGTACCACAATTTATTTATCCATGAACCTTCTGAAAGACATCTTGGTTGCTTCCAGGTTTTGGCAGTAGTGAATAAAGATGCTCTAAACTACTATGTGCAGGTTTTTGTGTGGACAGGAGTTTTTAACTCCTTTGGGTACATACTATGGAGTACAATTGCTGGGTCCTATGGTAAGAGTATGTTTGCCTTTGTAAGAAATAGCCAGACTTTTTCAAAATGGCTGTACCATTTTGCATGCTCACAATGAGAATAATGGTTGCTCCCCATTTCTACTAGCATTTAGTTTTGTTAGTGTTTTGGATTTTAGCCAAAGATTTTTTTTAGTATTTTTTAAAAATTTATTTTTGAGAGAGAGCGAGAGAGCGTGAGCAGGGGAGGGTCAGAGAGAGAGGGAGACAGAATCTGAACACAGGTTCCAGGCTCTGAGCTAGCTGTCAGCACACAGCCTGACACAGGGCTCAGAGCCTGATGCAGGGCTCAAACCCTCGAACCGTGAGATCATGACTTGAGCTGAAGCTAGACACTTAACCGACAAAGCCACCCAGGTGCCCCGGATTTTAGCCATTCAAACAGGTGTGGAGGGATATCTCATGGTTTTCATTTGAAATTCACTAATGACATATGGTATTGGACATCTTTTCATGTGTTTACTTGCTATCTGTTTATCTTCTTTGATGAGGTGTGTTTTTAGGTCCCTTGCCCATTTTTTAATCAGGTGGTTCATTTTCTTATTGTTTTAGGAGATCTTTGGATAATGCTCCATTGCATGTTTACTTTGGAAATCTTTTCTCTCAGTCTGTGGCTTGTCCTTTCATTCTTTAGACATTGTCTTTCATGGAGCAGAAATTTTTAATTTTAATGATATCCAGCTTATCAATTACTTCTCCCACAGATCATGCCTTTAGTGTTGTATCTAAAAGTCATCATCATACCCAAGGTCAATTAAGTAGGTTTTGTCCTGTGTTATCTTCCAGGAGTTTTATACTTTTGCATTTTACATTTAGTCTATGATCCATTTTGAGTTAAATTTTGGGAAGGGCAGAAAGTCTGTGTTTAGATTCTGTATTGTGTGTGCATAAGTGGATGTCCAGTTGTTCCAGCTCATTTGGTGAAAGGACTGTCTTTGCTCCATTGTATTGTCTTTACTCCTTTGTCAACAGTTAGTTGACTATGTGGGTCTATTTTTGGGTTCTCTTTTCTATTCCATTGATGTCTTAGTATTCTTTACCAATACCACAAACTCTTGATTACCTTTTAATAAATCTGTAAATAAGGTAGTGTCAGTAAATCCGGTAAGTTTATTCTCCTTCAATATTGAGTTGGTTGTTCTAGGTCTTTGCCTCTCCATATAAACTTTGGAGGAGGTTTGCCATTATTCACAAAATAACTTACTAGATTTTGATTAGTATTGTGTTGAATCTGTTGGTCAATTTGGAGAGAGCTGACATCTCAATATTGAATCCTATCCATGAACATGGAATATTTCCCCATTTATGTAGTTCTTCTTTGATATCTTTTGTCACAATCTTGAGGTTTTTCCTCAAAGATTTTGTACATATTTTGTTAGATTTATATGTAATTCATTTTGAGGGTGCTGATGCAAATGGTAATGTATTTTGAGTTTCAGATTCGACTGATTTATGGATGTACATAGGAAATTGATTTATTTTTATATATTAATCTTATACAACATTGCTATAATTTCTAAGTCCAGGAATTTTTTTGTTGGTTCTTCAGATTTTCTTTATTGATGAGAATGTCATCTGGGAACAAAGACTGTTTGATTTCTTTCCTAATCTGTGTAATTTTATTTAATTTTCTTATTGCATTATCTAGGACTTCCAGTATGGTGTTGAAGTGAAATGGTGAGAGGGGACACTATTGTCTTGTTCCTGATAGTGGCTTTGAGTTTCTCATTATTAGATATGATGTTAGGCATATGTTTTTTGTAGATGTTCTTAACTAGTTGAGGACTTCTCTATTCCTAACTTACTGAGAAGTTATTTTGTTTGCTAGTTTTTTTGTTTTTTTAAACCATGAATGGGTTTTAAATTTTGTCAAGTACTTTTTTGGCATCTTTTGGTATAATCATATGATTTTTCTTTTTTAACATGTTGATATGATGGATTACATTAATTAGTCTTTGTTGAGACCAACTTGCATACCTGAGGTAAATCTTACTTGCTCATGGTGGATAATTTTTTTTAAAGTAAGTCAAAGAATTTTTTGTTTTATTTTAATTTAAGAAATTAAGTTTATTTATTTATTTTGAGAGAGAGAGAGAGAGGGAGTGAGAAAGGACCAGAGAGAGGGAAAGAGAGAATCCCAAACAGATTCTGGGCTTTTGGTGTAGAGCCCAACACAAGGCTTGATCTCATGGTAGGTAGTGAGATCATGACCTGAGCTGATATTGAGTTGGATGCTTAAACAACTGAGCCACCCCGGCGCCTCTGTAATTCTTTTTATGCATTATTGGATTTGATTTGCTAATATTTTGTTGAGTATTTTTGTATGATATGGTCATGAGTGGTATTGGTCTATAGTTTTCTTGTAATGTCTTTGCCTGGTTTTGTATTAGGGTAATTCTGGTCTCCTGAGAAGGGAGTATTCCCTTGGTTTCTGTCTTTTGGAAGAGGTTGTAGAGAATTGGTATAATATTTCCTTGAGTGTTTGATAGAATTCACAGATGAACCTATCTGGGCCTATTACTTTCTGTTTTGGAAGGTTATTAATTATTGATCCATTTTCTTTAGTAGATACAGACCTGTTCATATTGTCTATTTTTTCCTTGTGTGAGTTTTGGCAGATTGTATCTTTCGAGGAATCTGTTCAGTTCATTTAGTTTAGCAAATTTATAGGCATAGATTTGTTCATTATAATCCTTTATTACCTTTTAATGTACATGTGATCTGTAGTGATGTCTCTTCTTTCATTTCTGGTACTGTAATTTGTGTCTTCTCTTAGCCTGGTTAGTGGTTTATTGATTTTATAGGTCTTTACAAGGAATCAGGTTTTGGTTTTATTTTCTCTATTGATTTCTTATTTTCCATTTCATTGATATCCAATTTTTATTTATTTATTTTTTGCTTTTAATTTGCTTTTTTTCTAGTTTTCTGGGGTAGAAGTTTAGATTGTTGATTTTAGATTTTTTTCTAATATATGCATTCAATGCTACAAATTTCCCTCTAAGCACTGCATCCCCCAGTATTTGATAAGTGGTATTTTCATTTTCATTTAGTTCAAAATATTGATAATATCTCTTGAGAGCGCCTCTTTGTCCTGTGTGTTATTTAGAAGGAAGTTGCCTAATTGCTATGTATTTTGAGATTTTTCAGTTATTTTACTGTTACTGATTTCTAGTTTAATTCTATTGTGGTCTGAGAATAGACATTGAATGATTTCTATTATGTTAAATTTGTTAAGGTTTTTTTCTTAATGTTTATTTATTTTTGAGAGAGAGACAAAGAAAGAACATGAGCAAGGGAGGGGCAGAGAGAGAGAGAGAGAGAGAGAGAGAGGTGGTGGGGGACACAGAATCTGAAGTCCAGGCTCTGAGCTGTCCGCACAGAGCCGAATGCAGGGCTCAAACTCATAAACCATGAGATCATGACCCGAGCCCCCCAGGTGCCCCTTGTTGAGGTATTTTTCATGTCATAGGATGTGGTCTATCTTGGTGTGTATTTGATCTAGCTGGAGAAAAATGTGAATTCTGTTGCTGTTGGATAAAGTAATCTGTAGATGTCATTTATATCCAATTGATTGATAATGGCATTGAGTTCAACTATGTAGTTACTGAATTTCTGTCTGTTCATTTCTGTTAGAAGGGTGTTGAAGTCTGCAACTATAATGGGATATTATTCTGTTTCTCCTTATAGCTGTATCAGTTTTTGCCTCATAAATTTTGACATTTCATTGTTATGTGTGTACACACTAAGGATTGTTATGTCTTCTTGGAGAATTCACCCTTTTATCATTATGTGATGATCCTCTTGATATCTCTGATAACTTTTTTTTGCCCTGAGTCTACTCTATCTGAAATTAAAAAAAAATTTTTTTTATGTCTTTATTATTTTAAGAGACAGAGAGTGAGCGGGAAAGGGCAGAGAGAGAGGGAGACACAATCTGAAGCAGGCGCCAGGCTCTGAGCTGTTAGCACAGAGCCTGACACGGGGCCCAAACCCACAGACTCAGATCATGACCTGAGCCACCCAGACGCCCCTATCTGAAATTTTTATAAACTATTCCTGCTTTCTTTTGAATAGTTGATAGCATGGTGTATCTTTCTCCATCCCTTGATTTTTATTCATTTATTTTCAAATTTTTATTTAAGTTCTAGTTAGGTAATATAACCATCCCTTTACTTCTAATCAATGTCTCTTTATGTTTAAAATGGTTTTCTTGTAGACAGCATAAAATTGGGTTTTGTTTTTTATCCACTCTGACATTCTTTGTCTTTTAATTGGTATATTTAGATCATTGTTGGATTATTATCTACTGTATTTGTTACTGGTTTCTATTTGTTGTCCTTGTTCTTTGTTTTTATCTTCCACATTTTTTTCTCCCTTTTGTGTTTTTTTAAAAGTTTGTTTATTTTTGAGGGGTGGGAGGGGCACAGATGGGGAGAGTGAAAATCCCAAGTGGGTTCCACATTGTCAGTGTGGAGCCCAATGTGGGATGCCACCCCACGAACAGTGAGAGCATGACCTGAGTCAAAATCACTAGTTGGATGCTTAACCGACTGAGTCACCCATATGCCCCAATATCTTTTGTGGTTTTAATTGACCATTTTATGATTACATTTTCTCTCATTTCCTTGCATATTAATTATGCTCTTTAAAAAATTTTTTTAGTGGTTGCCCTAGCATTTGCAAAATGTGTATTTCTAGCTACTATAATTCTACTTTTGGGGTTTTTAAAAATTTTTTAATGTTTTATATTTTTTTGAGAAAGAGAGGGAGTGCGTGAGTGAGCATTAGCAGGGGAGGGTCAGAGAGAGAGGGAGACACAGAATCTGAGCAGGCTCCAGGCTCTGAGGTGTCAGCACACAGCCCAACATTGGGCTCGAACCCACAAACGCAAGATCATGACCTGAGCTGAAGCCGGATGCTCAACCGACTGAGCCACCCAGGTGCCCCAAATTCCAATTCTACTTTTGAATAATTCTGTGCCACGTCATGGGTAATGCAAGTACCTTACAGTAACAGAGTATTCCAAATTTATCTTCCCCATCCCTGTATCGTTCTCATTCATATCAGTTCTCCAGAAGCATATTATATATATAACCACTCATAATTGAATACATTATCGCTATTTTGAACAAATTGTTATCTTTTAGATCAATTCAGAATAAGAAAAAGTTTTTAAGTTTTACCTTTAGCTATTCATTTTTTGATGTTCTTTTTTCTTTATGTAGATCTGACCTATATTATTTTCCCTCTAAACTTCTTTTCACGTATCTTGCCAGGCAGATGTACTTGGCAAAACAGTTCCTCAATTTTTGTTTGAGAAAGTCTTAGAGTCTTTATTTCTCCTTCCTTTTCAAAGGATAATTTTTCAGGGTGCAAAATTCTGTGTTGGTATTTTTTTTTCTCTCAACACTATGAACATTTCACTTTACTCCCTTGCTTGTGTGGTGCCTTAGAGAAAGTTGGTTGTAACTTTTACCTTTGCTCCTCTATAGACCAGCTGGTTTTTTTCCCCTCTGGTTTCTTTTAGTATTTTTTATTTTTGATTTTTCTGCGTTTTGACAATGATTGCCTACATGTAGTTGTTTGTTTTGGCATTTATCCTGCTTGGTGTTCTCTGAGATTCCTGAATCTGTGATTCGATATCTGACATTTATTGGAGGAATGCTCAGTCATTATTGCTTCAGATACAGCTTCTATTCCTGTATTTACTTCCACTTTCTGATATTCTCATTATCCATATGTTACCCTGTGTACTTGTCCCACAGTTCTTGTTTTTTTGTTTGTTTGTTTTTTGTCTTTTTTTCTCTTTCCTTTTCTGTTTTGGAAATTTTACTCTCCAGTTTTCAAGTTTCCCTGCCATGTCCAATCTACTAATGATCCATCAAAGGCATTCTTTATTTCCTTTATAGCATTTTTGATTGAGTATTTTTAAAAATTCTTTCTTAGCATTTCCATCTCTCTGCTTATATTATATCTGTTTTTACATGTTACTTATTTTTCCATTAAAACATATAGCATATTAATCCTAATATTTTAAAATTCTTGGTCTGATAATTCCAGCATTCCTGCCATATCTGACTCTAGTTCTGATGTTTATTCAGTCTCTTGAAACTGGTTTTTGCCTTTTCATATGCCTTGCAGTTTTTTTGTTGAAGGGTAGACATGCTGTATTGGGTAAAAGAAACTGTAGTAAATAGGCCTTTAGTAATGTTGCAGTAAGGTGTGGAGATAGGGAAGTGTTCTATAGTCATGTGACTTGGTCTCCGTGTTTGGTGAGCTTGTAATGTCTGTACTGTGAACTTCACCTGTGCTTCTCAGTATTTTTCCTCCCCTTAGGTGGTGGTAAGACTAGAGGGGGCTGGAGTTGTATATTTCTCCTCTCTAGTAGGTTTGGCTCTTGTTAGTCTCTGGTAAAACAGGTTCTCCTGAGGGAAGTCCTTATGACAAAGATCAGAGTACTCTGACATATTTCAGAAAGACTCCCTTTCCTCTCTCTGCACTGGAAACACAAGGGAATTTTTCTTCACTATTGAGTGTGAACACCAGGTCAAGCTACTGAAGGTAAATATCACTGAAGTGTGCTCCCCACCCCCCCATGAATGGGTCCACCTGAAGGGTTTACCTCTCTTGCTTGTCAATACTGCCACCTCCAACAGTTCATCACTTACAATTCAGGTTGTCCTACCTTGTCACTGGTTCCCTCTGAGATTCCTGTCTTGGATTTCTGCTTGTTTAGGTTCTGATTCTCTGTATCTGCTTGACTTTTCAGTTTAGGGGCAGCAGTTTGCCCTGTGATCTCACTTCCCTGGTGGATTTAAGAAGTGTTGGATTTTCAGTGTGATCAACTTTTTACCCATCATTAAGAGAGAGTTGAGACTTCTGAGCTCCGTATGTGCCAGCCTGGAAACTAGAAGTTCCCTATTGCTTTTTCTTGAGACTTTTACCACTTAATTGGCTCTAAATATTACTTTTTTTTTTTTTTGCCTGTTTCGACCTTTATATAAATGGGATCATCCATATATACATCTTTTTTAGGTTTGTTTTGGGGGGGGTAGGAGGGGCAGAGAGAGGGGGAGAGAGAGAAGAATCCCAAGCAGGCTCTGCACTCTTAATGGAGTTTCACACTAGAGTGGGGGTGAGTGGGGGCTCAGTCTCACAAAGAGTGAGATCATGACCTGAGCTGAAACTGAGGGTCGGACACTTAGAACTGACTGAGCCACCCAGGTGCCCCTATACATACATCTTTTTGCTTATCATTACATTTGTGGGATAAATTCATTAGTTTGATACTTCTCAAACATTGGTGCAAATGTGTATCCCTTAGGGATCCTGTTAAGATGTATATTCTGATTTGACAAGTCTGGGATATATCCTGAGATTTTGGTTTTTTAACCAGTTTTCATGTGATGCTAGTGTTTCTCTTCCATAGCCTGTACTTGGAGTAATAATAAGGTTCTAGTTCATCCCATTTTCAACTGCCTAATATGCTTTGAATACTTCAGATAATCTACTGTATAGATTTCCTGCTGGAATAGGAAGGATGTGGGAAACCACTCTTTGCCAACTATCATTTTCCAGAACTGAGGCTTGGAGGAAACAAGTTATTTCATAATTAAAATGGATACTGTCATCAATATAGTAAATTGAACATAGTTTTTGAATAAAGTATAAGCAATATAGTCTTGCAAAATTTCTTACATTTTTAGTTGTAAGTTATTATGTATAGGTACTTTTTAGGGAAGGCAAAATTGAAAGGAAAAACTTGGTGCATATGTGTGCTCACTTGGGTATGAAGGTTAGTAATAAACAAGGCAAAAAACTTTTTTTCAGAGCTTTTGACAGGAAGTAATAACTCAACTGTTTTGTTTTGAAATTTCTTGGGTTTAAGCCCTGTGTCAGGCTCTGTGCTAACAGCCTGACAGCTCAGAGCCTGGATCCTGTTTTGGATTCTGTGTCTCCCTCTTTCTCTGTCCCTACCCCATTCACACTTTGTCTCTTTCTCTCTCTCAAAAATAAATAAAAAAATAAAATAAAAAATGTGGTTGTATTGACATCTCTTACACTGTTCAAACTCTGGTTCTGTATTTGTAGATCCCTCCTATTATCTAAAACAGGTGGCTTAGCAGTGGTTCTCAAACATCAGTGTGCACAGTAATCCCAAGAATGCTCACTTAATTGTAAGTGAAATTAGAAGGGAAATGTGACAAAAGATGAGTCCAGGATTTTGATCTGAGCAACTGGAAGGATGGAGTAGCCATTTTGTGAGTTATGGAAGATTGCAGGAGGAGAAAATGTAAGAGAAAGGGGATCAGGAATTCAGTATAGGGGCACCTGGATGGCTCAGTGGGTTGAGTGTCTGCCTCTTGATTTTGGCTCAGGTCATAATCCCAGGGTTGTGGGATTGTGCCCCATGTTGGGCTCTGTGCTGAGTGTGGAGCCTGCTTGAGATTCATTCATTCATTCTCTCTCTCTCTCTCCCTCTCTCTCTCTCCCCCTCTCTCCCCTCTTTCCTTCCTTCTCCTCTGTCTCTCCTCTCTCTTTTCTCTCTTTCTCTGTCTCCCTCCTCCTCCCTGTGCCCCTTTCCCCTGCTCCTGAGCATGCTCTATCTAAAATTTAAAAAAAAAAAAGAGGAGTTCAGTCATGCTGAGTTCAAGATGACTTTGAGATGTATGTATGTAAGTTATTATGTATAGGTAATTTTTAGGAAAGGCAAAATTGAAAGGAAAAATTGGTGCACATGTGCATGTATGTGTGCTCACTTGGTTATGTAGGGTAGTAATAAGGTAAAGAAAAAACTTTTTTTCAGAGCTTTTGACAGGAATAAATAACTCAAGTATTTTGTTTTGAAAATTTTTCACCTATTTACAGGGCTTAGAAGACAACTTCTTGGTGTTGTAACACCTTTTCCACAGTGACATAGTAATTTGGTTATCCTAAAAACCCTGGGAGCCATAGAAATAATATTGTAGTGCAAGTGGATTTTTATTAGAGTCCTAAGGAAATGATTTTATACAATATATGTCAAACTGTAATTCGGCCTTTACTGAACAGCTTTGCTGTGTGAGGAGTGTGTATACAAGTTTTACCTTTTATGAAATAGAAACTTCAGTATTTCTCGAGAATGTTATTGAGGGAAAAAAAGAATGTTATCAAGTATAATGAAGTGAGAATCAAATAAGGTACCAGAAAACAGGGATAATCAAAGCTCTTGAAAATGCTCAGTGGTTGCTTTGCTTTCTTCATTATTGGGTGCTAATAACTGGTATACTTATTTTCAAGCTCATTCAGATACTAATGATGAATTTTTTATAGCCCTCATTATTTTCTTGAAAGCCTTGGCAGTTAAATGGATCCTAATTTAAATAACAATGTGAACAGTGCCTCAGAATTTAGAACTTAGGATTTCTTTAGGAAAACGTGTTATAGTTTATGTCCCTCACTTGGAGTAAGTTTCTTGTATTTTATATTCTCCCTCCTTTCAAAATTGTGTCTTAAATGGTGTTTGTTATTTTCTGGAGTCCTAAGTAATCAGACCCTTCCTTTTTGAGTGGCAAGGCCTTGTTATTCAAAGCACTATATGTTCTGTGTATCTGCCACAATTTGTCTCTAGTATGCCTGTTCGTTGTGGTTTGGTTTGTAATGATATGCATTCCAATTTTGTAAAAAAAAAAAAATCCATATGACTAACTTGCCACAATAATCCTCTCTGACATGTTTGCTTCGGGGAGAAAGCTGGCAGAGTTGGAAACATATGCCTAGCTTTAAAATTTGCTGTCACTGCAAAAAAAAAAAAAAAAAAAAAAAAAAAAGTTAATGGAATGTATTCTAGTTTCTTTCTCTGTGTTAGTCATACTCATGGGACCAGAGTAATGATTTTGGCAAGAATGTATTTACTTTCCCATATAATTTTATCATGCTTCAGTATCTCACTCATTTTTCCTTAGGGTTTATCAAGAAAGTAGTATTATATATAAAAGAAAAAAAATATTTTCTTGGGGGCACCTGGGTGGCTCACTTGGTTGAGTGTCTAGCCCTTGATTTTTGGCTCAGGATCTTGTGGTTTGTGAGACTGCATCCTGTGTAGGGCTCTATGCTGATAGTGCAGATCCTGCTTGGTATTCTCTCTCTTCCTCTCTCTGCCCCTCCCCTGCTCACACTCTCAAAATAAATAAACATTAAAAAAATATTTCTTTAGGCTCATAAACACTCTTCAAATGTCAGTGTTCAAATGTTTTTGTTGCATTGATATGGATTATATTGTAAAATCAATGTGTTCTTTGAATTTTAAAGTTTCTTTAAAATGCTAATGGTAAACATTAAGATTTATTATCATTTTCCATATATTTTATTCTCTATACTATGAATATTTACCCGGTTTTAGAACTGACCTTTGCAAAGTTGTCTAGTCCTTTCCCACTGCTATTGTCCTAGTTAAGAGTTTATTACTTCTTTCCTAACACTATAGTCCTGTCCCTTTTACTGCTCTACCCAGTTATTTAATACCAGTCCTTAACTCAAATCTGCCCATCTACAGATACTCAAAGCCTCCAGCTTATACATACCACCTTTCGCAGTGCTTTTAGAAAGCTCCATCCAGCCTTGTAGACTTAACTATCTACTTTCTCAAAGGCTGTGTGTGCCTAACCTTTCTGAGTTGGCTTCTGCTTTTTTTATTTGAATTTCTCTTTTGCCTTTCAGTTCTTAACTTTTTAACTGGGGCTACTTCTCTGCTACAATCTCAGCCTTAGAGCTACAGGTCAGAGCACCTATATTGTCTTTATATACTTGGTCTCTGTCTGGTTCCCCGCTACCAGGAGTCAGAACGCTGAATATTCCTGGACTCCTTGCATCTGTAGTGGTATTCTCCAGTGTCCTTTAACAGGGCTGGTATCCGGGCCCTCAGAAGACCAGGAATGGACTGGGGCAAATCCTGTGTAGAGTGAGATTTTGTTTTGTCTCTGAAACCCAAACCCGTTTTTGGCAGTTCTCTTTTTCACAGGAGCATAGTTTATTCTTCAGAAGATTTCCTAAACTATTTTTTCTTCTCATCTCTCAACTCTTGGCCATATGGGTTATGTTCTTTAATAATAATAATATGTTCTTTAATAATAATAATAAGAAGAAGAAGAAGAAGCAGCAATTCCTGACCACATGGATTATTTTTCTTAATAATAACAACAGGAACAGTAACAGCAATGACAGTAACCTTTCTGTGTTGTACCAGATATATTACTTTCATTGTTTTTATTACCCTGTATGATATATGGTATTTTATAGTGAGGACACTGCAGTTCAGAGACGTTAAGTGCCGTAGGTCACTTTGGGATATTTGGTAGAGCTAGAATTGTAATCCAGGTCTCCCTGACACTTAGTGTTGGAGCTTTTTCCAGGAGGCCCCATTACATGAAGCATGCTTTTGGGTTTCCTCTTCCCATTCTCAGTTTTACATAGTGAGTACACAGTGAAATTGTATTTAGGAAGAGAAAATATATATTGAATGCTTACTGTGTGTACATTTTAAGCATCAACCATAGTCTAATAAGCATCAAGTGGTTAATGAATGTTGAATAAATGAATGAAAGAATACTATGTAAATTAGTTAGAAAGGGTAATCTCCCTGTGTTTGACATAGTGGCAGGCATGCTGTAGGCACCCCAAAAAAAATATTCCAGTGAATTGATGAGATTATCAGTTCAAATGGTTTTTGATTTAGGTTGTCCACTGTAGTCTTCTGTTAAAACAGATGATGATGGGAGTAAGTATTTAAGTCAGAGATCTAGTCTTCTCATGAAGTAAAGATGTGTTTTAATGGATGCTTTTTTCCTTTAGATCCCTTAAAAAGTAATTGATATCATATGATGAACTCTACTTCCAGAAGGCTTCATTTACTGACTTCATCTTACAGGATCTCTTATTCAGCCCCTAAAACTCCTTCCTTGACGTCTGCCCTTTTCTTTGGATAATGCCACCCATTGCCATGACTTCAGCTTCATTCTGCATCCTGACAGTTTCCACAGCTATATATATCTAGTCTGAATTTTTTCTTGATCACCCAGGGTCATATAAATGACAGTGTACCTTAAACTGAAATTCTTAAATAAAACTTCCCCAGCCCACTGATGTGATGGTGATTGGTCAGGAAATGATTCTTGAGACATTTTTGGTGCAAAAAGGTGGTTTTATTAAAGCATGGGAACAAGACCCGTGGGGCAGAAAGAGCTGTACTGGAATGTGCGGAGCAATTGATTATATACTTTTAAGATGGGAGAGGCAGAGATAAAGGAAGTTTCCAAAAGGATTTTCATTTGTTAAAGAAGACAGGATCCTGGAGGTCTGGCTCTTGTCAAACCAAGGCTGCTTTTTTGCCTCTGGCAAAGCATTAACAGTAAGGGAATTGTGAGTTCCTTGAGGAATGTCCTATTCTGTCTGTCTGAAATATTTGTCAGTGGGATGCAAGTTGTAAGGAAATTTAATTTTATCTGCATTTCTTTTGCCTTTGTTTTCCACATCACCCACAACCCCACAAATATATTTGCTGCTTCTTTGTGTTCCATATTGTTAAAAGGGAAGGAAGCTCCATATTCAGAATAAACACCTCTGGGTAAGAAGCAGCCTGAATATAAAAGCATGAATGTGACACAGGGGGTTCCCTTAGCCATTCTTCTGGAGAAATAGCAGTCTTGGTCCTAGCCTTAGGGCCTCCAAATTAAGGGGCTAACAAGAGTCTGCATCACCCCCTTCAAAGGAGTTTTTGTCTTTTGGTGCTTTTCTATGCTCTTTTGACCTTCTCCTTGCTGATGCAAGCGAGGATGGCAGGAGAGGGCCTCTTTTTCAATAGCTCCTTTTTTCAAGCATAATGTATGAAAGGATGTACTCCGATTACCATTTATAACAAAACTCCTTTCAAATTTTATCTAAAATAGAAGTCTTGGGACTAAGTTGTTCTTATTTTTCATCTAATACTTAATTGACTACAGGAGTCACGTAACTTGGTAAATTACTTTGAGAGTTTATACTGCATTAAAGGTTTAGCTTATCCCATTGTCTGTAGCCCTTAATTAATGAATTTTCATTGCGGCTTCACATCCATAGAACTCTTACAAGGTTTGTGTGGATTTTTCTCCCATTGTCTGTTTCTTTCTTAGCTGGGTAACAGACTATTGGCTGTTTGGTACGTTTTCTTTCTTTCCAGTCCTCACAGAGGGCCTGCCTGGTGACATTGTGCCAGTAACTCTTACCTGCTTCTCTAGGCCTACCCATGCTTTCTCCTTCTTATGCTACAGTTACTGGACTTCAACTGGTAGTCTTATTTGTTTCCTTTTACATTACTGCAGTGGGACATTGTTTTGCTTCTTTTCTCTCCTTCATCACTCACTAGGTGGGACCTATTTGCCTAACAGAGTATATGACTTGTCTTCAAATAGCTTTAATTAAGTTAAATGTTGTGTTTGTGTAATGTCAGCAAAGAAACCTTCAGCGTTCTCTTCCTATATTTAGTCAGATTAAAGAGAAATTTGTAACGAATATTTCATTCTTTTTATACCAAACGTGTTTAACTCCTTATGTAGTATTGATGGAAGCTATGGATTTGTTTTATTTTTAAGTTTACTTTTTATTATTTATTTTGAGACAAAGAGAGCATGTGGGGGAAGTGGAGAGAGAGAGAAAGAGAGAGAGAGAATCCCAAACAGGCTCTGCAGTGCCAGCAAAGAGCCTGATGTGTAGCTCGAACTCATGAACTGTGAGATCATGACCTGCGCCGAAATCCAATGCTTAACTCATTGAGCCGCTCAGGTGCTCCTGTACTCTTTTAAGATGATCAAAAGTTAATGCATTTCTAGCCTCCATTTTGGCGTAGGTAGATCTTATTTGCTGTATGATCATTCATCATCTGTCTGTTCCTATCTGTATTTAAAGAAATGTAATTTGAATTCATTTTTTTAAAGTTTATGTATTTTGAGAGAGAGTGTGCACGTGCATGCACATACCTGCATGAGCAGGGGCAGAGAGAGAGTTAGAGAAAATCCCAAGCAGGCCTGTGCTGAGCCCTACACAGGGATGGATCCTATGAACTGTGAGATCATGGCCTGTGCCAAAATCAAGAGTTGGATAGTTAACTAACTGAGCCACGGAAGCTCCCCCAAATTTATTTTGTTGTAGGTTTTCTAGTTAGCCAGGACCAAGGCACACTGTCTCAGAAAGCTCTGATGCAAGTTTGTTTACAAGGTCCTAGCACTCTCTGGAGTAGATGTTTCTGATTACAGTGCACTGGTTGTTTCAGAACCATGACCTTTGACTGACTTGACTTTACTTAACTAGATGCAGCAGCATTAATTACAGGGAGTATTACCAGACCCTGAGAGTATCCTGTAGGATTAAGAGTGAGTGGTTAGGGAAGTCATATAGGTGGTATAGTGCTTCCTTCATTGTGGGCTGCACATACTCCCACAAATAGGCGCGCCCTGCCTCAAGGGTGTTTGTGTATGGAGTGGTTAACTCCATTAGCCTGTACAGGTAGATGACAGAGGATATTCTGTTAAAAACTTCACACTTGTCAAACATCACCATGACTTTCCTTTAACTAACTTAGCCCCAGGCGAGATACTCTGTCACCTCTTAGTAAGAGCTTCAGGAATCTTGGTATTGAACATCATTCTAGTACTTTGGGTTTACAGAGAAGCAGGTAAGTTCAGCATATTGTAGGGAAGCTTCTCTGTATTGCACCTTGGCAGCCTTGCGTGTCTTCATTCAGGCCACGGGGGCAATGCTCGACCATAATCTGACTTGTCACAATGCCCTGTGATGCTTCTTAGAGCAAGGAGTGATAAGCAGCTGGTGAGGAGCTGCCACGAAGCAGCTTCTCATACCATATCTTGTGGGAAACTGCCATCAGGACATTTCTTACCCATCTTTTGGATTCAACTGAGTTGCAGGACTTTCTACTTTGTATCCTGTGGGGTATAACTTCAAGTATCTTTGTAAGTTTATAAAACTGCTTGGGTTCAGTTTTGAGGTCCTTCCTTGACAGCAGCATGACAAATTGGCTTGGACTGTCTGTTATATGGCCCCTCCTGTTTGATGTCATCTTGTGGGAACTAGGGAGATTGACAGCATACTGGTTTTGCTTTTGCTGTCTGTTAGTAATAAATTGAATCCATTTGAGCTCATTTTCTGCTTACCTGCTGAATCTATAGAAGTGTGACAAGCCAGCCTACTAGCTGTAGTAGTAATACTTGTGGCCCTGTCAGCCATTGTATTGCTCCTTTGGGAATGTTTGACTGTGTGACATACTGGGACTCTCACTGAAAAATGCTCAGCTGCTTTACGCACCATGGTATGCTCTCTGAGTCTTACACTTGTGTCTGGGCAGAATGGTGTCTCCAGGTGGTTAGAAGCCAGGGCTTTCTAATGTATTTACCCTTTTCCTCACATTGCCAGGCCAAGGAAAATACCAAGATCTCCTTAGAAAGTCTTATTTATACAACTGGAAAGACCACACAAATTCTGAAGCTTCCTGTTTCCCCCTGCCACCATATACCCCTCAGTGTGCTAGAAAACAAAGCATAATCACAGTGTTTGGGCCTACTCAGAATAGTGTACTGTATTTTATTTATTTTTTTATTAATTTTTTTTACATTTATTTATTTTTGAGAGACAGAGAGGACACAAGTGGTGGAGGACTAGAGAGAGAAGGGGAGACAGAATCTGAAGCAGGCTACAGGGTCTGAGCGGTCAGCACAGAGCCTAGAATGGTATACTTTAAATGGTACATTCCTGCTTAGGAATTGCCTCCTGCTTCTAAATCCTGTGGCCTCTTCAGTCTATAGTATTCTGGTTTCCAAAGAAACTAAATGTTTTACAATGCAAGCATCTATAAACATTCCTATTCTGGCATTAAATCTGGAAAAAAAAAAAGATACCGTGGAGGATAATTTCTACCTATATATTTTTAGAAAATTTTCTTTTTTAAAAAAATTTTTAAATGTTTTATTTATTTCTGAGAGACAGAGACAGACAGCATGAGCAGGGGAGGGGCAGAGAGAGAGAGAGAGAGAGGGAGACACAGAATATGAAACAGGCTACAGGCACTGAGCTAGCTGTCAGCACAGAGCCTGATGAAAGGCTTGAATCCACAACCCGTGAGATCATGACCTGAGCCAAAGTTGGATGCTCAACCAACTGAGCCACCCAGGAGCCCCTAGAAATTTTTCTATAATACTTTTCTGGATTTGCATTGTTATTTTTAACATAGACGTTTAAGGGTATAAATTTCCCTCCAAGCACTACTTATAACTGTGTATCACAGATTTTGATGTACTTTCATTACCACTTAGTTCAAAATATTGTCCAGTTTTTCTTATAATTTATTTCTTGATCCAAAGATTATTTCGAGTTTTGATTATTCCAAATATGGTGGGTTTCCTTGGTTTTCATATTGATACATGTGAGGAAAATGTTAACACAGTGGGTCTGCTGTGACTGAGGGAACCTAGAACCATGGTTGACTCTTGGTCAACCCCTGGGAATGTGGTCTTTTGAATGTTTTTATTTTAATGGTTGATTTTGTTTTGTACATCAGAAGCAATAGACCATGCTGTACCTGTTTGTCTGAATTGCTTTGTACAAACATGCAGATTGATCACGTGTACATGGTTTTATTACTGGGGCCCCAAGTTTCAGTTACCATGACTGGTTGCATAGCAGGATATGCGTATATGACTAGCCTTCTGTAGAAGCCACGAATGCTGAGACTCAAATGCTCTTTCTGCCCTTCCCTGCACAGAGATATTTAACACAAGTCTCTGTATTTTCCAGCTAGGGAAAAGGGATGTGTAAGAAGCCTCTGTCTGGCCTCTCTGGTCTCTACCCATTGCATATGTTTTTCCTGATGCTTTTACTTTGTACCCTTTGGTGTGATAAATCTTAGCTATGAGTATAACCTGTTGAGTTCTGGTGAGTCACAAATCAAAGGGTGGTCCTGGGCCCTAAACTGTAATCTTATTTAATTGTATTGTGGTCAGAGAACATACCGTGTATGATTTCCTTTTTTTAATTAGAGACTTGTTTTACAACCTAGAATATTGTCTTTCCTGGTAAGCGTACCATATAAACCTGAAAAGAACGTGTACTCTGCCACTATTGGATATATTGATCTATAAATATCCTCTAGGTCAAAGTGGCTGATAATGTTGTTTAGTTCTATGCCTTTGTTGGTTTTTCCCACCTAGTTCAGTCTGTTGCTGAGACAGGGGTTAAAGTCCTCAGCTATGATTGGAAATTAACTGTTTCTCTCTTTAATTCTGCTGATTCTCGATTCATGTATTTGAAATTCTGTTACAGGATGCATACCCATTTGGGATGATGCCTTCCTGTTGAATTGACCCTTTTATCATTCATTATGAAGAGTCCTTCTTTATCTCTGGTAATACATTTGGTTTTGAAATTAGTCTTGTGATATTAGTGGTCATTCCAGCCTTTTGCTTACTCTTTGCAAGGTATGTTTTTCTTCTGCGTATTTATATTTAGAATGAATGTCTTGTAAGCAGCGTGTATTTGTGTGGTTTGTTTTACTTTTGCCTTTTGACAATCACTGGAGCATTCAGTTTGGTAATCTTTAATTATTGACATGATCGGGCTTACTACTCTTTTATTTTATATTTTCTACACATCTCTGTGTTTCCTTCCCCTCTTCTTCCTTGCTTGTTTTTAGAGTATTTGAATATGTTTTCAGAATTCTAATTTATTTTTTATATTGATATTTGACCTATTCTTTTTTTGTATTTTGTACTTTTTCTTTCTTTTTTTTTTTTTATCGTGGCTGCCCTAGGGACTACAATGTATAGACATAACTTTTCACAGTCCACTTATTAATGTAATACTTAATGCATCAGTTAATAATGTACCAAAAGTAAAACATGGAAATCTTACAAAGTTACAGGCCCACATCCCTGTCTTTTTTGTTTTATAGTTGTTACACACACACACACACACAACACTGTTTTAGTTTTAAACAGTTATTTGGTTTATAAAGAAATGTAGACAAAACCAAAAAATAGTCTTTTGCATTTACTCAGCCATTTACCATTTTGGATGCTTTTTATTCATTTTTGAGTATCTCAGTTCCATCTGTTATTATTTCCTTCCCATATAAATAATTACTAGCATTTCTTACAGTGCAAGTCTGCTGCCAGCAAATGTACTTCTTATAGAGCCCATCTGCCAGTGACAAATGCTTTTTAGTTTTATCTGAAAATCTGTTTACTTCATTTTTCCTCTTTGATATTTTTGCTAAATATAGAATTCTGGGATAACATTTTCCCATACATCGCTTTAAATCTGGTGTGCCAGTCTTTCCTTCATGATTTCTTATACATTAACCATTAGTTGGATCGTTGTTCTTTTGACTTTGATAGTCATTTTTCTTTTGGGGCTTTCAAGGCTTGCTTTTTATCTTTAGCGTATGGTGGTTTATTATGTACTTTGATTTGGCTTTTCTGTATTTTTCTGTTTTGTGTTCATTTAGTATCTTGTATCTGTGAATTTCTATCTTTCATCAGTTTGGGGAAATTTTTATCCATTATTTCTTCAAATGTTTTTTCTACCTCTTCATCTGGTATTTTAATTATGATTAAATGATTCTTTATGATTGTTTAATATCATCTAACTGGTTTCTGAGTTTCTGTTCATTTTGTTTCATTTTTCCTCCCTGTTCAGTTTTTGTGATTTTTTTTTTCATCTGTCTTTAATTTTGCTTACTCCTCTGTCATGTCCATTTGGCTGTAAATTAAATCTACAGATTTTTTTCCATAAATTATATTTTTTTGTTCTAAAATTTCTTTCTCAGTTTCTCTCTGGTAGGGTTTTCATGAATTGGTTGTTCTAACATCTCTGTCATAGTTAAGTATGGTTCTGATACTTTCTCTGTCTCATCACACTGGTTTTGTTTTGTTTTTGTTTGGTTAGTTTTATTTTGCCTTGCAATTTTTGGATGAAAGTTGTACATGATGTACTGGGTAAAAGGAACTGAGGTAAATAGACTTTTAGTGTGAGTTTTGATGTGTATCTGGCTAGAGGCGAGGCTGTTTGTTGTAGTTGTAGGTATCAACTTCCCTTGTCTTTGTTTTTGACTCTTATGTTGTCTTTGGGTTCCCCTGGGGACTTGTTCTTAAATAAAGTCTGAGATATGCATTTCTTTCCATTTCTTTTCAGTATTCTTCTGTTATTATATAGGTGTCATTGATGTGGTGGTAAGGTGTGGGAAGAGAGGAAGTGTCTGTAATCCCACGGTTGGGTTTCTGGCCTGCATTGAGCCTCTGCCCCTGGGCTGTGACCTTCACAAGGGCTTCTCCCCATTGAGTGAGACAGGAAAGCTAGATGGAGGCTAGAAATGGGTTATTTCCTTTTACCCATGTGGAAGACTAGAAGGGGTTAGAGTCAGCTGGGTATTTGGTTATTTTGAGCCAATTTGAGTATTTTACTTTCCCAGGGTTGGTTAGGGTCTGGCAAATTAAATTGGTTAGGGTCTCTTGAGGGCAGGTCTTGTTGAGAAGAAATGTTCTGGGCATGTTAAAACATGGCTACTTTCTTCCTCCCCCCTGCTTGGAAACCTGAAGAAGTTATTCTCTGATATTCATTGTGGGAACCTGGTAGCATCCTTGGAGGTAAAATTCTCAAAACTGTGAAGCTCCCCCAAGATGGAGCCTCCCTAGAGTTTTAAACTCTCATACTGTCCACAGTGACCCTCAGCAATCATTGATGCCTGTACTGGTTTTGGAGTTTTCTGTTTCTGGGCTTCTGTTTCAGTGAGTTGGATTATCTGTATCTGCCTGTTTCTATAATTTGGGGGCAGTGGTTTGCCCTGTGACCTCTGTCTCCTGGTGGATCTAGGAGGAATTGTTGATTTTCATTTGTTCACCTTTTTTCTTGCTGTAAGAATGGCAATTATGACTTCCAATGTGTCTTTACTAGAACAGAAACGGGAAATAAAGTTTTTATGAATTAAAAATTGTATTTCTTTGTATTTCGTTGATGGTGGCAACTTTAACATTCTCTTCTTTTAACTGCAACATCTAGTTCATCTTTGAGTTGGACAAGAATGACTTTCTTTTCTCCTGATAATATATTATATTTTTTTGAGTCTTTGTATACTGAATACTTTGGGATTATATCTTTGATATTGAATGTTAAAGTGAGGAGATTGTATACTGTGGGTTTTTTTCTCTCCCAATAATTATTATTTTCTTTGTTTTAGCAGCTAGGTTGTTTTTGGCTGGATTTGAGCAGCTAACTTTTTCTTGTGTGGTAGCTCTTGTCTTTGTTCAGATCTGTTGTTTTGGGATGGACTGCTAAGGTCTAGTCTGTGTAAGCATTGTTCAGGGTTTAGTCAGAGATGTGGGTAATCAGGGCTTCGGGATCTACTCTTTGGCTGTTTCTCTTCAATGCTCATGATTTTTTGGATTCTTTTTATCTGGTTATCTATGCCTGAATGGCTGTTTTTTTGTTTGTTTGTTTTGTTTTTAAATATGTGCTCACTTCTGCTGTGGACTGCACCTGGTCCCAGACTAACAGGCACACCATCTCCCCTCCAAGTGAGTGCACAATCAGCCAGTATCTGTTTGCTTCCTTTCATTCACTTGGCACCTTCTGGGTGGCAGTGATAGTCTTAGTTCAGAATATGTCCTTTTGCTTTGCATTTGTTTTACACCAATATGGTCCAGGGTTCAGTTAAAGATGTGGGTAGACAAAATTGGAGGGTTCCCTCTCTAGCTGTCTTTCTTCTGGGATTTCTCCACTTCCTTCAGCATTTTCCCAACTTAACTTTTCTGGTTCCCTAGGTCTGAAAAATGACTTTTTGGCCCCCATGTGTGCCCCCTCTAACTGCTGTTCACCCCAGGTGCTGCACTTAGCCTTAGGCTAAAAGTCATGATGATGAAAATTTATTTGTTTAGCTCCCTGTCTCTATTCCTCCTAGCAAGTATGAGTTCCCTGTGAGAGCCCATATGCTTTTGTTCACTGCCCAGTACCTTAAGATTGTTTTTCTTTCTACTATAACCAAGTTTTGTAGCTGTTTTCTGTGTGTATGTGTGCAGGGGATGGAGAGAATCCTGTAGGTTCTGTGTTTATTATCATACCTATCATATTTCCTTGAGGGCAAAACAATTTTACCGAATCACCTCTTAGAAACCAAGACTATGTTTTCCTTTAGGGAGTGTTGTAAGATGGAGTCTTGTGATGTCCTCGCCTCTTGTTTTCCATACGAAGGGGTGTAGAATATATATAAAAAAACCCAAAAGATTTCACCAAAGAACTGCTGGAACTGATATATGAGTTCAGTAAAGTCGCAGGATGCAAAATCAACATACAGAAATCTGTTGCATTTCTATACACCAATAATGAAGCAGCATAAAGGGAAATTTAAGAATCAGTCCCATATTGTACCAAAAACAAGATACCTAGGAATAAACCAAACCAAAGAGATGAAAGATCTGTACTCTGAAAACTATAAAACACTGATGAAAGAAATTGATGATGACACAAACAAACGGGAAGATATTCCATGCTCATGAATTGGAAGAACAGATGTTGTTAAAATGTCTATATTTCCCAAAGCAATATATGCATTTAATGCAATCCTTATCAAAACACCAACAGCACTGTTCACAGAGCTAGAACAAACAATCCTAAAATTTTTATGGAACCACAGAAGACCCCTGAATGGCCAAAGCAGCCTTGAAAAAGAAAAGCAAAGCTGGAGGCATCACAATTCTGGGCTTCAAGTTATATTACAAAGCTATAGTAATCAAAGCAGTATGGTGTAGCATAATAGTACAGCACAAAAATAGACACATAGATCAATGGAACAGAATAGAAAATTCAGAAATGAATCCACAACTATATGGCCAGTTAATCTTCAACAAAGCAGGAAAGAAAGAATATCCAGTGCAAAAAAGACTATCTCTTGAACAAATGGTGTTCAGAAAACCGGACAGCAACATGCAGAAGAATGAAACTGGACCACTTTCCTGTACCATACGGAAAAATAAATTCAAAATGGATGCAAGACCTAAATGTGAGACCCAAAACCATAAACATACTAGAAGAGAACACAGGCAGTAACTTGTTTGACATTGGCTGTAGCAACTTCTTTCTAGATTTGTCCCCTGAGGAAGGGGAAACAAGCAAAAATAGACTATTAGGAGTATGTCAAAATAAAAAGCTGCACAGCAAAGGAAATAATCAACAAAACTAAAAGGCCGCCTATGGAATGGGAGAAGTTATTTGCAAATGACCTATCCAATGAAGGGTTAGTATCCAAAATATATAAAGAACTTATAAAACTTAACACCCCCAAAAATGAATAATGCAATTAAAAATGGGCAGAAGACATGACTGATCATCAGGGGAATGCAGATCAAAACGACAATGAGGTATCATCTCACATCTATCAGAATGGCCAAAGTCAACATGAAACAACAGGTGCTGGTAAGGATGTGGAGAAAAGGGAACCCTCTTGCACTATTGGTGGGGATGCAAACTGGTGTAGCCACTGTAGAAAACAATATGGAAGTTCCTCAAAAAGTTACCAATAGAACTGCCTTTCAGTTTAGCAATTGGACTACTAGACATTTACTCAAAGAATACTGAAGTACTAGTTTAGAGGGATATGTGCACCCTGATGTTTATAGCAGCATTATCTACAGTAGCCAAATTGTGGAAATAGCCCAAGTGTCCATTGACTAATGAATGGATAAAAAAGAATTTACACACACACACACACACACACACACACACACACACACACTGGAATATTAACCATAAAAATAATGAAATCTTGTAATTTACAATGACATGGCTGGAGATAGAGACTTTTATGCTAAGCAAATTAAGTTGATCAGAGAAAGATACCATATGATTTCATTCATATGTGGAATTTAAGAAAACAAACAAAGGGGGAAAAAAGAGATAGGCAAACCAAGAACTTAACTATAAAGAACTAATTGATGGTTACCAGAAGGGAGGTGGGTGGGGAGTGAACAAGTGAATGGTGGGTGAAATAGGTGATGGGGATTAAGGAGGGCGCTTGTGATGAGTCCTGGGTGTTGTGTGGAAGTGTTGAATCATTATTGTATACCTTAAACTAATATTATACTATATGTTAACTATCTGGAATTTAAATAAAAACTTAAAAATAATATGAAAAGAAAAAAATGGAACACGTGCATCTAATGACAAAAAAAGGGAATAGGTGAGGGAGACATTTTAGAGTTAAGCAGAATTCCTTGGGGACTTTGAGCAACCTATGTGATTCCACCTCACTAAGTTGTTTTAAAAATAGAATAAATTTTCATAAAGCTTGGAAATTTAAGAAAAACTATTATGGCTGTTTTGAGCTAAATGCTAGATTCTCCTTTGCTTAGTACAGTGCCTGCTGTAGGTATTCCGTAAATGTTATTTGAATCCATTAATTATGTATGGATTCACCATAATAAATTACTCACCATTAATAAATTAGCTAAGAGTATTTTGATTGACTCAGAAATAAGATGATTAAAGAAAATATTTGTGTTTGTTTTTTCTTGTACTCCTGTAGATACATGGCTAATATATTTCAAGTCATTTAAAATACTAATTTGTCTATGATATAGTTTGTTATCTCGTGTTTTGTATATGAGTTGTTTGGAGAAAAATCCCTGTAATGGTTCTTTATTTCTTCTAACTCATTTGTTGAAGGACTGTAGGGAATAGTGAGTTAACTAATAAAGTAGTTTGTTTTCTAGTTTCTACCTAATATGACAACCACAGAATATGACATTATTAACTTGAACACTTTAAGAGTGCATATAGCAAGTAGGCTTATAGAAATAAGGAATTTAGTTTATAGAATAGCTAAGGATTAAAGTTTCTCTAATATTGGGGTTAAAGTGTTCCGGAGCATACATCTACACACATACAAAGTATAGAATTCATGAAAATACAACTTGCAACACAGCTGAATACCTTCTTGTTAATTTACATGTAAGAGATTATGTAGGGTCTTGATATCATTATGGTAAATCACAGGCTGTTTCATAGGTGCTACTCACTATATAATGGGAATGAAATCAAAGCAGCCACATTGGTCTGTCATTAAAGTTAGAGGTTGATGTTGGTATTGACCTGTTAGTGTGATTATTGTAAAAGATATATAGTATGGAGCTATTTCAGAGAAATTAATCCAGATACTCAGTATCATAACTCGGAAACTCCCTTCAGTTCTCTGCCCTAGGTTTCTCTTTACTCAGTGCTGTAGGCAGACTGGTGAATCCTGAGAAGGCTTAGGACTTCTAAGGGGCTGTGGTAGCTGTTTTGTTTTTGGCTCTAGTGACCCATAACTATAGATCCCTCTGTATGCAGCCTCTTTCTTTCTCAAATAACCTGAGTTGAAATCCAGTGCTCCCAAGCTGCTTTGAGGCCCTAATTCCATGAGTGAGCACTAAAAATGTGAAAATAATCATAGACCAAAATAACAAGATGAGATCGAAGAATATTTTTATGGATACTCATGCATATTTCCAGCAGGATTTAATTTTTCTCCAAATGATTCTCAGAGATCATTTATAATGTAACGAATTTATGTTTGATTCTTCTGAGCACCTTGTGGCGTTTGTTAGTTCTGTACCAGACCACCTTCGTTACTACCCTTCATCTTACTCTCATGTATCTGAGGTAGATGAATGCTTCAGTTGAATGAGCTGTAAGGAGGTATATTTTCTTTTTTTCTTTTTTTTAAAGTTTATTTATTTTGAGAGACCGAGAGACAGAGAGTGCATGTGTGGGAGTAGAGGAGGGGCAGGGAGAAAGAGGAAGAGAAAATCCATGACTGTGAGATCATGACCTGAGCCAAAATCGAGAGTTGGACAAACACTCAACTGACTGAGCCACTCAGGCACCATGAGAAGGTATATTTTCAAGAAATTATTTTTCATGTTTCATGGTGTGTGTGTGATAAGACAGGGAGAAAGTCTGTTTTAGAATAAGCTGCATGAGGTAATAGAATCCTATAATGCTTATGTGAAATTTGGTGAAATGCTTTTCCAAAGAGAATATTCTCTTCATATTGGTTTATGGAAGGAGTCTTCCCTAACATAGACTTTTGTTGGTAACTAAAACTGCAGCTGGACATTTCAGAAGCAGATTCCAAGGAGGTGAATAGACGGTAAGGTAATTTTCTTAAATACTTGGATCCTAGTTGTCTCCAGAGGCTTTGAAGCTGCGAGTTACAAAATAGGCTGATTTGATCTCTTCGGATTTTTGCCAGGATAGTAATTGCACTGAGATTTTTAATACTCAACAAATGACAACATGGTATTCTTCCTTTTACTTTAGGAGAGAGGTGAGTCCTAGATGATAAGGAAAGAAAAGTTTTAATTTGGAACATTTGGAATATCAGACTTCTTATTGGCCAAACACAGTGGTATATCTAACCTATAGTCATGCAGCCACAGAGTTGTTACTTGTTTTATTGAGATAACCTTGAAAGTGTCCATTAGACTGTGAGCAATGTGAGGGTAGGTTTTATGTCATTTTGGTAATCATTGAGTCCTGGTGCAATGCTTGGCTTTGGTAGTGAAGAATGAGAAGTATACTGTGTTGCAATATCTTAGATTTCTTTACTTGTTTTAGCATAGGAATCGAGTTAGCCATGTTGGACAGAAGACCAGGTATTCTGTCTCTTCTACTCCTAGCAAACAAGTCTTCATATTTCAAGACTCCAATGTTGCCTTGTCTGTGAAGCCTTTATATCATCTCTGGGTCCAATTGACCTGACCACTTTTCCCTTAATGTATCCTTTACCTCTTTTACAACATTGATGACATTTTGTTGCATTTTTTAAAAAAAATTTTATTTATTTATTTTGAGAGAGGCAGAGACAGTGCGAGTAGGGGAGGGACGGGGGTGGGGCAGAGAGAATCATAAGCAGACTCTGTGCTGCCAGTGCAGAGCCCGATGTGGGGTTCAAACTCACAAAGTTGTGAGGTCATGACCTGAGCCAAAACCAAGAGTCAGACACTTAACCGACTGAGCCACCCAGGTGCCCCTTTTTATTGTATTTTTTTATGTGTATCTGTCTCTGTCATAATGGAGAACTCCATTACTATTGGTCTATTCTTGGTAAATTAGTAGGAATGAGTTTGTCTGCAATTAGCAGGAAAGGCAATTAATAGAAGTTTAGATAAGGGTGCGTTTATCTTACAGAATAAGTTTTGGAGGTAGGAGATTCAAGGATAGGTGTCTTCAGGGGCATATATATTTCTGGTTTTGTTTGTGTTTTTTTTTTTTTTTTTTAGCCCACCAAGCTTAGCATCTGGTTCTCATTCTCATGATCATATAACAGCTATGCTCCACGCCTCATATCAGTATCCCATGCCGAAGAAGAGGACAAATGGCACAAGAGTTTGCCAGCAGTATGTCCTATTGAAAGAAAGACTTCCTGCTTATATCACATTGGCTAGAACTGGGTTACATGGCCACCCTTACTTAGTTCAAGGGAGTCTGAGAACTTTTCTGGTACTTGTACTAGAGAAAGGCAGGGGGCAAAGCCATTGTTGATGGCATTTGTGTAGGTAGTCTACATTGCCATGTTTATGATTGGGATCTCCCTCAAAAGTGTTTTGGTACATGTCCAGTCAGTTATGTCACACATTGAACAGTAAGCTTAATGTCTTAAATATCAAGGAGAAAATCTATTTCTTTGCTATTGCTTCAGACTCTTTGCTATCTATTTTAGAAGTATGGCCTGGCTTGTGGTTTTCAGTAAAACTTACTTTGTTCATTTACAAAATGGAGGGTATGGTCAGAGATGGAAATAAGCAGCAGTAGAAGAGAATGTGCTTCCAGGAACTTGGCTCCAGCAGCATGGAAACCATTTAATCCTGTAAGTTATGGACTTAAGAAATAATCTGTCTGTTTCCTAGGATTCTGTCATTTTTAGATATCCTTTAGCTCTTAATTTCTTCCTCCTCCTGTGAATTACATTTGATAGAGGGAGAGGCTGCTGCACTTGTTGGGTCCCCTTATTTGTAGTGTGAGCTTATTTAATTTCTGTATCAGCAGTCTCTGGGTGTCCTCTTCTTTAAGCTTTAAGATTGAAGTTGAGGGCAACTGGGAACTCTCAGGTCTCTTTAATCCCTACTGCTTCCCTTTGCTCTTCTCTGTTACCTTGTTAGGGCCCTCCCTCCTGTGACTCATGAGTTTACATGTGTTCTTACTGTGTTCTCCAGGTAGTTGTGAATTTTAATGTCTCTTGATCTAAATACAAAATATTTGTTTTCAGTCATAAATTGTCTTGTTACTTACCACAATGATAGGAAAACCCTACAGACACACACACACACACACACACATACACACACACATATATATATATGTGTATATATATATATATATATATATATATTAGATCTTTTCCCTCAGAGACCAAGCTTTCCTCCACAGTCCTTCCATTTAATTGTTCTGGGAAAGGCAGAGCTTTCCTGAAGATTTCTCTGTTTTTGAATTATGTCTAGGAAATGTATGTCCAATTTGGTAGTAGAGAACTTTTTTTTTCCCTTTGAGAGCCATGTATATAGAGAGGAAGAGCTCAAATAGGGCCACACATGTAAAGATCTTACTTAGAGGATAGTTTTTTTGGGTAGAAGTTTAATTTTTGAGAGAAAATGTTTCTCATGCGTTCTTTTGAAATTAAAAATGGAGAGTGCATACACCTATAAAGAAGAGAGAGCACAATATTTTAACCAAAAGTTACAGGTTCATAGAAGAATAGATAGATACATAGATGCATATTCAACCTGATTGGTGATCAGTCAATGAATTGTAAACTAAAGCAATGAGGTACCATTTTTCATTCATTGAATTCGCAGCTTTGGAAAAACAAAATGCTCATACTCCTCATTGTTGACAAGTGTGGGGAATAAGCACTTTTTAAGTTTTTTTGTAATTTTGAAAGATTAAACATACAAAACTAGGCCAATATAATAATATCTTTTGTATCCACCATTTTTTTAGGTCTTTTTAAAAAAGACCTGACCCACCATAATCTGATTCTTCCTCATTCCTTCACTGTCAGTCTCCCTGATAGCAACTTCAGGCAACCACTCTGCAAACATGCATGCTCAAACATCAGTGGTGACAATGAGATTGCTTCCATTTTTCTGGAGAGCAAGTAGCAATACTTATTACTCTAGGAATTTTATCTCAGAAACTATAAGAGATATACATACAAGTGTAGGTAGGTAAATTTATCAGTGTTATTTATAATTAAAAAAAGCCATCCAAAATGAACATTAATAGAGGATTAGTTAAATCAATGAAAAAACATTTATGTGATGGGTTACAAAGCAGCAACGACAATTTATGTGTTCCAAGTTGTTTGCTTTAAGTATACTTCAGGTTGGTGAATAGAAAATGTTCCCCATACATGTCATGCAAGAATCTGTCAATCCTATGTGAAAATCTTTAATTTGGTTTTGTGTTTCAGATAGTTTAAAATTAGAAAAAGAAAGGTAAAAGTGAAAATGGGAAATTAAAAGACTGGTTGAGTTGATAATGAAAGATAGTGAAGTAGGCAGCTGGTTGTTTAGGCTCTTCAGGGGACTTTATGTCAGCCATCAGTCATTTGAGTGTTTGTGTCTTCTGGATGCTAGATAGTATCATCACTGCAGAAGGCCAAGTGATGCCCTCATCCCTCAGGCAGCTTACGGTCTGGGAACAGATAATACACACGCAGAAAACTGGTGAGTAAACAAGCAAGAGTAATGTTTGGTGAAGGAGTACTACAGATTTAAATGCTATAAAAATTCAGAGGACAGAGAGATTTTTTCCTGCTAAGCTGATAGAGATACTTTTCTAAGCAGGTGAGGGAATTATACTGTCATTAATAATGGCTTTAGGATAAAAATAAGCCAAAAGGAAGGAAACATCTTTCTTTCTCTCTCCCTCCCTGCCAGAGTCCACCTTCAGCAGGTCCAGGGTTCTCTGAAGATGGACTGTGTCGGCAAAAGGGATCGACTTCTTTCTGCTCACCAGGCAGGCATCTCTGCACTGACCCGAGAGTCAGCTTTTTTTTTATTGAAAGAATGTATGGGTACAAAACAGAAGTGGCAGTTGCCTTAGACAATGATTTCTGATGACAAATTCTTTGATATGTAAAAATTTCCCAGAACATAGATTGGTAGAATACTCATGCATAACCTTTATCAGTAGTGATTGCAGTAGGTGACTAGATGCTTATCACATGGGGAAGGAAGGGATCTTTAGCATTCAAATACAAGACAATGTTTTTATCATAGCAAAGGCAAGAGTTAGTTCTTTGTGAACAAGGGTCACTAGCCTGTTTTTCGAGGGGAAGAAAAACAGGTTTTCTCAGGAAATGTAACATTTGCTCCTATAATCACAAAAGAAGAAACTCCTATAACAAGTTTTTTCACAAGGTACAATTCACATATTTTTAGCATAAGAAGGCAAGCCACTCCTGATACCAGTCAGGCGCCTTGGGGGTCGGTGCTCAAGCAGAAATTGATTGGGGGTTGAGTGGGTGTAGATGTGGGTTGCCACCTGACTGTGGGAGGCCTTGCAAACCTGTCTTACCTTACAAGGAGATTTTTGCTCAACTTATGAGTTCAGAGAAACTGGCTTCCTGCACCTCCCTCCCCCTCTCCCTCCCTCCCTTCCTTTCTTCCATCTCTCTACCCAATGTGGGGCTTGAACTCACAAGATCGAGAATGTCATCCTCCTTTGACTGAGCCAGCCAGGCACCCCATGGGACCATCATATTTCATTTAAGGGGAATGGTATGAACAAAGGCTTGGAAGTGGGAAAGTGTGTAGTGTTTGTAGAGAGCTAGCTTGACTTGATTTGTAGGATTTCTGTTGGAGTGGAAAGCAAATAAGAGAGACTACAACTCAACTTAAGATGTCAACCTTGTTTATCTTAGGACTTCTCATTCATGTTTGCATGCACCTGTATTTGTTGCTTTTAATTTTAAGTTACAAAAACAGCCATTTTAGTATTAGAAAATCTACTGTAGGACATATGGAATAAAGTAGACAACTATAAAATTTACATTCTTGGTTCATTACTACAGTGGAGACCGTATTAGAGTGAGAATCAGACCTACCAAATAGTGATTCTGTAACCAAACCAAGGCTTGATTTAAAATTTAGTACTGAAGTGGTGATAGTCCAGAAAATTGTTCCCCTCACCCAGTCCCAGAATCTCTAGTGCATTGTCCCCAGATAGTTAAAGTCTAGGATAAGGTTTTGGGGTTACTTTTCAGCCATTACTATATCATAACAAACATCTTTTGTTTGGGCTGATTATTTGGTAAACCAAGTTGGCAAACTTCCCACAATGTACCTGCAGGGAGTAGTAATTCTTAGGGACCCAAGGCTACCCACAGATGAACTACAGTCCCTCACCCTAAATTATTTAGAATAGAATGATATTCTGAATTCTCTTGGCTCCTGGAGTTGCTTATCAGCTTTTCTTTCAGGGCTGCTGCTGTGTTTTGGAGAAGGGCCAGTACAGTGAGATCATTTAGGTTTTGTTTATAGAATGGTCGTCGGGATATTTGTATGGATCAACCAGGTGCAATGAGTTTGCTTTGGCATAGGCATTCCATTGGGCCTGGTGTGTTTTCATTTGTATCTGCGCAGTTTTAGGAAGCCATTTGAATGGGTCAATTTCTTTCCTTTAAAAATTTTTTTTTAATGTTTATTTTTGAGAGAGACAAAGCACAAGCAGGGGAGGGGCAGAGAGAGAGTACACGAATGCACTTAAGCAAGGGAGACATAGAGAGAGGGAGGCACAATCTGAAGCAGGTTCCAGGTTCTGAGCTGTCAGCACAGAGCCTGATGCAGGGCTCAAATTCATGAACTGGAAGATCATGACCTGAGCTGAAGTCAGCCGCTTAACCAACCGAGCTACCCAGGCACCCCTAGATGGGTTAGTTTCTAAATGTATTACACAAACATAGGGTACACTGCTTCTCTGCTATCTTGTCATTGGCCTACTTACGACAAAGAAGCTACAAGAAATTGTGCTATAAGATACCTTATTGTATTTACAATATGGATGTTGAAGATACTCGTTACATTTCTTCTTTTAAAGACACCAGGAATACTTTTTCTCTCTAATCTCAAAATCATAAGTAATGAGGCTTCTGGGTAACTACTTTCTTTTTATCTTAGAGATACTGTGGCTCATGTAACTAATTGTGTTTTTCTTTTGGCATTGTCTCCTAAGAAGTTTATCTCTTTCTTTAGCAAAAATTCCTCCTTTCAGCAAGATTTTTATGTACAAACTTGCGTCCTGTCTATTGAGGTTTTATTATTCCAAATCTTCTTGATTTTTTCCTTTGTCACATTTTTCTCAAATGCTTTTTTAATTTTTATTTTATCTTTTATGACATAATAGGATATAAGTAAATAAAATGAATTTGATACTGAAATGTTAAGTTTAATGTGTTGAATTGGTATCTCTTTTGCTTCTTCTGTTTATTGTGCTTTGGTGATGACCTACGGTGCCAAATTAGGTGATGTCCAGAAGTATATAACAATTGAACCTTTAGACAAGTTAGTGTGAGAGGTAAAGCAAGAAGTGATCATATGCCTCCAGTAACCCCTGAGAATACCTCAAGGTTTGCACAAGTTAGATCTTGGCCCTTTCCTCTCAAGCTTCTCCAAGTCTCAGTTCATTTCACCAGGCAGCCTTTTACAGGAAAGTAAACAAAGTCCCAGAAATGTCTCACAACTGATTAAGTAACATAAAAGATAAGCCCTGTGCATATTACCTGGTCAGGGTAAATTCTTCTATACACACCCTATATAATCCAATTCTTTCACTGCTAGACTGTTGCTATAATAGGAAAACTCCAGTTTTTGTAGTCTATTTCAGCTAGGTATTAAGTAAGCCAATTAAATTAATTTACGTATGTGTGAAGTGCTAATAACCACCCCCTAATTTTCCCAGTAACATATACTTGTTTGTCCCAAAGGATAAGATACCTCTATCTAGATGTCTAAATCCAGGGTCTCCAACTTATCTGTCCCAAGGAAATATAAAAAAATGAAAATAACAATTTATATTTAAAAAACAGATGGCTACTTTACGACAACAAAAAATAGAATAAATTCTTAATGGATGCATAATTTTGATTGTATTGGATGTAACAGTTTATTTTTGAATGATAGAATATTTAGGAAATAGTTAAATTATGGTGCATGAATATAATTCAATTATTAAGAATCATGTTCATGAAGTATTTAATTTTATAGAAAGATTATTTATTAGAAGGAATAAAACAAGTTTGACACCAAATGGAATATCATATGAGCTCAACTTGTTAAAATGCAATATTTTATTCAACAAATTTTCCATGTCTAGTATGTTAGGTTTAGTGAGGAGTATGGGAATATAGCATCAAATAAGATATACATTATTTCTGCCCGGCATTAAACAAAATAGGACATCATTATGAAATTAAATCTCCCTTTGGGGATTGGTGATTTCTAGTCAAATGTGATTAAGCTCATTTTCTGGTTTGTGGACTCTCCAGGACCCTGTTTTCATTTCTCTTCTGCTTTCTGTCTGAGAATTCAGAGCTCTCCAGTTCAATTAGATTGAGCAATGGAGTTCAAAAACAGTAGCAACAGAGAGTTCAAGCCTAGCATTTCCCATCATCTCTAGTTTTTTTTAAACCTAGGTGGTCACTGTTGCCCAACAACATCTGTGTAATAGTTTCTCCTAGGAATCTTTTCTTGAGATTTTATCTGGGCTGCTCCTGCAGGAGAAGGTACTAATTAATATAGGGAAAAAAACGTTTCTGCATGGGCCTTCTTATTTTACCTTACCAACACCCATACTCATGTTTTTATAGAATGCAATTCTTATTGTGAACCATTATCAACTTAATTTTGTTCTTGCGACAAATTTTCTTTAAAAACTTTGAGTGATACTTACTGGGAACGGACCTTTATTCAGGAATAGTTTTTGTAGAAGAAAGCTATAAATCTCATTTATTTAAGAACTTCATCCTACAAAATAATACTCTCTTCAGAATTGAGGTTAATGTTTTGATTGTCTGTGTAAAACATTAAGTTTTGTTTCTACCAGCAGCTTTAATACAATATCCTTGAACATACTCACTACAGTGATATATTTTGTTAGTGATGCAACAGTATTACATGTTATAGAAAGACCTCTTCTAAAGCCAAGAGCTATATCAAATTAGTTCCATATATTATTTATGATTATTTTTCAGTGCCATTTTTTTGTGATGTGCATATAAGATAGAACAATGGGGTTACTAAAATGTGAGAACCTTTTTTTTTCTTGTTGAATTGTGAATGTTGAGGTCCTGAAGTGATTTAGTATATCTGATCCTATTTATTTAAAAAAAAAACTGTAATAGTGAAACTTATTCTGTGATCCCATTTAAAACACGAGTTTGTTACATTTGGGGCTAAGATTCGGTGCTGTGGTATGCCTAAGAGAATACAACCAAAGCCACATTGTTTGTTCTACTTTTTCACTCACACATGGTGTCTATTACGCATTGATCTTGTCCAGTAATATTAACTTTCTTTAACTGATTGTTCTACTATCTGAAGACTCTTATTAAAATTTAATCAGTAAACTAAAAATAAGCAGCTAATGCCATAGTGCATTCTGGTAACTCATAAGACAAAAAAAAAAAAAAAAGCAAAGCCTAATGTAGCTTGTGAGGTTAAAGGAAGGTGAGTATATATTTTATTGGATATTCAAGGGTATATATGTTACCACTTTTCCTCTCTTGAGACATATGATGTAATGGGAGCACACTTACAGGTAATACACTTTTTAATTTGCTGCATATTTACTGTTTTCCCTATACTAACACTGAACTGTCCTGAATTATATGGTACTACGCAATAGGCTTAAAGCCCATTTGGGCCCCCTTGTTTTCCACAGAAAAGCTTTTGTAGATAATGACTACGGCTCCCATGATTCTTAAGCTGTGTCCTGCACTTGCTCCCTGTCCACCAAAGTGAAGCAAACACTACCCATGTGCCTTGTCTTCATAATGGCCTCTTCCTTTTTGTCTCATTCTTACATTAAAAGGTTCCTTCTGCCTTACTACTTTTCTTGTTGCTCTTCTCAAAACATTTCTAGATTTAGAAGAGATACCTAACCATATTCCTGCTATGTTAGGTTTGTCTTTTCCTTTTTAATGACTCTGTTCTGCTGATCAAAGGCACTTATTTTCGCAGTAACACAAATATCTCATTATTTTATAAAATTATCATGGCATTTTGCTGATCTTAAAGTAGATTTTCTCTAAATGAGCAATAGACTTGCAAAGGGGCATTTCACAAAAGATATCCAGTGGCTGGTTAATGTACAAAAAGATGTTCAACTTCACTCATTAGGAAAATGCAGGGTGCAATACCATTACCACCCACCAGAATAGCAAAGATGAAAAAGAATATACCAAGAGTCTGTAAGAATGTGGAGCAACTGGAAGTACACTATGCTCCTGCTGAGAATGTATATTGGTACAACCACCCTGGAAAAGTGTTTATCAGGTAATGAGTAGAGTTGAATATAGGCATCCCTGTGACTTGGTAATTCCACTTCTAGGAATATACCTAACAGAAATGGGGATATAGGTTCATAAAAAGACATATACAAGAATGTTCACAGCATTGTTTCTAATAAACCTAAACCTGAGAAAATCCAAATGTCTGTCAAATGATAAAATGAATACGTTAATGAGGATATGTACTTAGTATGGAATGAGTAGTGAGAATGAAGTAAAACTACATGCAGCAACATGGATGAATCTTACAAACATCATGTTGAACAAAGGAAGCTAGATCCAAGGATATACACTATGGTTGCATTCACATGAAGTTCACAGACATGCAAACCTCATTTATGATATAAGAAATCAGGCTAGTTCGGAGATAGTGATCAGACAGGGGGCGCAAAGGGGGCTTCTTTGGGGTTCTGGTAATATTCTGCTTGGTGTCCTGATCTAGGTACTAGTTAACATAGGTGTGCTTACTTTATGAAAATTCAGCAAGGAGTATACCTATGATTTGTGTACTTTTTTGTACGTATGCTGTATTTTAATAATATTTTATATAAAAGAGTAATACTGTAATATCTACTGCTATATAACAAATTACACTTAAACCTGGCAGCTTAAAATTATGAACATATATTGTCTCACATAGTTTCTGGGAGTCAGCAATCCAGGAGCAGACAGGCTGGGTCATTTTGGGTCAGGGTCTCTCATGAAATTGCTATAAAGATGGCCTAGAGGCTTGCAGTCATGTACAGTCTTAAATGGGGCTGGAAGATCTATTTCAAGGTGGCTCTGTCACCTATCTATTGACGGAGACCTCAGTGAAAGCTCTTTTTTCCAGAGGCTAGAAAAACTAAAAAACCCCACAGGTAACAGTGTGTGTAAAAAATATGTTTTTACACGTGTTTATATGTATTTAGCAAATTATATCAGGCACATTCTCATAATTTTTTTCTCTGCTCAATACATTGTGGGCACTTTTTTTAAATGATTGGCTCATCTGTAGTTCTGTTTCATCTTTTTTGGATATAGCTTTATCAAAGTATAATTGACATACAAAACTGACATACATGCACATTTTAAAGTGTACAATTGGATAACATTTTTTAAATTTATTTTTTTAATATACATCCAAGTTGGTTAACATATAGTGCAACAATGATTTCAAGAGTAGATAACTGAATGCCCCTTACCCATTTAACCCATCCCTGCTCGCACAACCCCTCCAGTAAGCCTGTTTGCTCTCCATATTGAAGAGTCTCATGTTTTGTCCCCTTCCCTGTTTTTATATTATTTTTGCTTCCTTTCCCTTATGTTCATCTGTTTTATATCTTAAAGTCCTCATGTGAGTCAAGTCATGATATTTGTCTTTCTCTAATTTCACTTAGCATAACACCCTCTAGTTCCATCCACATAGTTGCAAATGGCGAGATTTCATTCTTTTTGATTGCAGAGTAATACTCCATTGTGTGTGTGTGTGTGTGTGTGTGTGTGTGTGTGTGTGTGTGTGTACACATACCACATGTTCTTTATCCATTCATCCATCGATGGACATGGACATTAGGGCTCTTTCCATACTTTGGCTATTGTTGATAGTGCTGCCATAAACATTGGAGTGCATGTGCCCCTTCGAAACAGCACACCTGTATCTCTTGGATAAATACCTAGTGGTGCAACTGCTGGGTCATAGGGTAGTTCCATTTTTAAGTTTTTGAGGATCCTCCATACTGTTTTCCAGAGTGGCTGCACCAGTTTGGATTCCCACCAGCGGTGCAAAAGAGATCCTCTTTCTCAGCATCCTCGCCAACGTCTCTTGTTGCCTGAGTTGTTAATGTTAGCCACTCTGACAGGTGTGAGGGTGGTATCTCATTGTGGTTTTGATTTGGATTTCCCTGGTGATGAGTGATGTTGAGGATTTTTTCATGTGTCAGTTGGGCATCTGGATGTCTTCTTTGGAGAAGTGTGTCTGTTCATGTCTTTAGACCATTTCTTCACTGGATTACTTGTTATTTGGGTGTTGAGTTTGATAAGTTCTTTATAGATTTTGGATAACAACCCTTTATCTGAAGGTCATTTGCAAATATCTTCTCCCATTCTGTCGGTTGCCTTTTAGTTTTGCTGATTGTTTCCTTCTGTGCAGAAACTTCATTTTGGTGACGTCCCAATAGTTCGTTTTTGCTTGTTTCCCTTGCCTCTGGAGACGTGTTGAGTAAGGAGTTGCTGCAGCCAGGGTCAAAGAGGTTTTTGCCTGCCTCCTCCTCAAGGATTTTGATGGTTTCCTATCTTACACATAGGTCTTTCATCCATTTTGAGTTTATTTTTGTGTATGGTGTAAGAAAGTTGTCCAGGTTCATTTTTCTGCATGTTGCTGTCCCGTTTTCCCAGCAACTCTTGCTAAAGAGACTGTTTTTATTCCATTGGATATTCTTTCCTGCTTTGTCAAAGATTAGTTCGCCATATGTTTGTGGGTCCATTTCTGAGTTTTCTATTCTGTTCGACTGATCTAAGTGTCTGTTTTTGTGCTGATAAATTTTTGAGTATGTATATACCCATGAAATTGTCATTACAGTTTAAGTAATCTATCTATGAGTAATCTCTCACTCTAAAGTTTCCTCATGTCCCTTTATTATAATCCCTCCTCTCATCCTTTTTAATGGCTGGAAAGCTTTTTTTCCATATGTAAAGTGTCTTTAAAATCCATACTTAAATATTTCTCACAGGTACGTCTAATTTCTTGTTTAAATTGTAGAACTTGTACTCCATTTGGAGGAAGAAAGCTCCCCCTCCCCAGTTAAGAACATGCAAGCCAGATTGCCCAAGTTAGAATCTTAGCTCTGCCACTTTACATACATGTATGACTTTGAGCAAATTGCTTATCTATTCTGCATCATATTTTTAATCTGTATCTCTAGTACTAATGATAGTACTATATTTAACTCATAAGATTGCAAAGATTAAAGCAATTAATATATCTGCTGATCTGATAACCAAGCACTACGTTATTGTCTGCTGTTGGGTTGTTATGCTAGGAGCCTAGAGTGTCACATTTCTCCTGATAATATCAAAGCTATGAGTTGATAGGGCCCTACATTCTAATATTGAATCAGCACTTACCCCTTCCTCTGCTACTACTTCTGTATCACATCTCTGTGAGGTCTTTACTAAAGGTGAGGAGAGGTATGTATTTAATGTTTGGATCTTTAAGTATTTAGGTAATATCCTTAGGACATTTTGTATGCTGAGACATACCTAAAGTAAGATACTTTAAAAAAATTCCAAGACTTTGTGTCAAAATGCCACTTACATTTTAACATTGAAAGTCATTAGTGATTTCTGGGATAGTAGTGATTACACATGTATAATAGGTATTCCTTTTATATACACTAAGTGTATATCCTATGAAAGATTCAAAGAATTAAGGTGTTTCTTGTCCTTGGGAAGCTTACTATGAACTTGAAGAAATGTGATTAGATTTTGTAGTGGTGAGTGGAAAGACTGGGATCAGGTTTTAGAGATACAGCAAAGGAAGACAGAGTGGGTTTTACTGATTGGTTTTGTTAGATAGTGCCACTCTTGTAAACCCATGTTATAAGGGTGCATTTTACTACTTTTACTAAATTGGAATACAACCCAAATGTCCACCAGTGGTAGAATGAATGAATAAATAGCATATATACCTAATAAGGAGTCAGTTGTCAGAATAAATATATTATAACCACATATAACAATATAAATGAAATTTACAAACATGAAGTTCAGTGAAAGAAGCTAGCTCCCAAAGAGTATACAATATGATTCCATCTATACAAAGATCAAAAAACCATGCAAAACCCATCTATAGTGTAAGAAATCAGGCCAGTGGTTACTAGTACCTACACCCCCGCCCAAGCCAACCTTTTTCTTTTTCACCTGGCTAATTCCAAGTACGAGACTTGCCCTTATCACTATAACCACCATTACCACCATCATCATCATGGAGTGTCCAGGACTCTGTTCTTCTTCAGGGCGTATGGTCCAGGGAAGTTACAGAGAGGACTCCCTATGTAGAGCAAATTGGATGAGCACTGAATAAAGCTTCAAGCGTGAGCAGGCATCCTTGTAGCAGGGAGACATCAGCGAGGGGAAGACTGCTCTCCGAGAGAAGCCTTCACCATGTACCATCAGGAAAGATTCTGTCCGTTTGTCTGCCCTTACGGTCTGTTGATGCTAAATCTACTCCCAAGGGACTCCTGGGCATTCAGGCAATGCCCCTCACTAAAAATGGCCCATTGTTTTGAACCCATTTGGTACCTTCAGGTATGGTCTATCTTGGGCCTCCACTGACTTCTTTCCTCCCTTTAGCCCAAGGGAGCCTATCTAGACTGGAAGAGGGAAATGAGTAAATGGGATTGCAAGGGGAAGTCTTGCTCTCATTATTTTCTTCAATCATATTGATTGTGCTAGAAGACCTCTCATTTCCCCCAAGCACCTTGGAATACAAAGTTAGGAAAACTTATTTTTGCTCCTTTTCTGACCCAAGCTTATCTTTCATTTGAAACAATGAGAACAGAATGGGTTAGCTGCTTGTGGGGAAGGTGGCAGGTAAGGAGTTTAAAAAAAAAAAAAAGTGAAACTTTGTGGGAAATAAAACCTTAAATATCTTAAAATTTCATTCTACAGCACGTGGGTTGAATGAGGTAATGAAGATATTAGTATAATTATAGAATTGAGAGGGGAAGCTACTTTATATATGTGGTGGAGAAAGTAATATTTGGTTTTAGATCCATGATGTGTCAGGTGGTGGCATGATACCCAGGTGTAGATTTCTCTGTGGCGTTTGGAACTGTGGAAGTTAGGAGAAAGGTCAAGGCTGGATATATGGCTTTGTGTTTTATTGAGGTGGACATGATAATTGAAACATCACTGTGGATGAAATAATTTTTGTTAGGAAATATAAATGACTTCATCAAATGATTTATAGGGCATCTAGATTATTAGATATAGTCTGCAGTGACTTCTTTTTATTCTCTGAGGTATTTCTATAACTTTAGCATGTTCTATTTGGATAGTTATACCATTATCTTTAATATTTTATTGTGTACTTGAAATGTAGTCTCACTGTCGTCTCACTGTCATATGAAATTAATATCTCTAGCTTAAAAGTTATTAGGGAATTTTCTAACTGCTGTTACTGATAGTGCTAGATCTTTATGTTTCAATAATATTTATCCTGGTATTTTTTGAATTTCTTTCAACTTACTGACTTATGAAAATCTCGTTAGCTGTTTCATTGTACACTCCAGGAGTTGGCAAATAATGGCTTGCTCCATGTTTTTGTACGGCCCATGAACTGAGAATGGTTTTCACTTTTTTAAATGGTTGAAAATAATTCAAAGAAAATATCATGATGTGAAAGTTATATAAAAATCCAATTTCAGTATCCATAAATAAAGTTTTATTAGAAATAGCCACACACAAATTCATTTCTGTGGCTGCTTTTGTGCTACAACAACAAATTTGAGTAGTTGTGACAGAGACTGTATGGTCCAGAAAGCTTGAAATATTTACTCATTGGCCCTTTACAGAACAAGTTTGCTGACCTCTGGTATACATCACCAGCTATGTCATTGATAAGCTACTAAAAGAAGAGTATTAAAAAAGGACTTACTTTACACAATCTTTATTTTTTCAAATTTTTACTTAAGTTTTAGTTAACATATAGTGTAATATTGGTTTCAGGAGTAGAATTTAGTGATTCATCACTTACCTTTAAAACCCAGTGCTCATTATAAGAGCCCTCCTTAATCCCCATCACCCATTTAGCCCATTTCCTCCCTTCCCCCTACCTCCTCTCCAGTAAACCTCAGTTTCTTCTCTATAGTTAAGAGTCACTTTGGTTTATTTCCCTCTCTCTTTTTCCTTCCCCTGTATTCATTTCTTTTATTTCTGAGATCATCCTTAAATAATTTCTGCCTTCCTCTGCTATCTTACTTGTTCTCCGTGGTATGTACCATTATTTGTCATGATTTAACATGTAGATATTTTGCTTGTTTAAATAAACATGCACAGTCTTTCTTTCCTTGTAGACTGTAACTTTCATGAGAGCCAGGGATTTTTTCCCCCTCTTTTCTCTTCTCCTGTCTCCCCAGCACCTACGCAAGTAGTAGGAACACAGTATTAGAGTAGTTACACAGTATATATTTGTTGAATTGAAAAGATGACTTTGCTGAATCTGCTACATACTACTTTACCCAAATCTGAGGGTAACTGACAAGCAGATGGAAATAAAGTGTTATTTTCTTCATTTGCATTATTTGCCTAATTTTGCTCTCTAGATCTCAAAAGGTAAATAATCAAGGAATTTGGGAATACCTGACAGCACTTTTGATGTTGCTGTCTTGTGTATATCACTGGAATGCACAGCATTTAAAAATATTAATACATTGCAGGGGCACCTGGGTGCCTCAGTTGGTTAAGCATTGGATTCATGATGTGGACTCAGGTCATGATATCACTGAGTTCAAGCCCCATGTTGGGCTCTGCGCTGATAGTGCGGTGCCTGCTTGGGATTCTCTCTCCCTCTCTCTGCCCCTCCTCCACTCATGCTATATCTCTTAAAAAAATAAACTTAAAAATATTAATGCATTGCATATATTGATTTAAAAATTATTTTATATATTATGATTTTATAATTTATTAATTTTATAATAGTACATACTACTTACTTGTTATAAATATTTGTTTCTCAAGCCTTTATGTCCGTTATTATACATTGAGGATAACGGGCCTAGCAAAGTGAATGGCACATAATAAGTACCTAAAAGTTAGGGTAATTGAATAATTAATTAAACCGGCTTTTTGGGAATAGGTTTCTTTATAACTCCAGAGGTATTATTTCATCGTTTCCCACTATATTTAGGATAAAATCCAACCTTTTCCCTCAGTAAAACTTTGTACAATTTGACCTTTTATTGCTGACTCCAACCTGTTGTCTCTTGCTAGTGATGCTGAAGCCAGACTGAACTTATTTCAATTCCTCTAATACCTTATGTTCCTTTATGTATAACTAAAAAAAATTATGACCTCCCTACAACCTCTAAGCTTTATTAGGACAAGAATCGTATCTGTTTTATTCACCATCAAATCCCCAGTGCTTGGCAAAATTACTGAAATGTAGTAAGTGACAAGTAAATATGTGTGGAATGACTCCATACATGATTGAAAGAGCACTGGACTTGGTGTCAGAAACTCTCGATTAAAATCCTGGCATGTGTTCTGAGTCTTGATCTAGATGCCAGTTACACCGGTGTATTCATGAAGTCATTGAGATATACAGTTATAAGGTGAGCCTTTTTTTTTTTTAAGTTTGTTTTGAGAGAGAGAGCGAGCACATGTGCACAAGTTGGGGAGGGGCAGAGAGAGAGAGAGAGAGAGGGAGAGAGAATCCTACTGCTAGCACAGAACACGATGGTGGGGCTCCATCTCATGAGCTGTGAGATCATGACCTGAGCCCAAATCAAGAATTGAATGCTTAACTGACTCAGCCACCCACATGCCCCACTGTGAGCATTTTTGATGTGAATATGTTGATAAGTTAGAGACAACAATCCTGGGGTGCCCTTACTTACTATTATGTGAACATGAGTGAATCAATTTCTCTGAAATTTAGTTTTATCATTTATCAATAGATCTTATTGTATCTGCCTCATAAGGTTGTTGCAAGCATTGATATGATGACGTATGTGAAACTGCCTTACTGTTACAGATACAAAACATGTACTAGTTGAGTATTATTTGAAGTGGAGAAGACGCAGAGGGGAAGCACTGAGAAACCTAGTTAGAATAAACTCATCTCTTACAGAGGAGCCCTTTAGGCAGCTGACCAGAGCCGGGGCTTTAAAAGGCACTGTGAGGAAAGAATGGACTCCGTCTCATCTCTAGAGTATGCAGGAGGACCCTTAGGCCCTCTTAGCCTTGAACATGAGAAGGAGTTTAGGGGCTTACAGAAGAGTAGGAGACTAGGACTAGCAAAGCCTTTACTAGGATGGCCAGAACTTAATGTAATGGTGTATCTGAGTACAGTGGAGGACAGTGAAGTGATTGACCTACCTACCCAGTCATGAGAGAGACATATGAGTGAATAAGAAAGCCACCTTTGAAGTGCTTCTTTACAAATTAAAATGTAGCTTGCAGTGTTTCAAAACTAGTAAAGAGCTGGACATAATTGAATCTCAGAGGATTACTGGAAGAAGAATCACTACCAGGATTAGAAGTTTCCAGACTATGGTTGTCACTGGAAGGCTGGGAAAAGAGAGGCGATTGAATGTAAGGGACATAAAAAATAAAAAGGGAAGCTCTTAAAGAATTGATGATACACATTTCATAGTACATGCAGCTGAAGCTAAAACCTTAAAATCAGATTTTATTCTTAAAAATTGAGCTCCTAACATATAAATTATCTTAATTCTCTGTCTTAAGTAGTAATAGTGATACTTAATGTATTGAACCAGATTGATAAACTAGAAAATGAACCACCAGAACTAGATTGAACCAAGACATTGTGGGAAAAGAAATTTGTTACCATTTTCGTAAGTCCTGCTTAATGTGCATTTATTGTTGTCAGGAACTGTTGTGTTATCATTTAATGCTCCTACCAAGCCTATGAAATTAGGGTTACCATTAATAGTCCCATTATGAATGAAAAAACTGAGGTTTAAAGAAGTTAAATAACTTGCCCAAGGTCAGATAGTTAGTTGGCAGAGCAGACCTCAAACCCCCAGTATGTGTGGTGGCAAAGCCCATACATACTCGGACCTGCTGGTAGAACTCCTGTCAGGATGCGTAGAGTGAGAGGCTGTGGCACTAGGAGTCAGCTTTTGCCAGCATGTCTACCATATATAAGAAATCCACACAGAGAAGAAATTTTATCAACTGTAGACTGTGGAATCCTACTTGAATATACTAGAGGAGAGTATCATCTATAAAATCCTCTCACTGGATTGTAAGTTCCAAAAAAGCAGAGAATTTGTCTTTTTTCTTTGCCATGGTTTCTCTAAAGCAAAGTTTCTCATCCTTGACATTTTTGACATTTTGGACTGAATAAATCTTTGTGGAAGGGCTGTACTGTGCATTGTAGGATATTTAGCAGTATCTCTTGGCCTCAGCCCACTAGTTAGTAGCACTCCTCCCCAGTTTTGACAAACAAAAATATATCTAGATATTGCCAAATATCCTTTGGTGAGAAAATTGCCCCTAGTTGAGAACAGCTATCCTAAAGAATAGAGCTGTGCCTGGCAAGTAAAAGACACCCAGTAAATATTTTGTAATTGACGACAGGAATAAACATTGTTTTACAAAGTGTATACTTGTGATATGCAAAATAACTGGAGGAAACCCTGAAAAAGTTTAAGAATTTTAATAGTTACACATTTTATATGCATCAGGTACAACCAAACATCAAACCCATGCTTTCATACACTGTTTTACCGCACGGGGCTAAAGTAGATACTGAAGTAAAAAAACCATGAAGTTAAGTGAGCATAGATGAAAAATGCATTTAGCAAAAATCATGAAACTGATGAAGGTGGTATGTAAATGAGTAATTTGAAGCAGTGATCTACACCAAAGGAAACTTATACAATAATAATGTGTCCTAAATGTACTTGATAACAAAACTTCCCCTAAGTCTGGTTTGTGTAGGCCACTAGAACCCTCATTGGGAATGATCTAGTGCCCTGCACAAACTAGACAACATGTAGAAGATAAATTGCTTACCTCTGAGAATTGAACAGTCTGAGGGATACTGTAAGGTATGCACATCTGTATGAGATAGCACCTAAATTTCATATTGTATGAAAGTTCAGAGGAAAAAGACGTCATGAGGAAAGGCTTCACTGATACTGAAGGATGAATGGAATTTTAGAAGGTGTAGATAATGCAGAGGAAAAGAGCAGAGGCGTAGTTTAAAGCGTATTTAACGAATGAGTGGAGGCCAGTTTGGCTGGAGTGTGGTGTAACTATTAAGAAAGGTGGAACCTGGTTATAGAGAGTGTTTAATTTCTTAAAGTCTGGCTAACAGCAGCTCTGATGTGTGTGTGTGTGTGTGTGTGTGTGTGTGTGTGTGTGTGTGTGTGTAATTTTTTTTAATATTTATTTTTGAGAGAGAGACAGACAGACAGAGGGCATGAGCAGGGGAGGGTCAGAGACAGAGGGAGACATGGGATCGGAAGCAGGCTCCAGGCTCGGAGCTGTCAGCAGAGAACCTGATGCGGGGCTCCGACTCACAAACTTTGAGATCATGACCTGAGCCGAAGTCAGATGCTTAACCGACTGAGCCACCCAGGTGCCCCTCTGTATGTGTATTTTTTTAAAGTGTGTTGCCATTCCTGTAGAAGTAATACTAAGTTTAGGATGGGCACCTGACAACCAGGATTGACAAGTACTCCTACTCAGAAAGTCAGAAAGGTATAAAAACTAGAACACACACACACAGCTGAAAAAAGAGAACAGTTCAGCAGGGGATCAGAGCAGTAAGAACAGGCTAAACTCTGGCATCAGAAGAAGCACGCTGGTAACCTGCAACTGGAAGAGTTCAGGGTTTGGGACTAGTGTAGACAGTAGGCCTTGAACCTCATCTCTGTGAGAAAGTTCTCTTTAAAACAACATTCTGATCTTTGGAAGCTTACGACTAAAAGACTAGGTGGGGAAGCTGACAGGTATTCGTAGAAGAGAGCTGCTTCTGATACCTGTTCCTCCATCCACAATGTTGTCTGGAGAGGCAGGTCCTCTTTGAAAGCCCTGGCCCATGCCTGGCAACCTTTTCCTTTCTGGTTCCCCTGACACAAATACAAGTGGCTTGATTCTTTTCAAAAAAAAAAAAAAAAAAAGGGCTTTATTAAATATTAAGGAAGAAAGAAGAAATAAAATACAAGATGTCTTCACAGATTTACCCAGCATCTCTGAGAGCACTCTACCAGTCAAATCTCCTTTCCCTGTTTCCATCAGAGATACCTTCTCAAATTCCAAATTGTGCCATATGACTTGTCTCCTTAATTCTTTTCATGATTTTTCATTTATACAGAGATTCTTTACAGAGTACTTATTTATCTGACTTGGAGGAATTACAGTTAAAATTAAGACGATACTTGGGAAGGGTAAAGGACTTTCCTGTGAATACGTATGAGAGTTCCAGCTCTTTCCTAGAGCCTTCCCCAAATAGCTTCATTTGAAGGGTCACAGGTCACTAGATTTCAGACCCTTCTTCCTGTAGTGCTGGCTGGCTTTCTTTCTTTCTGTCTTTCTTTCTTTCTTTTTTTTCTTTTTATGTTTTTAATTTATTTTTGAGAGACAATGCGAGCAGGGAAGGGTCAGAGAGAAAGGGAGATACAGAATCTGAAGCAGGCTCCAGGCTCTGAGCTGTCAGCACAGAGCCCGACACGGGGCTCGAACCCATGAACCTTGAGATCATGACCTGAGCCGAAGCCGGACACTTAACTGACTGAGCCACCCAGGCGCCCCAAGTAGGGCTGGCTTTCTGATGAGACATATCTAGTCTGTCTCAAGGGGAAATCCCAGTGGGTGGGACTACAGCTGTCTACCTCAAGTCAACCTGGAGAGTTTGACCCTAACCCATTTTATAAATTGGTGTTCTGCAGAAGATTTTTTTGAGACTGGTCTGCAGCTTTAGAAGTGGAAGAGTAATGAGAGAAAGCGTTAGATGTTTTCTAAAGTTCGTTTTGGTCCCCAGATTCTCTGAGAACCTAGCTCCTCCTGGCTTATTTCTTGATTCACTTTATGTTAGTCTTGTTCTGGGGCGCCTGGGTGGCTCAGTCGGTTAAGCGTCCGGCTTCGGCTCACATCATGATCTCACAGTTTGTGGGTTTGAGCCCCGCGTCAGGCCCTGTGCTGACAGCTAGCTCAGAGCCTGGAGCCTGCTTCAGAGTCTCTGTCTCCCTCTCTCTCTCTGACCTTCCCCTGCTCACGCTCTCCGTCTCTCAAAAATAAAAACAAACAAAAAAACCCCATATGTTAGTCTTGTTCTATACAATTAATATTTTGTTAGAAAATAAAGAACCCTGCAAGAGGCTTTCATAGTTACCTTGTCCAGTTTCCCAGACTCAGCTCCAAAGAAAAGGACTCCTGAGAAATAACTACTTACAAAGAGGATTATGTAGCCAAATACACTAAGAGACTGTACTTTGATCACATTGGTAATTAGCATTTTTAAGCATGTGAAAAGTCTTATAATAAACCCATTTAACTTTAAGAGAGCATATCTTACATTTACTTGTTCAGAGCCCTGTTTTTGAATAATGCACTTTTTAACATCCTGTGTAGGTCAATTTGGGAAACAGATATAGTTCATTGCCCTGCTTTAAACATTTTTTAAAATTTATTTTAATTAATTTTTTTTAATTTTAGAGACAGAGCAGATGAGAGGAGCAGCAGGAGAGAGAGAGACAGAGACAGACAGAATATGCCAAGCAAGCTCTATGCTCAGCACAGAGCCCAATGCAGGGCTTGATCCTACAACCCTGAGATCATGACTTGATTCATGAGTCAGATACACAACCAACTGAGCCTTCCAGGCACTCCTATAGTGCCCTTCTTTTGTAAGGAATTTGAAATAGAAAATTATTTTCCATTGTCACACCACTATTTATCAGGTCTCAGTGTCATAAATATTCTCTGGTTGTCTCATATATGCTTGACTTCTTTTTTTCCCAGCTTTTTTGAGATCTAATTGACATACAGCATTGTATAAATTTAAGGTACATGTGTTGATTTGATACATGTATATATTGTGAAATGATTGCCACAAAAGGTTAGTTGACAGATTACCTCACATAGTTTGAATTTTGTATGTGTGTGTTGAAAACTTTAATATCCACTCATTGTCTTTCAAATATACAGCACAGTGTTCCTAACTATAGTCACCATATTGTACATTACACCCTAGAACTTAATCATTTTAAAACAGAAAGTTGGTACCTTTTGACTACCTTCACCTATTTCCCCCTTCTCCCTGCCCCTGGCAACTACCACTCTACTGTTTTCTGAGTTTTTATGAGTTTTTTTTTTTTCAAGATTACATGCATAAGTGAGATCAGAGTATTTGTCTTTTTTTTTTAATTTTTAATGTTTTTTATTTATTTTTGAGAGACAGAGACAGCGTGAGCAGAGGAGGGTCAGAGAGAGAGGGAGACACAGAATCTGAAGCAGGCTCCAGGCTCTGAGCTGTCAGCACAGAGCCTGATGCAGGGCTTAAACCCACGAACTATGAGATCATGACCTGAGCAGAAGTTGGACGCTTAACCAACTGAGCCACCCAGGCACCCCTATTTGTCTTTCATTGTCTGGCTTATTTCACTCAACATAATGAGTTCAAGGTTCATCCATGTTGTTGCAAATGGCAGAATTTCCTTTTTTATGGGTGAATAATATTCGTGTGTATATGTGTGTGTGTGTGTGTGTGTGAGAGAGAGAGAGAGAGAGAGAGAGATTTTCTTTATACATTTATCTGTCAGTGGATATTTGTTTTGACTCTTGTAAGTAATGTTGCAATGAACATATAGAAATCTCTTCCATATACTGGTTTCATTTCCTTCAGATATATACCCCAAAGTGAAATTGATGGGCCATATGGCAGTTCCGGTTTTTTTTTTTTTTTTTAGCTTATTGAGGAACTTCCATACTGTTTTCTATAGTGGCTATACCAGGTTACATTACCACCAGCAGGGTGTAAGGGTTCCCTTTCTTCACATCTTTGCTAGCATTTGTTATCCTTTGTCTTTTTGATATAGACATCCTAACAGGTGTGAGGGGATGTACCTTTGTGGTTTTGATTTGCATTTCTATGATGATTAGTGACATTAAGCACCATTGGAATCTTGATAAGGATTGCATTGAATCTGCAGATGGCTTTGGGTAGTATGGGCATTTTAACAGTATTAGTTCTTCTGATTTATAACCATTTCCTTGGTTAAAATTATTCCCAGTGTTTTTCTTTTCTTTTTTCTTTTTATTGATATTCAAGTTAGTTAATGTACAGTGTAGTCTTGGCTTCAGGAGTATAGCCCAGTGATTGATCTCTTACATATGACACCCAGCACTCACCTGAAAAAGTGCCCTCCTTAATGCCCATCACCAATTTAAACCATTCCCCCCACCTGCCTTGCAGAAGCCCTGGTTGTTCTTTGTGTTTAAGTCTCTTATGGTTTGCCTCCTTCTCTGTTTTTATCTTATTTTTCCTTCCATTATGTTCTGGTGAGTTTCTCAAATTCCTCATATGAGTAAAATCATATGGTATCTGTCTTTTTCTGACTGACTTATTTCGCTTAGCATAATACCCTCTATTTCCATCCATGTTGTCGCTAATGGCAATATTTTATTCTTTTTCATCACTGAATAGTATTCCATTTGTGTGTGTGTGTGTGTGTGTGTGTGTGTGTGTGTGTGTACGTATATACACATATACATATACCACATCTACTTTATCCATTCAACAGTCAGTGGACATTTGGGTTCTTTCCATAATTTGGCTATTATTGATAAGGTTGCTATAAACTTTGGGGTACATGTGGCCCATTTTTGTGTCCTTTGGATAAATTCCTAGTAGTATAGTTGCTGGGAATATTTTTTTCTTTTTGATGCTTTTATAAGTGGGGTTATTGTTTATATTTCAGACAGTTGATTGTTAGGCTATGGAAACAACTTATTTTTCTATGTTGATTTTGTATCCTGCAATTTTACTGAATCATTTTAACAGGTTTTTCTTTTTTTTAAGAATCATTAGGATTTTCTGTATATATGATCATATCCTCTGCAAACAGAGATAATTTTGCTTACTCCTTTCTAAGTTAGATGCCTTTTATTTCTTTTTCTTGCCTGATTGCTCTGGCTAGGTCTTAGTACTATGTTGGGTAGGAGTGGTGAATGTGGGCATCCTTGTCTTGTTCTTGATCTTAGAAGAATAGCATTCAGTCTTTCATAATTGAGTATGATGTTAGCTTTGGGCTTCTTTAATATGGAGTTTAGTATGTTGAGGTATGTTCCTTCCGTACCCAATTCAGTGATGGTTTTTTTAATTATTATTGTGAATAGATGTTGAATTTTATCAAATGCTTTTTCTGCATCTATTAAGATGATTATATGATTTTTATCCTTCTGTTTTATTTGGAAAGAGTTTGAGCAGGATTAGCATTAATTTTTCTTTAAATGTTTGGTAAAATTCACCAGGGAAACCACCTAGTCCAAGACTTCTTTGTTGGGAAGTTTTTGATTACTGATTCTATCTCCTTACTCATTATTAGTCTGTTCAGATTTTCTATTTCTATATGATTTAGCCTTGATGGGTTATATATTTCTAGTGCATCAATTTTTCCTGGGTTGCCCAATTTGTTGGTGTATAATTGTTAATAGTAGTCTTATCCTTCATATTTGTGATATTGTAATGTGTCCTCTTATTTTAATTTTTTTGGTCTAGTTAAAGATTTGCCTTTTTGTTCATCTTTTTAATGAACCAGCTTTTATTTTGTTAATCTTTTCTGGTGTTTTGCTATCCTGTATTTTATTTATTTCTTCTCTAATATTTAGTATTTATTTCTTCAACTAACTGTGGGCTTTGTTTATTCTTGTGTTACTAGGTTGTCTTTTGAGATTTTTTTTCCTTGAAACTTCATCACTATAAACTTCCCTCATAGAACTGCTTTTGCTGCATCCCACTGGTTTTCTTCTGTTGTGTTTCTGTATTTTTATGTTTCAGGATTTTGTTTAATTTCTGCTTTGCTTTCTTTTTTGGTCCATTGGTTAGACAGGAGTGTGTTCTTTAATTCCCATGTATTTGAGACGTTTCCAACTTTCTATCCATTACTGATTTGTAGTTTCATACCACTGTAGTTTTACAAGATAGTTGATATGGTTTCTGTCTTCTTGAATTTGTTGAGACTTGTGGCCTACCATGTGATCTATCATAGAAAGCATTCCATGTGTACTTGAGAAGAATGTGTATTCTGCTGTTAGACAGAATGTTCTCTTTGTGTCTGTTTGTTCCATTTGGTCTATAGTATTGTTTACATCTGCTCTTTCTTGGTTGATTCTCTGTATGGTCTATCTATCATTGAGAGTGGGTATTAAAGCCCCCAGCTTTTATTGTATTACTATTTATTTCTCCTCCTAGTTGTGTTAGCATTTGTTTTATGTGTTTATGTATTTTATGTATTTGTTTTATGTATAAATAGTTAAATATTTATAATTGTTATATATTTTTAATGAATTGACTCTTCTTCATTATATAATGACCTTCATTCTTGTGACCATTTTTAACTTAAAGCCTATCTTGTCTGATACTATCCCTACTTTCTTTTGGTTATCATTTACTTGGAATATGTTTCTATCCTTTCATTTTATATGTGTCCTTAAAGTTCAAGTGAGTCTTTTGTAGACATTATGTGTCTCATTGGGGTCCTGTTTTTAATCCATTCAGCCATTCTGCATTTTTTTGGGGGGGGGGAATTTAATCCATTTACTTTTAAAGTAATTATTGATGGGTAAGCACTTACTAATGCCATTTTGTTCTATTGAATTCTGCAGTCATAATTTTTTTGCTCCATGATTTCTGATTTTGATGGTTTCTTTCTTTGTTGCACTTTCATTTTGTTCATAGCACTGTTTTCCTAATTTAATTTAGCCATCTCTTTTCTTGTAGTTTACTGGTGTTCTTTAAGATCATTCTGAATTCTTTTTCAGACAGTCCATTTTATTAGGGTCAGTTTTTGCAGCATTTTTAGTTTCTTTTGGTGGTGTCATGTTTACCTGTTTCTTCATGATTCTTGGTTTTTTGCATTGGTATCTCTGCATTTGTTTAAGCAGTCTCCTTTTTCAGACTTTACAGGTTCACTTTAGCAGGGAAGCCTCTGTGGGAGGCCTCTCTGGGAAGGCAGGGCTTGCTATTAGTATCTCTTGTTGAGTGAGGCCATTGCCCGTGCTCCGAGGTTGGGGGGATGCATCTGGCTGGGGTCCATGTTTAAGCAGAATCACTGGGCAACTATCTTCTTGTTTGGATGGGGCTATTAATTGTGCTTCGCAGTCAGGTGGGCTCATTAGCTGGGATCTGCGATGTCCCAGGCTATGTTCCTTGGCAGTATGGTGCCTCTGGTTGAACTCCTTGATTGGATAGGGCTACAGGCTGGCCTTTGCAATCATCCCTGGTTGTGTGGGGTCTCAGATAGTGCTCTACAACCATATGGTGCCACTGGCTGAACTCTTGTGTTTATATGGGGCTTGCATTTCGTGCCCTGAAGTTCAGTGAGGCTGCATGCTTGTCTTCATGATCATGTGAGGCATTGGCTGTGCTCATCTGATAGGCAAGGTCATTGGCTAGGCTTCCTTGTCTCTTGGGACCACAGGCTATGCTACTTGATTGGGTAGAGTTAACAGCTTGGTTTCCTGTCTGGGTAAAGGCCACAGGCTGTGTTCAACAATTAGGCAAAGCAAGTAGTCAAGTAGTAGAGGCTCCTCTGCTTATTAGGGTTATAGGCTAAGCTTCTCAGCTGGCTGGGACCGTAGGCTAGGCTGTGTCTTACAGTACAATTGGCTGTGCCCTCATGTTTTCCAGGCCACTATTCAGGATTTTTCGTTATGTGGGGTCAGAGGTTATGGTGAACAGTTGGACAGGGCTGTTGGTTTGATTGATTTCCTGATGGAGCAGAGCTACAGGATAAGCTCTGTGGCCGCTCTCATTCCCTGGCTGGGCTTCCTGGATGGGTGGAGCTGGAGGTTATGCTCAGTGTTAGGGCAGAGCTGGGAATTTGCTTCCTTTCTTGGGCAAGATGGTAGAAGAGGCCTGCCTGCCAGTATGGCCCACTGACTGGGGATCCAAATCAGGCAAAACTGCCAACCAAGTTCCGTAAGCTGGAGGAGGCCAGTGGCTCAGCTCTGGAAGGCTAGAGCTACTGGGTGGAGTCTCTTTTTAGGAGTGCTGCTGCAAGCATTAAAGCCATCCATCAGCCAAGATCTGAGCACTATTTGCTGTAAGCTCCACCCCCTTCTCCATCTCTGTCTGTCTCCAGTAGTCAAGCCCTGTAGATTCCTGTGAGACAAGACATGAGTGGGCTTCTTGGGAAGTGTCCCATGTGCTGGAGGAGCTAGATGTCTGCCCCTGGGCACTCTTTCCCCAATGTAGAAACCATAGGCCCTGGTGGGGGGGGGGTCTCATAGTGGCACTCCGCCACTGTAGGGGAAGGGCAATGGTGTCAGAGTGTGTCCAGTCCTCTTACCCTTCCAATGTGGGATTTTCACAATGATGTTTTTTCTATGGATAGTTGACCGTTAGTCTTCTTGTGAGGGGGACTATAGTTGGGAATGACCTATATGGCCATCTTGATTATATCATTCTCCTCTATATGCCTAACTTCAAGTAGGCTATACATTTCTTAATGGGACAGATCGATTATGTCTTATAATTTTGCCTTTCTGGTGCTTAACTGCATGTTGGGAATGTGAACAATTGGTGAACAATAAATATGTGGCAATTCTGTGATTGAGCCCTGTAAGAAAATGAAGCATTAAGGTATGAATTAGCTTTTGTGTATATTTTCATCTTTTAAAAACAATTGCTGTTCCTCCATGCATACCTGCATTTGGATTATGCGTTTTTTTTCCTTCAAAATCTCTATTGTCAGTAATTCATTGTTATTGATTCATACTCTTTATTGGTAAAAACTCTGTGGGCTGCTTTGCCTCAGGGATAATTTAATTAGGGTACTACTGCTTGATACCATTCAAGAAAATGTTATACCCTGAAGGGTATTGGATTTGTCACCGAATGACACTGAAGAGAAGCCAGGGATAGGCAAATTCATAACATCCTAGCTTGGCTATTATAATTGGACCTTTTGGCATTTTTGTCCAACATTTTTTGTTTATATCATATCACTGCCTTCCTAAGAAATAAGCATGTGACCAATTTGATGACTTTTATCTGATAAGAACAGAAACTAATGGTAGATAAATAAGGACATAGTAAGTTGATAACAGATAGGGTCCATGCCTTCAGAATGCTGTGTTTCTCTAAAGTTAGATATCTATTTATGAGGAAGAAAACATTTGTGTAAGGGGACAAGATTGGAATGCACTAAAATGAAATGTTCATGTTGACCACATTAGCTTTAATGGAACTTATTTGATACAGTGACTCAATCTCTGTGAATCTGACTATGTGTATTTGTTTTTTTTTATACAGGGAATCATCATCCAGGGACCTGCCAGAGACCACAAGAAAACATGGGGAGGAGTAAGTTTCTCTTTGCTTTTAAATAATTTATACTTTCTCCATATTAATCTATGTATACAGGAAATCAAATTTGCAACTCAATGTTTTTTTTGTGGACATCTAAATTGTATTTCTGGTTAGGATTAGAAAGTTTTTGTCTGAAGCAGGGCTGTGCAGAGAAAGACCAACAGACCACATGCTGCTCATTGGCAAGGTTTTCTTTCTTTCTTTTTTTTTTTTTAATTCCTTCTGCTCTTTTCTGAACATCTCCCGGTACAGGGAGAGATGGCTCAAACTTGATATGTATAGACCTGCCCTAATCCCAGCTTCTTTACAACTTTTAGGAAAGTTATTCATTTGCTTCCATTGGTTCCTAAGCCTTGTTGATAATTACATCAACAAAAACAGATTCTGCTATACAACCAATGACAGTATTAAGAAATTCATTGTGAGGTTAATATATAAATGGTTTTGATTTCCCCTAAAATGTTAAAGCCTGGCATTAAGAACCATTAGATGAATTCCTTTGATTTGTCCTTTCTCATGAGGCTATTTATAGTCATTTTATCTTTAATAGTAACCGATCACTGGTGACTTCATAAATTATCCTAATCAACATAGACCATAAAATCAAATGCATAAAAGACCTCAGAGGAAGACTAGGTGTTGTGTAGTATAGTGAGAAATGTATTAGGCATAGAGTCAGGAGCCTGAAAAAAATTCTACTTATAGTACTTTGATCTAATCCTAGAGTTCCCCTATATTTGTTTGTGCATCTCAAGTGTGATTCATATATTCTGCACTTCCAGCTTCAGGAAGTTGTGGTTGGCATAATGTAATGATACGTATAAAAGTGTGTTGGGAACTCTAAAGTATAATATAAGAGAGCAGCTCATTCTTGTCCTTATTGAGTTAAGTATATTTTCATTGGTTTTGTCTCCTAATGGTTAAAATAAAGTTTTTTTGATCAGATGTTTCTGTAGGCAGCAAGCAGGGCTGGGACTGGGGTTGTGCAAGTGACATAGAGTGCCCCCTTATGTTTTGTGCTCTAGGCACTTTGCTTGCCCCACCTTAGTATGGGCCCTGGAAGGTAGCCCCAGGGATTATGGATCAATGATGGAAAATTTCTTCCTGAACCTTGTTAAGTCAGATTTGCCTGTTTCCTCTAGTGATATCTTTAGGGATTGATTAGCCCCAGGAATTTTGGTTCTTTCCTAACCTCCACAAAATACACCAATCTCCTGATAGTTTAGAAATGTAAAAAAATGAATAAGCTTGGTTCAGAAATATTTAAAAAAATACATTTACAAAGAACTGTTGAAAGTTCTGGGACTAATTCTAACCCTAAGTCAGCTGTCAGCAGAAGTTTCCAGAATAACTCATTGTGGCTTGGTCCCTACGTAATCTCAGGCTTCAGGTGGATTTCGATAATGTTTGGATTGTTGGATTTCATAATGACCACAACAAGAAGAAAGCTGCACTGAGACAGAGCAACACATTCCTTGTTTCCTCTCTTCCTTTTCAGAATGATCCTCAGGTCATTAGCAAGGAGATCTTTAGGAGCTTACTTTAAAAGTGCTTCAGCAAGTGTTTATTTAAATGGTCAGGCAATAAGAGTTCTTGATAAAGGGTAGGGCATGGTACTGTTATTTGCACAGATGGGCATATTTCCAACCCAGAGATGAGGTAAGGGAAGTGCTCCAAAAAATGCTACTTTACACACACATGGAAGCTTATAATAGCTTTTGGACTGTTTTTGTTGTCCACTTTAAAAGCATTCTTAACATCCTGAGTCTTGAAGCCTCCATCCTTTACTCTCTAAGCTTTACTTAGCTTGCCTGATTTCACTTGCTAATTGCTGTCACTGTTAGGGGGGGAAAAAAGATGCTACTGTGTGGTATTTTTTTTCTTTTCTGGCAACATACAATGAAGTTTTTACTGGATTTGGCAAAGATTCTGACAAACATAGCTCAATGTGTCATACAAAGGGACAGCAGAGGAAAATAACACAAAGACATGGCACTAGCCTCATTAATGAGGAGGCTTGGAAACAAAGAACACAGCTGGAAAACTATACAGTGTAGGTGAAAAATTAAAATTAATATTGAGGTGAATTTCTTTTACTATCCTTTGATACTGGATGAAATTATTTATAAATATGTTAGATGAATCATTCTTTTATGTGACATGAAAAAATTGTAAGCCAAGTCCTAAAAATGGTTGTGGGAGGATAAGAACACACTTTTGTATTTAATTTTTATGACACCACCATCAGTGTCCATTTTATTTCCTTGAAATCCCATTTACTCTCTCTCTATATCCCATATATATATTTAGTATATTTAGTATATATATGGGATATATATAATATATATGGTATTTATGAGATATATATCATAAAATCGGATTTACTACATATAGTTAATATGTATATGGTATATATATATATATATATACTACATATGTAACATATATAGTTATAGTCTATAAATATTACATGGAATTTAAATATACTATAATATGTTATATATATTTATATTTTATATATAATAGTATAGCATAAATTATATAATATACTATACTTAATATATAGTATATATTGTATACCATATATAGTATATAGTATAGTGTTTATAGTATATCTATTAAATATATGTTAATAAATACACACACACATATACATATACACACACATACACATATATATATGAGTTCTGAGCTAGCGCCTTGTACTTAGGACTTTTTTTTAATGTTTACTTATTTTGAGAAAGAGAGAGAGAGAGTGAAAGCGCAAACGGGGATGGGGCAGAGAAAGGAGGAGAGAGAGAATCTCAAGCAGGCTCTGCACTGGCAGTGCAGAACCCAACATGGGGCTTAATCCCATGAACCATGAGATCATAACTTGAACGGAAATCAAGAGTCAGATCCTTTACTGACTGAGCCATCCAGGCACCCCTATATTCAGGATTTTTAAGAATATGTAATTATTTGGATATTAACAAGTATCTGTGGAACACTTCATAACTCGTCGATATTACTCATATGGTATCTTACTTGAGTTGTAAGAGAACCCTGTGATGTACATTCATATATTTCTTGCAGCATGGGGGACTGGACAGATGGGCAAAGAGAATTGGTTCACCATTTATGATAACAACTAAAACAGGTGTATCAGATAGTGGAGTGCCTTAAATATCAAAAGTCTTCTGAGCAGCGGGGGACATAGCCCACAGTATGAGGTGTCTAAAGTAAGAGGCTTAAGACACCACTTACCTGGTGAAAGCCACCCTTCTTGATCGATAGGTTTTTGTGTTTGTGGTTTTTCTGAACAGGAAGAATATAATACATTATGGAACATCAGAATAGTATGTGACAACAAGGGGAGATGCTGTTACAAAAAGAAACAGCATGTATAAATAAAATCGTAAGATTTTAGTGGAGAATTAATATTTTCACAAAGAAGAGAATGTGAATATTTTACAAATGTGTATCATAGGCTCACAAAATACTATGTACATAACGCTGAGGTATTTATCTTTATTATTTTCAGATGGAAATTAAAACTTTATTCTACCTTTTCTAATTCTCACCCCCTGAGCAACTGGTAGATTCATGACAAAGTGACAAAAGTCTCAATACTCAACAAAGTAATTTCATGGGTCTTCCTAAAAATTTTGGAAGTTATTGTTTCGTTACAATGTATGAGTAGAATTCGATTTTTTAAAGGTGTTTGTTTATTTTTGAGAGCGAGCGAGTGAGCAAGCATGAGGGGGGGAGGGCAGAGAAAGAGAGGGAGACACAGAATCTGAAACAGGCTCCAGCGTGAGCTGTCAGCACAGAGCCCGATGCGGGGCTTGAACTTAGGAAGGGCAAGATCATGACCTAGGCCAAAGTCCGACACTTAACCAACTGAGTCATCCAGTTGCCCTAAATTTGGTTTTTTAAGTTATACCTATTTTGCATCTGAATTCTTTTTATCAGAACATAGTTCTCTTACTGTATGTTCTAAGTACTCTAGCAGCAGTTTATGATATTTGTTAGCCTAATATATAGTTATTGATTGCTAATTTTACTGTCTTTACCTTAGGAACAGAGCTTCTGGTAGAAATTCATTAAGCTGTCTCAATAATAGCAAACCTACTCATAGGCCTAACTGGACAAACCTAACAGAGGACCATAGGGAGGGGAAGAGGGAAAGAGAGCTGGGGAGAGTGAGGGACACAAATCATGAGAGACTATTGAATACTGAAATGGAACTGTGGACTGAAGGGGGAGGGGGAGGGAGGGAAGGGGGTGATGGTCACGGTGGGGAGCACTTGTGGGGAGAAGCACCGGGTGTTATATGGAAACCAATTTGATAATAAACTATTATAAAAAAAATAATAGCAAACCTGTTTTACAAAATAGGAATAATATTTAGTTGCAAATCTTCAAAAGGATTAATTTTGCTTTGTTTTATAGAAAACAGTGTCTGGAATAGGTGAATGATGGCAAGCAGACAGGTCTTATTTGTGGAGAATAATTAAAATAAAAATATGAAGATAGCTTAGCATTTTTTGTTTCTCCCCTTTCAGTGTTTAGTCTGTGGAAATAGCTTTTACTCAGCCAAAGGTCTACAAAATCTTAATCTGAAAACATCAGTTTCCACCTTCATTTTCTATATCTAATGGTAACTTAATCCCTTTGATGTTCTAGTATACATGAACATACCGTTTTGCTTTAAAAAAAAAAAAGTGGCAATGTGCCAGTTACAGTCTTGGTTTTTTATTGAAATGTAGCAGCATAATTCTTTGGGTCCCTGGGTGTGCTTGGCTCCTTTTAGCCAAACCTGTTCCCCCCCTTATCAAGACTTAGTAGAAGGAAAGATGGTTTAGAGCTACCACAGTATATCTCTAAGCTCTTTGATTCATTGCTGAACTACTGCTCAGTTGAGGCCAATCCTAAATTTTAACTCTGAGCATACAGCTCTGTGTTGTCAAACAGGAAATAAATGTTCAAACTGACAAGCCTTGTAAACTGAATGTCTCTTAATGTAGTGTCTGATTTCATTTGACAGCTCCCTGGTTTATAGTTCAAGTCAAGGCACACATTTAAAGACAATTAATTATTTCATTTACTGGCTTATATTAAATTTCAGAGTCTCTTTATTACAGTAGCATATTCATGCCTCTGCAGTTTAGATGATGTCACCAATTTATCGTAAACCTTATCTTCATAATTTTATAACAGTAATACAGATCTGCTTGGGGTTGACAACAGCCATAATTTTTTCCTGGCAAGTCTTTCCCACTAGGAAAATGAGTTTACTATTGAAGGGTCAAGTTACTTAAAAAAAAAAAAAATCTCATTGTAATGCTTGATGCTTTTCTGTCCTTGATGGCTTTTACCTATTTAACAAGAAAATAACCTTTGGTACATAAGTTAGGCTTGCACTACTGACATTTTCATTTCATTTGAGGCAAAATTCATGTAACACAGAAGTGACCATTTTATTTATTTACCTGGTTTTCAGGTTTTGCTTCATATATTTTATTAATAGTTTATTACCAAGTTGGTTTCCATATAACACCCAGTGCTCTTCCCCACAAGTACCCTCCTCCATAACCATCACCCCCCTTCCTCTTCAGCCCTCAGTTTGTTTTCAGTATTCAAGAGTCTCTCATGATTTGCCTCACTTCCTCTCCCTGACTTTTTCCCACCCCCTTCCCCTCCCATGGTCCCCTGTTAGGTTTCTCCTGTTAGACCTATGAGTGAAAACATATGGTATCTGTCCTTCTGCCTGACTTATTTCGCTTAGCATGACTCTTTCCAGGTCCATCCACTTTGCTACAAATGGCCATATTTCATTCTTTCTCATTGCCATGTAGTATTCCATTGTGTGTGTGTGTGTGTGTGTGTGTGTGTATGTGACCATTTTAAAATGTATAACTCAGTGACATTTAGTACCTTCACAATGTTATACAACCGTCTGGTTCCAAAATATTTTCCAGTGCAGATGCCAGACCCATTAAGCAGTCTCTGTTCCTCCCTCTCCCTAGGCCCTGGCAACCTGTAATCTGGTTTCTTACTCTGTGGGTTTATCTATTCTGAATATTTCTTATGAAGGGAGAAATACAACCTATTTCCTTTTGTGTCTGGCTTTTTTCATTTGTGTTTTTTTTAGGTTTATCCATGTTAATATTAATATTAGTACCTTATCCCTTTTATGGCTGAATAATATCCCATTGTATAAATATACCACATTTTGGGGCACCTGGGTGGCTCATTTGGTTAAGCATCCGTCTTCAGCTCAGGTCATGATCTCACAATCTGTGGGTTTAAGCCCCACATTGGGGTCTGTGCTAACAGCTCAAGGCCTGGAGCCTGCTTCAGATTCTGTGTTGCCTCTCTCTGCCCCTCCCCTGCTCACACTCTGTATCTCTCTCAAAATAAAATAAAGACATAAAATAAAAAAATACATATACCACATTTTGATTATCTTTTCATCAGTTGATGGACATTTGGGTTGTTTCCACCCTTTGGCTGTTGTAAGTAATGCTCTATGAACATTATTGTACAAGTTTTTATTTGAATCTCTGTTTTCAGTTTTCAAGATGTGTATCTAGGAGTGATTGTTGACGTTTTGTTGGTGAAAGATGCTGTCCTGTATGTTCTAAGATGTTTAGCAGCATCATTGGCCTCTCCACACTAGAGGCCAGTGGTTCTTTCCTCTCCAAGTTTGATAACCAAAAATGTATCCAAACATTGCTAAATGTTCCCTGGCGGGCGGGGGGGGGGGGGGGTTGCAAAATTGCCCTGGGCTGAGAACCACTGGTTTAGAATAAAGGAAAGTAAATCTTTAGAGATAAGCCATAATTCACATATTATGATGTTTTTCATAGAAGTAATTTGAGTCTAAAGGAGAGCATTATATGGTTATAGAAACCAAGGTATAGCCCTGGTTCTGTAATCAAGCAGTTGTATCTTTGGGTAAGTCACTTAACCTCTGGACTTCAGTTTTCTTGTCAATAAAATGAAGGGGTCGAGATGGGGCAGTGGTTTCCAGTGTGTGCAGTGAAGCCCCAGCTTTTCAAAAGGGGTCCCTGAGGAACCACCATAAGGTAAAGGAAGAAAACGAAGTGCTCATGGTATGTAGCACCTCCCCTTCTGAAAGAGAAAGCAAAAGTTCGCATTCTGCTATCATTTCTAGAGAAAATTCACATGTAAACAGTATTAATTTCACCAGTAAAAAGTTATTTCTGAAATCTGTGTGCTAATTAATGAAGTCACTAATTTGTCATTGAGACCCCATTTCTTAAACATTATACTCTGCTGTTGTTGGCAGGAGAAAAAGGTAGCTGAATGCAGTCTTTGAATGCTGTCTGAATAGCCACCTCTGAAATGTGGCTTTTTGATTAACTGTAGAATATGTTCTATTAGGACATTTATCCATTCCTAGAGTCTACATTATAGCCAACTGAAAACATAATGAATGAATGAATGAATGAATGAATGAATGAATGAGTAAGTAAATAAATAAATAAATAAATAAGGGGCCTCTGGGTGGTTCAGTTGGTTAAGCGTCCAACTTTGGCTCAGGTCATGATCTCACGGTTCGTGGGTTCAAGCCCCGCATTGGGCTCTGTGCTGACAGCTCAGAGCCTGGAGCCTGTGTTTGGATTCTGTGTCTCCCTCTCTCTCTGACCCTCCCTTGTTCATGCTCTCTTTCTCTATCTCTCAAAAATAAATTAAAAAACATAAAAAAATAGATTACAGCCAACTGTCATATAGATGGTATTATACTGTCTGTGTTGACAAGTTGTAAAGCATTCACTGTAACATAGAGTTAAGTATTTAAAACTATATTTCATATTTGGTAAGTTCTGTCTACATCTCTTTTCCCCATTAAATGGTGATTATCAGTTATAGTTATTTCCATATTCTTCCAAGTGGGACAGAACTGTAATCAATGTAGATAGAATTTATAAACTAACAAGAAACTTTTATGGTTGTAAAAAATGTAAACACTAAAACCAATGATATTCTTGCTGATATAATCAAGACACTAGTGATAAGAGAAAAACCCATCTTTGGAATTCTTCTGTTTTGATGATTTCACCAGATTGTGTGCTTAATTTTGTGCAGATTAGACCATTTGCTAGTTCTGTATTTGTTTCCTGTGGGTAAGGCATACTCCGTCATCCATAAATATCATGTATTAAGAGTATCATACATTTAAGTCAATTCTGAAGATTGCTAATAACTTGATTGCTGGCATGTACCATTTCATGTAGAATTCGTTAATAAGAAGGGGTTATAAATTATAAAATTCCTTCAAAGAAAACTTGGCCTTCTACCTTTCTTTGTGAGAGAATCTATTTTACCATTTCTCTGTATCTCATTATTCCTTAGTAAGCATAAAATCACTGGGGTGCTTGGGTGGCTCAGTTGGTTAAGTGTCCAACTTTGGCTCAGGTCATGATCTCACGGTTCGTGGGTTTAAGCCCTGTGTCGGGCTCTGCTGACAGCCTGGAGCCTGCTTCGGATTGTGTCTCCCTCTCTCTACCCGTCCCCACCCCCACTGTGTTTCTCTCTTTTAAAATATAAAACATTAAAGAAAAAACAAAATCATTGGACAAGAGACGTCTGAATATACGATGTAAAATTTGGCTTTTATTTTTTTTCCATAATATTTTATTGTCAAATTGTTTTCCATACCACACCCAGTGCTCTTCCCCTTAAGTGCCCTCCACCATCACCACCACCTCTTTTCCCCCCTCCCCCTTCCCCCTCAACCCTCAGTTCATTCTCAGCATTCAATAGTCTCTCAAGTTTTGCAACCCTCTCTCTCCCCAACTCTCTCTCCCTCCTCCGCTCCCCCTGGTTCTCCATT
>NC_043717.1:30578996-30605349 GCF_006229205.1 Suricata suricatta
GAGGGTGCCCGTCTCTCCACACCCTCTCCAACATCTATAGTCTCTTGCTTTGTTCATTTTAGCCACTCTGACTGGCGTGAAATTAAAGCAAAACTGAACCCTTGGGACTTCATCAAGATAAAAAGCTTCTGCAAGGCAAAGGAAACAATCAAGAAAACTAATAGGCAACCGACAGAATGGGAAAAGATAGTTGCAAATGACATATCAGATAAAGGGCTAATGTCGAAAATGTACAAGGAACTCACCAAACTTCACAATCACAAAACAAATAATCCAGTGAAGAAATGGGCAGAAGATATGAACAGACACTTCTCCAAAGAGGACATCCAGATGGCCTACAGACACATAAAACAATGCTCAACATCACTCATCATCAGGGAAACACAAATCAAAACCACACTGAGATAAAATTTGGCTTTTAAGAAAACCATATTGAGTTAGTAAGACTCACTCTGGGGGGAACTATGTTTATTTTGTTTTTAAAGAATATTGACTTTATAGACATACATTACCTCTCTTTTCTCTTTTATGGAGATCCATTCCTGGCATTTGCTCTACACTTATTCCCAGAAACCTGCCTGTTACCATCTGGCATTTTGTTTCTAAAGTCTTAGGTACAAATTATAACTACCACATTGTCTTAAGAAGCAGCTTCAGGATATTAAAGATATTAATAACATTTTTTCTCTCAAACCCTGGGACTTCCCACTTTCACTAGCCCAGTCCTATCAGTTCAAATTATTTTTTAAATATCTAATTTCTTATATGGGTTTTAGCTCCTTAATTTCCATGAATACATGCATATATTACTTACCATTCTAACTAAACTGTACATTTGTAACATCTTGACTGGGTACATGAACACTGCCATACAACAAATTTTGAATTATAAAGCTACCTGCTGTGAAAAAATTAACATTTTAAGTTCTATAGATATGTTACAGAGGTGAAATACAATTGGGAAATGCTTTATTTTTTCACCTTATCAAGAAATAGGAAGATGGTCTACATGGCATCCTTTTAGTTTTCATAATTTTGTTTTTTAGTAAGTGACTGTCACTTTGGAATGTGAGAATTTGTTTTTCTAGGGAAGTTATTTCCATCAGTGTGTCATAAGAAATACTATTTAATACTTTTTTTCAGCCTGAAAAAACCTTGAAGGCACCCAGCATGCCTGGTTGATTTTCTCTTATTTACTTACTTACTTACTTACTTACTTACTTACTTACTTACTTACGGTTTGGGAGATGGTGGTTGCTTGGCTGTAAATAATGTATTCATATCTCAAGAGGATTTGAATAAGATACACTGTTCCTACTCAACAAAAACCTTTCCGGTTATAAAACTCTTCAGAGTTACAACTGAAATGGCCTAAGAAATCATATCCATAACATTAGCTTCACTAATTAGGAGAAAGGCCTGGATAGATTAAACAAAAAAATTCAGAATCATATAGCCAGTTTAGTGCTGGACCTGGAACAGGAATCTGCATATTCTGACTAGAAATTCAGGACCTTTTCACCATATCACACTCACTTCATTTGCTGCACTTTCATTGGTCTCAGTACATGGTTGGCAAAAGTGGTGAATGGATTTTGGCTTCAAAAAGACGGTCTCTTGGGGCGCCTGGGTGGCTCAGTCAGTTAAGCCTCCGACTTTGGCTCAGGTCAGATCTCACGTTCGTGGGTTCGAGCCCCGCGTCAGGCTCTGTGCTGACAGCTAGCTCAGAGCCTGGAGCCTGCTTCCAGTTCTGTGTCTCTTTCTCTCTCTGACCCTCCCCCTCTATGCTCTGTCTCTCTCTGTATCAAAAATAAATAAAACATAAAAAAAAAGACGGTCTCAAAAGGCAATTTTTATGCGACAAACATAAAGGCTCAAATAAGTGGATGGTTTAGCATATTCTGAAGTCTTTTATGAGAAATTCACAGCTAAACAGGATATTAGAGATTTATTCAGAAAAGGAAAGTAGCTTCCTGGTTAGTGTGTGGACCCATTATAAACTCAGTCGTTGGTGTGCTGACATTTACAGACTTAGTCTAGAAGGAAACTTTCCATTAGAATAAATACATTTTGTCGATCTCTGATGCTTACCTTTTTAATAAGTGCTTAAAAAAACTTTCCAAAAAGCATTTTTTGTGGAACTAGTTCTAAAACACCCTGTAATCTACTTTCTTCCTAAACAATATCCTCAACATCATATGGTCCTTTCTTGGTAACTCGGATTCATCATTATAAACATAATGACTGATGCCTATAGCTTTCGGAGTTGTTAGTATGGGGGGTGGTTAGAGCCTACTCTAAATAACCCTCAAAGGACTTTTTCTCTTTTCCCTTGCCTTCAGATTAATAAGCTTTCACTTCTTATTGCTGTCCGTGTGTTGATCTGGTTCAGCTCCCCACTGCCCCTTCTACCTTTATCTGTAATGTGCAATGAGGCTTTCAAGTCTCCTAGTCAGGCTTATGGATGAAGGATGAATAATTTGATCTTTGATGAGTCTAAGGGAGCTGGGGCTTTCTATAGGTAAAGCATAAGATAAATTACAATGTAAGACCTTAAGGGGCCATCTCTTGTTTGTGAGTTCATGAGACTGGGTTTGAGTGTTTTCTGCATAAATGATATATTACTATTAATATCCACAAGGGTTACGTAAAATATTGAATAGCTACATGAACTATCGGAGAACCTAAAAATGAATAGAAAATAATTTAATTATTCAGTATATTCTCTTGTAGCTATTCCTGATTCTCTTAATATATATATATGTCATATGTATAGCTTTCATTTTTTTGTTTATGTATTTTTGAGAGAGACAGAGGCAATGTGAGCAGGGGAAGGTCAGAGAGAGACAGACAGACAGACACAGAAACACAGAATCTGAGTTTGGCTCAGGCCACCATCTCATGGTTCGTGGGTTCAAGCCCCACATCAGGCTTTGTGCTGACAGCTCAGAGCCTGGAGCCTAATTAGATTATTGGAGTAGAGACTTTTCAGAGGTGGTTCTCAATTCTCAGGCCTTATGATCTGTTCTTTTCCAGCAAATGTTTGTACGTGATTGCACTTGGCTAAAGATTTTTGCATTAAAATACCAGTTTTAATATCCTACAATGCATTAAGAAATATACTCTGCAACTATGTATTTTATTTAAGGCAACGATATAGGTTATGTTAGCCATTCTTAGTTTATTTATTTTTATTCTTTTCTTTTGAAGAGAAAGCAGAGGTGAGAACTATCAATTTTGAAATCATGAAAAAGTAGTTACATTTTTAAGATAAATACATTTATTTGACCGGTATGAATGTGTCAGTCTTAGATTTAAATATTTTCATTAGTAAGACTTTTCCTAACAGAACCTAAAGAACACAGTTTAGGTTTTTGTTTATTTCCTTTAATGAGAAAAGAACATGTTTGAATAACACCTCAGTGTCGTGTTCTCATTCTGTATACTTGTCACATCATTTAATCTCTGATACAGGCATACTCATGATTCCGGACAGCTGTGGGCTGACTCACACCCTTTGATGAGAAGGAGGCAGAGTGAAGTGATCAACTTTAATTTTAAACATCACTGTCTTAGTTTTTGAAGTCCCAATATAAGCCCTTGTGTCACAGGAAGTGCCCAGTATTTAGGAAAAGATAGTCTGATCCTTTCCTGTAGGTCAAAGCAGCCACCTTCTCCTTTATTTTGTTTCCATATTGAAAAAATCTTAATTCTGGTGGTGTTCACTCGGTTTCCAAATTGCTTTGATGAGGCTCTGCCACAACTCTGCTCCCTAACGTATGGTAGACATACTTCAGAATTTTCTTTGTAAAATGCAGACTTTTCTTTAACATCTTAAAATGATCTGTAATGTGCCTTCTCTTATGTTAGAAGTCTGTAAAATTAGAGACTTTTTTGATTTCTTTGCATTAGCAGAGATTAAATTCTTATAGCATTTATCTATATGAACAACATGACACTTTTAGAAAAGCGAAATTGAAGTGAAGTTTAAAATGAATCTGTACAGGGTGCCTGGGTGGCTCAGTCAGTTAGGCATCTGCTTTGGCTCAGGTCATGATCTCACAGTTCGTGAGTTTGAGCCCTGCGTCGGGCTCTGTGCTGACAGCTCAGAGCCTGGAACCTGCTTTGGATTGTCTCCTCTTCTTTCTTCCCCTTCCCCATTCCTGCTCTGTCTCTCTTGCTCAAAAATAAATAACAAAAATAAACAAACAAATAAAAATTACCTATATACCAGGGTGGCTCAGTTGGTTCAGCCTCCAACTTCTGCTCAGGTCATGATCTTGTGGTTCGTGGGTTTAAGCCCCACATTGGGCTCTGTACTGACACCTCAGAGCCTGGAGCCTGCTTCGGATTCTGTATCTCCCCCTCTCTCTACCCCTCCCCTACTCATACTCTGTCTCTGTCTCTCAAAAGTAAATAAACGTAAAAAACTTAAAAATAATTCCCCATAAGTATACATATAAGTAGTGCCTTATTTTACTGGATCTCATAAATGTGCATTTTGAGTGTTTGTATGAAATGTTTCTAGCGTTTATGCAGAAGAAATTTCTTTTTCTGTAGGACAGTGAAATTGGGTTGAATATATTAAAATATCACAATATATTTAAGTGTATTTAGAACAAAATTATTAGTGTTCCTTGGGATGAATTATGGCCAAAATTGTTTTAATTTCTTAATACTGTTTTGTTATCCCTTCCCTTCATACAAGTAAGGGTTCTCTGGGTTTATATTGCTAGGTAAATTGCAGCTTTATTTAGGTTTATTTAGGGGGACAAAGACTGGTAGTTTGGAGACTGGATTTTTATTTGGTTGCTGTTATCCAACAGCAGAAAGCCCAGGGTAATCCACTTAGAACAATGAGTATAAGTAGTGGGATCACTATTACTGTATTTAAACACGGATGGTTGGCAGGAATGTGCTACGGTCTGAATCTGACAGTTAATTATGTCACTGTCCCTGCTCAGGGCAACTGCTACTGAAAGGACATGGTCACATGATGAGGAAGAGAGCAGAGGTGGTAGTTTGGAGCTAAATGTTACTTTGTTGCTGACTCACTGGAAGAGGTTTAGGATGTTGGCTGTGGTTTCTAAAGAGCACCTAGCTGTTTTCACCCTGTGTATAAAGGTTCCACGTGTTTTTTTAAATTATAATTTTATGCTTATTATTTTCTCTCTCCATAGTTTTCCTCACAGGAGAAAAAGCCAATTCAGTATTGAAGCGCTATCCAAGAGCAAATGGACTGTTTGAAGAAATAAGACAGGGCAACATTGAGCGTGAATGCAAAGAAGAAATCTGCACATTTGAAGAAGCGAGAGAAGCTTTTGAAAATAATGAGAAAACTGTAAGTACACTGACTGTTTCTAAGACCTGTTCACAGCTTTGCCTGCCTTTTGGATGGATGTCTGCAGTCTGCGTTCCCAAATGGCGTGCATTGCCATCACACTTTACTACACTCTTCACTCTAGATGGCATGCCCTTCAAGGAGAGCAGGGATGGAAATGCAAACAGCAGGGTTGTAACTTCTGTGGAAGCGCTCTGCCCTTGGAAATTACATTACCAGAGGTAGCCTGTATATAAAGATCCATTCCCGTGCACCGACCGTGAAAATAACAGCAGGTGCTCAACAAGTGATGTCAGATGTGCTTAGACTGATATCAATTATGTCTCAGAAGCAGCAGATACAGAAGTTTTACAGAAAGGGGTTTTGATCTTTTGTTATGTAGAAAAGGGCCCAGGAGGTAAGAAAGAGGAAGGAGCTCAGGGAGAGGTGATCAGGGAAGCATCATTGCTGGATGCCAGTGTGCATAGCAAAAAAAAAGGGTCAGTATATAAAATGATTAACTGTGAACATCAGTTTTTATATTTTTATTTATTTTTTACTGAAGTATAATTGATATATAGTACTAATTAGTTTCAGGTATGCAACGTATTGATTGGACAATTGTATACATTATTTAATGCTCACCACCATGAGTGTGGTCATCTGCCACCATACAAAGTTATTATTATTACAATATTATTGGCTATATTCCCTATGGTATACTTTTCATCACTGTGACTTATTTATTTTGTAACTACAAATTTGTATCTCTTAATATCATTATCTATTTTGCCTATCCCTCCACCCACCTCTTGTCTGGCAACCACCAGTTTATTCTCTATATCTAAAGATGTATTCATTTTGTTTTGTTTTATAGATTCCACATATAAGTGAAATCATATTTTTCTTTCTCAGTCTGACTTCTCTCAGTTTAATACCCTCTATGTCTGTTCATGTTATTATATAATGAGACCTCATTCCTTTTTTATGGCTGAGTAGTATTCTGCACATGCGCATGCAATTGTGTTTGCATGCGTGTATGTACTACATCTTCTTTGTCATTGGACACTTAGGTTGCTTTTATATCTTGGCTATTGTAAATAATGCTGTAGTAGATATTGGGGTGCATATATCTTTCAAATTAGTGTTTTTATGTTCTTTGGGTGAATACGCAGCAGTGGAAGTTACTGGGTCATACCATATTTCTATTTTGTTTTTATTTTTATTTTTGGGAAATCTCCATACTGTTTTCAACAATGGTTGTACCAATTTACATTTCCACCAACAGTGCACAAGGCTTCCTTCTCTCCACATCCTTGTCAACACCTTGTCTTTTTGACAATTGCCAATCTGACAGGTGTGAGGTGTTACCTCATTGTAGTTTTGGTTTGCATTTTCCTGGTGATGAGTTACATTGAGCATCTTTTCATGTGTCTGTTGGCCATCCATATGTCATCTTTGGCAAAATGCCTTTTCATATTCTCTGCCCATTTTTAAATTTGATTGTTCGTTTGTCTATTGTTTAAAGTTGTTTTTAAATCTTACTTAAATCCCACAGTCAAAAACAAAAACTCATCATCCAGAATCCCATGATGCAATCACAAAGGACTGTTGGCCTTTTAATTTCTTTTCACCTGTTTCCCCCCTGCATCTACTTAGTCCTTATTTGTTTTATTTTACATATTTATTTTCTTTTTCTTATAAAATTAATGTGTATTATAGAGAAGTTGCAAATATAGTAAAACATCAAATGAAAATCATTTCAATATTTAGCACCATCTATTTTGTAATTTTGGTATATATTCTGGCCTATTTTTAAAACATAGATAATTTGAAAAAAATTTTAATGTTTATTCACTTTTGAGAGACAGAGTATAGGCAGGAGTGGGGCAGAGAGAGGGGGAGGCAGGATCTGAAGCTGAGCTGTCAGCACAGAGCCTGATGAAGGCCTTGAACCCACAAACCATGAGGTCATAACCTGGGCTGAAGTCAGACGCTTAACTGACTGAGCCACCCAGGTGCCCCATACATAGATAATTTTTAAATAACAGTAGGATTGTAGTACAAATAGTGATTTGTATCATGCAGTTTTTAACAAAAACTGATTCATATTTATAAAACAAGCAAAACTTAGGTTTTGATATTATCTTTTAACAAAAAATATTAATTTTAGGGGTTGTATCGTTTTCATAATGCTAGAGTTTTCATTCTGCTTTGTCATTCTTCTTTAAAGGAAAGATAAGAACATTAGTGGGAAGATGCTTTGAAACTATGTAAGTCTTCTCTTCTTCATGAGACTTCTGCCCATTAGTTTTAACATCTGCTATTGATGTTTTTCTGCTGAATCAATTATAGTTGCCAAATGGTGATTTCTAACTCCATCCTATATACATTTGTTAGTTGACATTCCACTGTGGGCGGGAACGATCTACCTATCTATATGTCAGTTTATACAGACTCAGAGATTACTTTATTCAGTGAGCTATGATCCATTATCATCAATGTTTTGGTCAAATTGTCCCATATTTGGCTCATGGAAGTTTCTTCAAACTGGCTTCTCTCTTTTTGATATTATCATTTTTAAAGCACTTTTTTCTTTTTGGGCTAGCAAAATGTTCAGGATCATCGTGTACTTCCCTGCCCTAACCTTGGAATTGGCCATTTCTATGAGGAACCTTGGTTACTTTAGTTAGAAATAAATAATATTTTAAATAAGATTTAAAAACCACTTTAAACAAATAGACAAATGAACAATCAAATTTAAAAATGAGCAGAGAATATGAAAAGGTAGGTAGTGTGTTCTCATTGCTATGAAAGTAGTGTTGCTTCTGGGCCTTCCAGTACCAGAACTTTGGTAAAAAAAAATTCACAAACACATGTGTATGGACAAAAATGGGAACTTACAGACTCATCCTGTCTCCAATCCCAGTACCCCCAGGGTTCTTATTTGCTTTCCCCATTCCGTATTTGTAGATGAGATGGAGATACTCTTTTTTCCCCCCCACAGTGAGAACCGTGGTTCCCAATAACATCACTATATTATCTCACTTAGTCCAGCAAATACATAGTGGTTTCAGAATTATACCAATAACATAATGGGGAGAGGGAAAACTTTTCATTCATTCATTCATCTATATCATTCCATATGTATTTAGAGATTATTCTGTTTTTTAAAAGTTGTATAATACTTTCTTATAAGGATGTGCTAATTTATTCAACCAGTCAACTGTATTCGGGTATTTACTAGTTTTGAGTATTTTTGCATTTTACAGATAATGCTTCAGTGTATAATTTTGTGCTTATGTATTTTGGCATTATTGGAAGTGGATCTTCAGGGTGAATTTCTTATAAGTGGTTTGGTGGTCAAAGGGTTAATGTATATGTAGTTCTGTTAGATATTGCCACAATGCCCTCATTAAGCATTGTACCGTTTTGTATTCCCACCAGATATTTGAGAATGAAATATATTTTTTTTCTTAAAGTCTTAACCAGCAGAGAGTATCTAGCAAGTTTTGATATGTTTGTCAAACCATTGGGTGAGATGTAGTATCTTGATGTTGTTTCTGCTTATGAGTAAAGTTGCATATTTTGCCATGTGTTTTATGGGCCATTTTTAGATCTATCTTGTGAATTGTCTTTGTCTTTTGCCCACTTTTCTATCAGATTTATGATCTTTTTTTCCTCTCAGTTTCTAAAAAGTGTATTAGAGATATTTGTTTTTATTGGTGATGTGATCGCTTCTCGGCCTTTTGGCTAAGATCAAGTGTAGTATCTGTTCTTATCAGTTTAATATTGGTGATGTGTATTTCATATATTTGGTTGCAGTTGTCATTTATATTTTGACTTGGCTTTGGGTTTTTTAATGCATTTTTTATTTTCATTGTAGCCATAAATTAAACACACATTTTATTGAATCTAGATTTTTGATCATAGTCAAAAACCTTCATCTACACCCTAGTTATAGAGGAAATCACAGTTTCTTCTTATAAATATACTTGATTTTTGACATTTAGATCTGTTTCACTCACAGTTTATTCTTGAGTATGATATGAATTATGGATATAGTCTTTTGAACATGCTATTCACTTGTCTGATGACCGTTTTTTATACAATCCTTTTTTGCTTCAGTGATTTTAGTTACTCTTTATCATATACCTAATTTCAGTATATACTTAATTGATTTCTAGATTTTATATTCTAGTTCATTGCTCCATCATTCTGCTCAAATGCCAGTGCTACTGCTTTAATTATCGAGGATTTTCAGTGTATTTTAATATAAATTAGAACAGTTCCCCTTATATACTCTTTTCCAATGTTTTGTGAGCTATTCTTGCATGCCTACTTGTTCATATAAGTTTTAGCATTAATTTGTCTAGCTCTAGAAAAAATAATTTGTCAGTATTTATTGGGATTTCTTTTAGTCTGTAAATTAACTTAGGGAGAACTAACATTTTGAAGATATTAAATCACCTTCTCCAAGACAAAATTTCTTCCTGTTGGTTGAAAACAGCATTTCTATCTTTCAGGAATGTTTTGTAGTTTGCATCATAGAAGTTTTGCACATTTCTTAGGTGTGCTCCTAAGTATTACTTTGTTGCTATTATACATGGGCTGTTCTTTTCCATGATATATTCTAACTGGTTATTATTTGTGTATGTGTAAGTTACCAATTGTTTTAAACCTTGCTGAGTTATGATTGACTTGTGATTAGCTACACATATTTAAAGTGTACAGTTTGGTAAATTTTAACACATGCATACACCTGTGAAACCACACTGTGAATCACCACAATCAACATAGTAAACAAATTAATCATTCTCAAAAGTTCCTTCTTGCCTTAGTACAATTCCTCCTTCCTACCTCTCCCCACCATCACCACTACCCCAGGCAGTGATTGATCTGATTTCTGTCACTGTAGTTTAAATTTTCTAGAATTCTCTATGAATGAAATAATGCATTGACTTCTCTTAGTTGGTGTTAATTATGTTCAGATATCTCCATGTTGCATTTGCATGCACCAAAACCCATAATAAGGTAGCTAGGAATAAACCAAACCAAAGAGATAAAGGATTTGTACTCTGAAAAGTAAAGAAGGCTTATGAAAGAAATGAGGAAGACACAAAGAATTGGAAAAACATTTAATGCTCTTGGATTGGCACAACAAATCTTATTAGAATGTCTGTACTGCCCAAAGCAATCTACACATTTAGTGCAGTCCCTATCAAAATAACACCGTCATTCTTCACAGAGCTAGAACAAACCGTCCTCAAATTTATATGGAACCACAAAGACTCCAAATAGGTATTGAATTTTTTAAATTAACAAAACCATATATTTATTTTGATATGAGATCTGAGAAATCTCATGGTCAAAGTTAAACTTCCAAAGACGCATTCTGTTTTTTAAACTTTTTATTTTGAGATAATTATAGAGTCACAGAAAATTACAAATATAATACAGAGAGGTCCCATTGTAGACGTTAACCCAGTTTTCTCCAGTGGTTATATCTCATATAAGTGTAGTACAGTATCAAAACTAGAAAACCAACATTGGTACACTCTGTGTATAGTTCTGTGACATCACTTGCATAGATTCTTCTTTTTATACATTTTTTTAATGTTTTTTATTTATTTTTGAGAGACAGAGACTGCGTGAGCAGGGGAGGGTCAGAGAGAGAGGGAGACACAAAATCTGAAGCAGGCTCCAGGCTCTGAGCTAGCTGTTAGCACAAAGCCCAATGTGGGGCTTGAACCCACCAACAGTGAGATCATGACCTGAGCCGAAGCCAAATGCTTAACCGACTGAGCCACCCAGGTCCCCCATACTTGCGTAGATTCTTGTAACCACCAGTAAAGATTTAGAATTCTGTCATTACTGCAAAATCCTCCCTTGATAGTCACATTCTTTCTCTCCTGCCACAATCCCGAACCTTTGGTAATCACTGATCTGTTTCCTCTATAATTCTGTCACTGCAAGAATGTTATATAAATAGGATTATAGAATATATATGGAACCTTTTGATACTGGCTTTTTACACTCAGTATAATGCTTTTGAGATTTTTTTCAAGTTGTTGTTTGTGTCAATAGTGCATTCCTCTTTTTTTTCTTTTTTAACTGAGCAGTATTCCATTGGTATGGATGTACCACAGTGTATTGAAGCATTCATTCATTGCAGGACATCTGGGTTGTCTGTGGTATTGGCTGTAACTTATAAAGCTGCCATGGAAATTTGTTTGCAGGTTTTTTGTGCACATAAGATTTTATTTTTCTTGATCCCCGGATGTATAGTTTTGGGTTGTGTGGTAAGTATATGTGTAGCTCTTAAGGGCACCGACAAACTAATTTGTCATTGTACATATTACCATTTTACATTCCTCCCAGCAATATTTGATCCAGTTTCTCTGCATACTTGCCAGCACTTGGTGGTGTTTACTTTAGTCATTCTGATAGGTGTATGGTGATATCACGTTGTGGTTTTAATTTTCATTTCCTTAATGGCTAATGATGTCGAACACTTTTTCATATGTTTATTTTCTATTTATATTATTCTCTTTTGTGAAATCTCCCTTCATGTTTTTGCTTATTTCCTAATTGGATTGTTTTCCTTTATTATTGAATTTTGAGAATTCTTTATATATTCTAAATACAAATCCATTGTCAGATACATGTTTAATACACTATTGATTTTTTTGCATGTTAATTGTATATCTTACTAACTTACTGACCTCTCTGACCTCTTGCATTGCTTTCAAGGTGCATAATATTTTTAATGCTTAGTTTTCTGGCCTGCATCTCAGTGCTTCTGTGTATCCTTTCCTGCACACAGAGATAGGATGCTGCATTTCAGCAGTCTTTGAAGCAAATAGAGGAAACTCCTTCAGCAGTTGCTCAAGCAATTTTCTGCCCTTCCCAGCATCATCTTTATCTCTCTGATAGATTCATTTTCTTTAGTCTACATGCCTTAAAAAAAAAACTCTTCACCCCATATCCCCCTCCAGCAGCTACCTCATATTTTGAAACTCTGCTCTGTCTGTACTCACTCACCTGATTAGGATTCCTAGTCTCATGGCTTGAAATGGTAATGATTCCCAAATGTATATCCTGGAGGGCCACACTGAACTGCAAAACTATGTGACTAACTGCTACTCAGACTCTCCTCTCAGAATCCTTAAACTCTGCATAAACAAATTCACATCCCTTCCAAAAAAAGTCTGCTTCTTCCAGAGCCCTTGTAATCTCAGTAAATGCTAACTCTGTCTATCCAACCATCTCTTCGCTAAGCCCCCAAACCTTGTTGTTATTCCTGACTCTTAGGTCTGTTCATATGCACATCCCATCTGCTGATAGTGTTGTTTCTCACATAAAAATATATTCAGATTTGTTAGCTCTCTCTACTTGTTACCACTTTACATCCAAGCCACCATCACTCTAAGCTGTATGATTTCTTGCCCCTCCTCATAGTTGATTCTCAGAACAGCAGGCCAGAGTGATCCTTTAAAGGTACCTTGTCTGTAGTGGTGTTCCATCTTAGTAAACGTCGAAGTGCTCAGAATTACCCAGAAGACACCATACTAGCAGTCCCCATCCTTCTCCATGCCACTCCACATGTTCACTGTGGCTGCAATTATTTCCTTTCCACATCTCCTATGACACTCCACTTTTCATTCACTTTGCTGTGGCTTTCATGTGGCCCCTTACATATACACAGAGCATGGACTGCCTCAAGACTTTGGTACTTGTGCTTTCATTTTCTAGATAGATATGTCTGAGCTCCGTCACCACCCCCAGGTCAAGTTCACTTTGTCAGCGAGGCCATATCTTACCTTAAATTGCAAGCTCTTGCCCCTTCTGTGAGTTATTTTTCTTTCTAGCACTTACTACTATCTGACATTTGTTTTTATTTATTGTTGCTCTTGTTGAGAGCTATTAGCTTTGTGACAGCAGCAATTCTTGTTTGTTTTGGTCATAGCTATGGTCCTTAGCATATAAAACAGTGATGGCATGTAATAGGAATTAATTAAATATTCGATGAATGAAAGAAGGAACAACTGGATTGACATATTATGAGATACATTTATTTCATAGGAAGTAGTAATCTAAAACTTGTTCACAAATTAGCTGATAGATGACTTAATTTAAAGTTTTAAAAATTATATCGGTGTTAAGTTCCTTTCCTTCTGTATATAGTAGTGTAATAGTGTAATAGAAATGGCTCGTGATCCTTATCTGTTTCAGAATAGTATTTGTTACATGGCAAAAAGGATCTACTCTGTATTAAGCACTGAACAACACGGTTTCATCTTTGAAGTTTCATGGTTGATTAATTACAGGAATGAAGAAAATGATTGACTTTTGTGATTTGCTTACTACTCTTAGACTACTTATTAAATAACTGTCTTTTTGTTTACTAAAATTTATCACTCAAAAGAGGTTTATGAATATATATTTGCATCATCCCCAAATCTGAAGTGTGTTAATTTAGAACTCTGCTTTCAGTAGGATGGAGTGGATTTTTCTTTTTGGTCATTTTCCCCCTAATTTGGAACACAAGTCTAATTACAACATACAATAGAAAAAAAATGTACTTTGTGCTTCTCATTTTCACCATGTAGAGATTTGGCCAGATGTAATCCTATTTATCTGCTGAGTACCTGCTGTCTAACAGACACAGGACATAAAACCATGATTAAGCTGACCTTCCATCATGGCATCTGAGATCTGATGGAGACAGCCTGTGTACACACAGAGTCTCACATAAGCAGTAGTTATCAGAATTCTCTGCCAAAATCCTCGGCCTTCACATGGATCTGATTTGATGTCTCAACTCTGCCACCTACTGACTGGTATTCTTTGTGCAAACATTCTACCTTTCTAGGCATTAATTTCCGTATCTTTTAAAAAGGAGAAATTATACCTACAGCATTAGGTTTGAGGCTGTGCACTTAACTTAGTACTTGGGACAGAGAATGCTCTCAATAAATAAATTCTATCCTAGTTTTTAGGTGCTCAATTGCATTCACTTTATTTAGGGATCATTATTTGATCTCTTCCATTTTTTTCTTTTCTCCTTTCTCTTACCCCATCAGGGTGCTTTGCATGTTAGAACTTTAAATTTTGAACTAACATGAATAAAGTATTAGTATTCTTTGAAACATCTATTTCAGAACTTGTCTTCACCAATTATTTCTAGTTTATTTGTGTTTGACTTTTTAAAATAGTTGTCCTCAGGGTTCACTAGAGTGCACAGGAATCAGGTTGGCTGCTTATCAAAACTGGATATTTCCACCTAGCATCCAGATCTGGGTTTCTAATACTATTCACCAGTAAAAGAAAAAACCACGACTGTTTGCGGGGGGAATGGTTGATTCTAGGGCTGGGGCAGGGAGAATACACGATGAATTGGAATATAATGTATTACTAGAAAGTAAGGAAGTGCTAAAAAAAAAAAAGGATGGGAGGATGTCAGAGGGATACTGGAGCCAACCTGAAGGAGTTCTCTCTCAGTGGAGCAATTTGAGTAACAAATAATGTAGTATTAGGTTATAAATCAAAGCATATAGTAAATGTACCAGAGTCCCCAATGATATAAATAAATGAGCAAATAATAAATAGGTGAGAAAAATATATAGTACACAAGAATTCCAAATTATATATGCAGATATTCCCCTCTCTAAGAGGCAGAGCTTAATTCTCTGCCTTTCTTGTATGTGGCTTCAGTTAATGATCTCTTCCCCGAAAATAAAGGAAGGTAGTGCTGGGAAATAACTTACAGTGAACAAACCTGGCAGATACTCCCTTAACCAGGTGATCAAGGTTAGCATCATCATTGATAATTCATGATGTATATATCATGTGATGTGAAGGGAATTCACTTCTGTGCTGTTTTCCCAATAAACCCATAACCTCAGTGGGATCATGAGAAAATTACCAAAGACATCCATATTGAGAGACCTCTTATAAAATACCTGACTCCTCAAAACCCTCAAGATCATGAAAAAGAAGAAAAGACTGTCATAGACCAAAGGAGACTAAATAGACATGATCAAATGCACTGTGGATTTGGGGCACCTGAGTGGCGCAGTCGGTTAAGTGTCCGACTTGGGCTCAGGTCATGATCTCATGATCTGTGGATTCGAGCCCGTATAGGACTCTGTGCTGACCCAGAGCCTGGAGCCTACTTCGGATTCTGCGTCTCCCTCTCTCTCTGCCCCTTTCCCACTCAAGCTCGCTCTCCTTCAAAAATACATAAACATTAAACAAAAATTTAAAAAAGTAAACACAGTATGGATTGGATTGTGGATCAAAAAGTCATTAGTGAGAAAACTAGTGAAATCCAAATCAGTTGTTGATAATAATGGACCAGCTTGGGATCACTATTTTTTTAATGTTTTTAAATATTTACTTATTTTTGCGAGAGAAACAAGAGTCTGAGTGGGGGAGGCACAGAGAGAGAGGGAGACACAAAATCTGAAGCAAGCTCCAGGCTCTGAGCTGTTAGCACAGAGCCCCATACGGGGCTCAAACTCACAAACTGTGAGATGCTTAACCAACTGAGCCACCCACGTGCTCCTAGTTCACTATTCCTAACAAATGTACCATTCCACTGTAAGATGCTAATAATGTTAGTGGATACTGGCTGAGGAGTAGAGTACTTTGTACTATCACTGCAACTTTTCTATAAATCTAAAATTGCTGCAAAATGAAATTTATTTTATAAAAGCCCATTTCAGGGTGCAGAGGTCTCCATGGGGCCAGTGAACCTCCTTTCATAAACAGTCTTGGGATTCTAAACATTGTGAAGCAAGTGGTTCAATTAAAACTGCTTAGTTGGAATATTCAAAAAGCTTTGCTCTATGTGATATGCCCAGGGATGAGGGTGATTGTCTTGTCTGGGTGCATCATCACAAGTCTTTATTACTATTCACTGGGTGCTCCATGCTCCACTCCACCCCCAAGCTGTGGTTGTATTTTAGAAACTGATTCAGTGGTGTCCAGGGGTTTTAGATTTTAAGTTCATCTATTGCTTTTTAGATAATACTTGTCATCCCAAAGTGTTGCTATTTAAATTTGTTTTGTGTGAAACTTGTTGAAAGAAAGTTGAGGAAAAAAACTGCAGTGCCCTTTAATACTAGGTTTTGTTACAAAAGTTAAAACAGGGATCTCAATTTAGAGCCTATGGCAGGAGTTAGCATGTAGACATTTCTGGGTGGAAATAGCAATTACAAGAAGTGTTCAATGTCTGAGGTATTTTAGTCACTAGTTCACCAGAGATTTCTCATATAACTTTCAGGCCAAAACTCAGATATTTTGGCATTGTTAGGGAAATTCTTATTTCACTTAGCCTCTGATGGCACTCGAGCCATTGATTCAGAACTTTGCCCTTTGAGGGTTGATGGAGGTCAGGAAAGAAAGGAAGTAGATGTCAACTTTGGGCATAGACACGTAGACAAATGTGGGGCATTGGTGCTACAATCTCCTAACCATATTGTGCATTTTCATCTACATCTTCCAACAGCTTCCCTAGGCCCATCCTGGGGCTCCTATGGGCTTCCTCACTACTTCTTTTGGGATCTCTTGGGAGAGTAAATTAAGCAGGGCCAAAGTATGTTATTTTGTGTGTATTTTGAAATTCCCTGTCTTGTTCCTGATCAGAGAGGAAAAGTCTCAGTTTTTCACCATTGTGTATGATTTTAACTATAGGTTTATCATTTATGGCCTTTATTATGTTGAGGTATATTCCTCCTATGCCCACTTTGTTGAGAGTTTTTATCATGAATGGATATTGAATATTGTCAGATGCTTTTTCTGGCAATTATATGATTATCTCTTATTGAGATCTCTTATTGAGATCATATACTTTTTATCCTTCATTTTGTGAATGTGGTATATCACATTGGTTGATCTGCAAATAATCTATCATCCTTGCATCCCTGCAGTAAACCCCCCTTGATCGTGGTGAATGATCCTTTTAATGGATTGTTGAATTCAGTTTACTAATAGTTTATTGAGGATTTTTGTATCTATGTTCATCAGGGATATTTGCCTGTAGTTTTCTTTTTGTTTAGTATCTTTGTCTGGTTTGCGTATCTTTGTTTAATGTCTTTGATGGCTTCATGGAGTGAATTTGGAAGTGTTAGTTACTCATCAATTTTTGGAATAGTTTGGAGAGAATAAGGATTAACTCTTCAAATGTTTGGTAAAATCTGCCTGTGATGTCATCTGGTCCTGGACTTTTGTTTGTTGGGAATTTTTTTTAGTATAACATTCAGTTTCATTGCTAGTAATCAGTCTGTTCAGATTTTCTTTCTTCCTGATTTGGTTTTGGAAGACTGTATATTTCTAGATATTTATCCTTTTCTTTTATGGTGTTCAATTTGTTGGCCTATGATTTTTCACTGCAAGCTTTTATAATCCTTTGTATTTCTGTGGTGTCAGTAATTTTTCTCTTTCGTTTCTGATTTTTATTTATATGTGTCCTCTTTTTTTCTTAATGAATCTGGCTGAAGGTTTATCAATTTTATTTTTTTCAGAGAATGAATTCTTGGTTTCATCTTTTCTTGTTGTTTTGTTGTTGTTTTGTGGGTTTTGTTGTGGTTTTTTTAGTCTCTTATTTACTTCCACTCTGATCTTTTTTTTTAATTTTTTAATGTTTGTTTATTTTTGAGACAGGGAGAGACAGAGTGCGAGCAGGGGATGGGCAGAGAGAGATGGAGACACAGAATCTGAAGCAGGCTCCACGCTCTGAGCTGTCACCACAGAACTCAATGTGGGCCTCACATCCCACAAACCGCGAGATCATGACCTGAGCCTAAGACAGATGCTTAACTGATTATTTCCTTTATTGTACTAACTTTGGGCCTTGTTCTTATTGTAGTTCCTTTAGGCATAAAGTTAGGTAAGTTATTTAAGATTTTTCGTGTTTCTTCAGGTAGGCCTATATCACTATTAACTTTCCTTTTAGAACTGCTTTCACTGTGTCCCAAATATTTTGGACTGTTATGTTTTTGTTTTCATTAGTCTCCATGTATTTTTTTATTTCCCTTTTGATTTCTTCATTGGCCCATTAGTTGTTTAGTAGCATTTGGTTTAACCTCCACATACTGTGTTTTTTTCCACTTTTCTTCTTGTACTTGATTTCTCATTTCATACTGTTATGATCAAAAAAGATGCTTGAGGGGCGCCTGGGTGGCTCAGTCAGTTAAATGTCTGGCTTTGGCTCAGGGCATGAGCTCATGGTTCATGGGTCCAAGCCCTGTGTCAGGCTCTGTGCTGACAGCTCAGAGTCTGGAGCCTGCTTCAGATTCTGTGTTTCCTTCTCTCTCTGACCCTCCTCTGCTTGTGTGGTCTGTCTCTGTCTCTCAAAAATAAATAATAAAAAAAATTTTTTTTTAAATATGCTTGATATTATTTCAGTCTTGTTAAATTTATTGAAACTTGTTTTGCACCCTCAGCCTCATGTGATCTGTCCTGGAGAATTCCCCATGTGAACTTGAAAAGAGTGTATATTCTGCTGGTTTTGGATGGAATGTTCTGTATATCTGTCTCTTGGTTCCATCTGGTCTAATGTGTCATTTGGAGTCACTGTTTCTTTGTTAATTTTCTGATTGGATGATCTATCCATTGATGTAAGTGGAGCGTTAAAGTACCGTAGCCTGTTGTTGGATTGATCCCTATATCATTATATAATGCCTTTCTTTGTCTCTGGCTACAGTTTCTGTTATAAAGTATGTTTTGTCTGAGATAAGTAAGGCTATTTTTTTTTTTGCTTCCACTTGCATGCAAAATTTTTTTCCATCCCTTCACTTTCAGTCTCTATGTGTCTTTAGGTCTGAAGTGAATCATTTATAGGCAGTATATAGATGGGTCTTGTTTTATTATTTTTTTATCCTCTCATTTACCCTATGACCTTTATATTCATGTTTATTTTCGAGAGAGTGTGTGTGTCTCGGGGAGGAACAGAGAAGAGAGGGAGAGAGAGAATCCTCAGTACGCTGTATGCTATCAGTGTGGGACTAGATCCCACGGACCATGAGATCATGACCTGAGCCAAAATCAAGAGTTGGACACTTAACCGACTGAGCACCCAGGCTCCCCTACCCTGTGTCTCTTGATTGGAGCATTTAGACCTTTATATTTAAAGTAATTACTGATAGGTAAGAATTTATTGCCATTTGTTAACTTTTTTTGGTTGTTTTTGTACTACTACTCTATTCCTTTCTTCTTCTCTTGCACTCTTTCTGTGTAATTGATGACTTAATATAGTGTTATGCTTGGGTTCCTTTCTCTTTATTTTGTGTATGTATTATAGGTTTTTGGTTCGTGGTTACCATGAGGTTCATATATCCTAAGTATATAAGAGTCTGTATTAATTTGATAATTGTTTAAATTTGAACACATTCTAAAAAAAATAGCTTTATTTTTAGGGGGCCCGGGTGGCTCAGTTGCTTAAGCATCTGACTTTGGCTCGGGTCATGATCTCTCCGTTTGTGAGTTCGAGCCCCCTGTCAGGCTCTATGCTGATAGCTCAGAGCCTGTAGCCTGCTTCAGATTCTTTGTCTCCCCCTTTCTCTGCCCCTCTCCAGTTCGTGCTCTGTCTCAATCTCTCAATAATAAATAAATGTTAAAAAATTTTTAATATAAATAATAACTTTATTTTTACTCCCACCTTTTATGTTTATGTTGTCACATTTTATATCTTTTTATTTTGTGAATCACCTTAACTATGTTTTAGATATAATTGATTTTACTATTTTTGTCTTTAGCTTTCAGACTAGCTTTATAAGTGATCTACTACCTTTACTGTATGTTTGCTTTTAGTTGTGAAATTTTTTTCCTTTCGTAATTTTCTTCTGTCCTTTTCGTTTCTGCTTAGAGAAGTCCCTTTAATCGTTTTTGTAAGGCCATTTTAGTCGTGTTGAACTCCTTTAACTCACTTGTTGGGAAACTCCTTCTTTCCACAGTTCTACATGATAAACTTGCTGGATAGAGTATTCTTGGATATGGGTTTTTTTTCTTTTAGCACTCTAAATATATCATGCCACTCCCTTTTAGCCTATAAAGTATCTGCTGAAAAACCAGCTCAACAGCCTTATGGGGTTTTCCTTATGGGGTTGCTTTTTTCTTAGTCCTTTTAAGATTCCCTACTTGTCTTTAATCTTTGAAATTTTAATTATTATATGTATTATATGTATTATATTGGTGTAGACCTCCTTGGGTTCATCTTGTTTGGGGCTCTCTTTTATTCTTGGACTTGGATGTCCATATCCTTCCATAGGTTGGGGAAGTTTTCAGCTCTTAATTCTTCCCTTTCTCTCTTCTTCTGGGATCTCTCTCATGAGAATATTAATATGCTGGATATTGTCCTAAAGAGCCTTTAACCTATTCTCACTTATTAGAATTCTTTTTTCATTTTGCTGTTCAGCAGTGTGCTTAACATTACATTGTCTTCCAGATTGCTGCCCTGTTATTCTGCATACCCTTATCTGCTGCGGATTCCTTTTAGTGTAATTTACATTTCACTTACTGTATTCTTCAACTCTGATTCTTTTTAAAAAATATTTTCTGTCTCTTTGTTGAAGTTGTCATTGAGTTCATCCACTCTTCTCTAGTCTGGTGAGCATCTTTACAACTATTACTTTGAACTTTTTATTAGGTAGATTGCTTATCTCTGTTTCATTTCATTCTTTTTCTGAGGTTTTGTCTCATTCTGTCATTCAGAGCATATTTCTCTGTCTCCTCACTTTGACTTTCTGTGTTTGTGTCTATGAATTAGGCAGAATATCTACTTCTAAACTTGAAGAATGGCCTTGGGTAGGGACATCCCCTTTTCAGACTGTGTGTCCCTGGCAGCTTTGGCTGGTTTGCCAGAGTTTTAATGGGCATGGGCTGCGAGTCCTGAGGCACTCCAAGCTGTGGCCACCCTGGTCAGACAGCTGGAACCGAAGTGGGCACAAGCTGGGGGGTCCTGAGGCTCTCTGGGCAGAGGGTACCCTGGAAACACAGTAGAGTTGAAACAGGTGTGGTCTAGGAGGTCCTGGGGCACAATGTATAGGGGGTGTCATGGTGAGTCCTCTGGAGAGGAAGTGGGTGCAATGCTGGGGTGTCCTGGGACACTTTGTACCTGTGTGCAATGCTGGGGCCACCCTATTGGGAAGTCTGGGGCCGATGTGGGCTGAGCCCCAGAGCTCACTAAGGTAGTTGGCTGGCTAGGGCTCCCAGACTCTCCTCCCATATGTGCAGTCAAGGTGGAGCGGGAGTGTAAATAGTGGGGCTCACCAGTCTCTTCAACCCAAAGGGTTCTAGGACTGCTTCCTTTATATTCTAGTTGCTCTTTTAAAATTAGTGGTGTTTGATTCTCTGGCATTTGGGCCCTTTTGTAGATTATAAATCCTGTGTAGTCTCAGTTTTTCCTTTCAGGTTATGGTCAGAACTTAATTTGGAGGGTTTCAGACTGAATATTACCAAAGCAGTGGACTTGTTCCAGTGTGTTCTCTTCTGCCCATGCAAGCAGTCTCTTAACCTTGACCTGAAGTTACCTCAGCAGATTTTCTCTCCTACTGCTGGCTAATCTTTTTCAGACCTGCCTTCATAGACTGGGTACTTGGCAGGAATACTAGGTACGCTTTTGTCACTTGTACAGTCATTTCCCCCATATATTTGATATAACTCTGCATATTGTAGTCAACAATGTCTAGCTTATGATGCCCTTTTTAATCTCCAAATAATGCTGTTTACCCATGAGTACACTAAAGACACATAGACTTTCAGAAGTCATCAGTGTACCTCATTAGAATTAATTTGCCAGAAGATACTCTTCTAATGGATCTGGTGGAAATCCAAGGGTTCCATGGCAATATCGCACCAAAATTTGAGGTCACATAAATGATGATTCAGGTGTCTAAAGAGACCCTGATTTGTGTAGCCACTCTAGTTTGACAGTCTAAACTCCTATTCCTTAGAGATAGGGAGATTTAACCTACCTTTCTGGGCATTTTTGGGCATAAAAACTCTTATCCCTTTGCTCCCATTTATTATTTAAAAAATTTTTTTAAATGTTTAGAGAAGAGAGAGCACAGCGGGGGAGGGGCAGAGAGAGGGGGAGACACAGAATCTGAAGCAGGCTCCAGGCTCTGAGCTGTCAGCACAGAGTCTGAATTGGGGCTTGAACTTAACAGACTGTGACATCATGACCTGAGCCAAAATTGGACACTTAACCAACTGAGCCACCCAGGTGGCTCCATTCTGTCCCCTTTAAAACTTCAGTGTTGGGGCGCCTGGGTGGTGCACTCGGTTAAGTGGCCAGCTTCGGCTCAGGTCATGATCTCACAGTTCGTGGGTTTGAGCCCCACATCAGGCTCTGTGCTGGCAGCTAGCTCAGAGCCTGGAGCCTGCTTCAGATTCTGTAGCTCCCTCTCTCTCTGACCCTCCCCTGCTCGCGCTCTCTCTCTCTGTCTCTCAAAAATAAATAAAAGACATAAAAAAAATTAAAACCAGTGTTGGGTTTGCTTTATGCCCACCTTTTTCTCTTTTGCTCCTCCAGCTCTTGCTAGACCTTGACCTTAAGATCATGGAGCAAAAAGAGGAGCATGATCTTCCCTTAAACTCTTACCCCTTCCTATTTTCTTTCCTTGGGTCTTTTGGGAGGAAGTAGGGGGAAAGGGGACAGAGGTCTCTAACTTAGCTGGAATTGGTGTATCTCCTTTTTGTCTGTCACTAAATCTTTGGTGGGCCTAATAATAAGTTTGGTAGGAGGTGCAGTGTTCTTCAAGGGGTCCTAAAAGAAACCTCTGCACAACATAGTTCCAGAAATGGGAGTTATGATCCTTTGTTGGCCTCTTCCAACCCCTTCCCCAGCTGGCTTCTATCCTAGTATGCATGCCTCACATCCTTGTTGTTGGGGCCTTGTACCTGGCAAGCAGCCCTCTGGGGCAGAGTAGCTGCAACATGGCTTGTTTTCCACAGTAGCTACATTACCGGCGGAAAATCCCTACACCCTTGTTTTTGTTTTTTTTTTTAACGTTTATTTTTTGAGAGAGAGAGACACACACACACACATAGAGTGCAAGTGGAGGAGGGGCATAGAGAGAGAGGGAGACACAGAATCCCAAGCAGGCTCCAGGCTCTGGATCATGACCTGAGCCAGAGCCAGACACTTAATCGACTGAGCCACCCAGGTGCCCCCTTGTACACCCTTATTTTCATCCTTGGGAAGGATCTGTACCATCGCTGACTCTGTTGCTTTTCCTCAAATCCACCCTTCCCTTCTTATGGGCATAGGGGGCAGGATTGGGGTATATCATCTATCCTACTGCTTAAGCAGATGTCCACTCAGGGAATGAAATGTCAGTGTTCTCTTCATACATGTGTGCTGTAACTGGCTTTCTTGGATCTCCCCTCAGTTGTTCAAAGTCTTAGGGTCTAAATAGGAACTATGAATCTATGAAATGTGACACGCTAGCCTAGCATGTGTAGTAGTGATCCTAGTGGCCCTGTCAGCCTCTGTGCTGCTGCTTTGGGATGCTTAACTGTTTGGTAGGCAGTACTATCCTTGTTAGAAAGGACTCATTATCTAACAGTGAGCTGCAATCAGTCAGTGGAATTGATGAGAATAAAACTTTCACATTCAAATTGGGATGAGTAGAAACCTAAATCAGCAACTTTGCTTGGTAAATGGTTATGCATCTATTCATTTGAAAGATGATGTCACATGCCTCCCATAGCATGCTAGGAGGAAGTTAGCTCTGAATTCAGAGGACTGGGGTTTGCCTGTTTCTCAAGTAGTTATATTCCTTACTCCAATACACTACCCCTCCCTCCAAAAAATGGAAAGAAAAAAAGTCTGAAACCACCCATTTTAGGATGAGACTGAAATGTAAAATGACATAATATCCAACAGAAAATGACTGTTTTTTGTTTATTAATGTTTTGTGTCTTTGTACATAATACTGTAGACTATTAGGGCCACAAATAAATTACCAAAAAGTATAAATAATTATGAATATTATAAAAGTAGCTACTTTCATAAATGTATTCAGACAAGTGAATAAAAAATATTAGCATATTTCATTGATTCTCTGATCATTTATTCACATTTTAACTTCTCTAAAATTGAAGTGCAGCTTATAATCAGTGACATCATGAATTAAAGCATGTTTTTTTTCCTTTTATTTTAAAAGTTTTTTTAAGTATATTTATTTTGATAGAGCACAAGCAGGGGAGGGGCAGAGAGGAGAAACAGAATCTCAAGCAGGCTCTGCACTGTTAGCACAGAGCCTGATGTGGGGCTCAAACTCAGCAACAGCAAGATCATGACCTGAGTGGAGATCAAGAGGGGGATGCTTAACCAACTGAGCCACCCAGGTGCCCTTTTTCTTCTTACTTAATACATAAAAAATAATGTGCTTTTCAATTTATGGTATATTTAATAAAATACACCAGCTAATCACCACTGGTACCCACTCCTCAGGTTCCCATCTGGGTGTACCACGATTGTAAATCATTTTCTATTATAGTATGTAGCTGCTGATTCCTTTAATATTTAGGGTTGTCCTTGGTTTTTTCCCCATGGGTGTTAGGGCATAGTCTCCCCAGGACAAGGCTGACAGTGGCCCTCACAGTTGGAATATCAGTAACTGTAGAAATAAAATTCCATTTAGCCACTTCCAAGGTACAGTAAAATCAGTGGCAAAAGAAATTGGAACATTGCATTAGCCATATATTGTTAGCCCTAGGTCCTGGGTACCATCAAGCTGAAACAGAGGATCTACACCCCCACTGTACATACACCAACCAACTGAGAAAAGAGGGCTCTGTGTTTTCTTGAATTCTATACTTTAGAGAGTTGCACTAATGCTGTAACTTAAAACAGCATGACTATTTGAATGGTAAGGTATCATCCATTTCCAAAGCTAATATTTGATGCCAGTAACTGCTTATCATGAATAGACTAAAGGCTGATTTTTCTTTCCATTCCACTGTTGAACAAAGTTGGCCTTGTAAAATGAGTCTGGAAGTGTTCTGTCCTCTTCTGTATTTTTTTTGGAATAGTTTGTAAAGAATTTGTATTTTTTTTTTAGTTTTTGTTTTTAAATATAATTTATTGTCAAACTGGCTAACATACAGTGTGTAAAGTGTGCTCTTGGTCTTTGGGGTATGTTCCTGTGGTTCATTGCTTATATACAACATCCAGTGCTCATCCCAACAAGTGCCCTCTTCAATGCCCATCACCCATTTTCCCCTCCCCTCCCATTAACCCACAGATTGCTCTCTGTATTTAAGAGTCTCTTTTGGTTTGCCTCCCACCCTCCCTCTGTAACTATTTTTCCCCTTCGCTTCCTCCATGGTCTTCTGCTCAGTTTCTCAAGATCCACATATGAGTGAAAACATATGATATCTGTCCTTCTCTGACTTATTTCACCCACTATAATGCCTTTCAGTTCCATCCATGTTGCTCCAAATGGCATAATTTCATTCTTTCTCATTGCCAAGTAGTTTTCCATTGATACATAAACCACATCTTCTTGATCCATTTATCAGTTGATAGACATTTAGGCTCTTTCCATGATTTGGCTACTGTTAAAAGCACTGCTCTAAACATTGCAGTGCATGTGCCTCTATGCATCAGCACTCCTGTATTCTTTGGACAGATTCCTAGTAGTGCTATTGCTGGGTTGTAGGGTAGTTCTGTTTTTAATGCTGTTGTGGGTTTTTTAAATTTTACTTTATTTTTTCTTTTATAGTTTATTGTCAAGTTGGTTTCCATATAAAACCTACTGTTCACCCCAATAAGTGTCCTTCTCCATTACCATCACCCCCCTTCTCCTCTCTCCCATCCCCATCAGCCCTCAGTTTATTTTCAGTATTGAAGAGACTCTGACGGTTTGCCTCCCTCCTTCTCCCCAGCTGTTTTTTTCCCTTCTCCTCCCCTCATGTTCCACTTATGAGTGCAAACATATGGTATCTGTCCTTCTCTGCCTGACTTATTTCACTTAGCATAACACCCTCGAGGTCCATCCACTTTGCTACAAATGGCCA
>NC_043717.1:30605449-30616792 GCF_006229205.1 Suricata suricatta
TCCTCACCAGCATCAATAGTCTCTTGATTTGTTCATTTTAGCCACTCTGACTGGTGTGAGGTGGTATCTCAGTGTGGTTTTGATTTGTGTTTCCCTGATGATGAGTGATGTTGAGCATCATTTCATGTGCCTGTTGGCCATTTGGATGTCCTCTTTGGAGAAGTGTCTCTTCATCTCCTCTGCCCATTTCTTCACTGGATTATTTGTTTTTCAGGTGTGGAGTTTGGTGAGTTCCTTGTAGATTTTGGATACTAGCCCTTTATCTGATATGTCATTTGCAGCTATCTTTTCCCATTCCCTTGGTTGCCTGTTAGTTTTATTGATTATTTCCTTTGCAGTGCAGAAGCTTTTTATCTTGATGCGGTCCCAATGGCTCATTAGTGCTCTTCATTCCCTTGCCTTTGGGGATGTGACAAGTAAGAAACTGCTGCGGTTGAGGTCAAGGAGGTTGTTTCCTGCTTTCTCCTCTAGGGTTTTGATGGTTTCCGGTCTCATATTCAGGTCCTTCATCCATTTTAAGTTTTTGTGTGTGGTGTAAGATAGTGGTCTAGTTTCATTCTTTTGCATGTTGCTGTCCAGCTCTCCCAGCACCACCTGCTAAAGAGGCTATTTTTTTTCCATTGGATACTCTTTCCTGCTTTGTCAAAGATTAATTGGCCATATATTTGTGGGTCCAATTCTAGGTTCTCGATTCTATTCCATTGGTTTATGTGTCTGTTTTTGTGCCAATACCATAGTGTCTTGATGAATCCAGCTTTGTAGTAGAGGCTAAAGTCTGGGATTGTGATGTCTCCCGTTTCGGTTTTCTTCACTGTTACTTGTTGAGGCCTGGTTGGTGACCCAGTATGTGATCAATCCTGGAGAATGTTCCCACTCAAGAAGACTGTGTATTCTAGGATGAAATGTTCTGAATATGTCTGTTAAGTCCATCTGCTCCAGGCTGTTCTTCAAAGCCATTGTTTCTTTGTTTATGTTCTGCTTAGATATTCTGTCCATTGCTGTATGTGGGGTGTTAGAGCCCCCTAGTATTATTGTATTACTACAAATGAGTTTTTTGTTATCAGTTGATTTCTATATTGGGTCCTTCCAAATTGGAGGCATACATATTTATAGTTGTTAGATCTTCTTGTTGGATAGACTCGTTTATTATGATATAGTGCCCTTCTTCATCTCTTATTACAGTCTTTGGTTTAAAAGCTAGTTTGTCTGATATTAGCATAGTTTCTCCATCCTTTTTTAAGTGTCCATTAGCATGATAGATGGGTCTCCATCCCCTCACTTTCAATCTAGAGGTGTCTTGAGGTCTTATATGTATCTCATGTAGGTAGCATATAGATGGGTCTTGTTTTCTCATCCATTCTGACACCGTTATATATTTTGACTGGAGCATTTACTTCATTTACATTCAGAGTAATTATTGATAGATAAGAAATTAGTGCTATTGTATTACTTGTAAAGTTGCTGTTTCTGGAGGTTTTTTCTTTTCCTTTCTAGTCTTTGCTGCTTTTCATCTTTGCCACTTAAAGGGTCCCCTTTAATATTTTTGCATGGCTGGTTTAGTGGTCACTAACTCCTTTAGTTTTTGTTTGTCTGGTAAGCTATTTAATTCTCCTGTTCTAAATGACAGCCTTGCTGGATAAAGTATTCTTTGCCTTCTATTTTTCCTGTTTAGCACATTGAATATTTCATGCCAGTCCCTTCTGGCCTGCCAGGTTTCTATGGAGAGATCTACTGCTGACCTGGGTTGTCTTCCCTTGTAGGTTAGGGATTTCTTTTCCCTTTCTGTTTTCAGGATTCTTTACTTATCTCTCTGTTTTACAGATTATACTAAAATATGTATTGGGTTTGACCAGCTTTTGTTAAAGTTAATGGGAGTTCTGTTTCTTGGATTTGGTAACTAGTTTCTTTCCTAGATTAGGGAAGTTTTCAGTTTTAATCTGTTCAAATAAACCTTCTGCCCCTTTTTTCCCCTCTCTTTAGGGACTCCTATGATATGAATGTTATTATGCTTTATGAAGTCACTGACTTCCCTATGTGTACATTCATAATCCAGTGCTTTTCTTTCCCTCTTCTTTTAAGATTTATTATTTTCAATAAGTTTATGATCTGTGTCTCTGATTTGTTCCTTTGCTTCACCATCGTCATTGTCATTGTATTCAGTTGCTTTTTCATGGTGGTTATCCCATTTTTTTTTTTTGCCTGACTAGTTCTTATTTATCTCTGCAGAAAGGGATTCTGTAGTGTCTTCATGCTTTTCTCAAGCCCAGCTAGTATCCTTTTGATTTCTTTTTTTTTCTTTTGTTATTTATTTATTTTTGAGAGACAGAGAGAAATAGTACAAGCAAGGGAGGGTCAGAGAGAGAGGGAGACAAAGAATTTGAAATGGGCTCCAGACTCTAAGCTAGCTGTCAGCACAGAGCCCGACGCGGGGCTCAAACCCGCAGACCGTGCGATCATGACCTGAGCCGAAGCTGGACGCTTAACCAACTGAGCCACCCAGATGCCCCATTATGATTTCTTTTTTAATCCTGGCTCAGATATATTACTTATATCTGTTCTATTTGGATCCCTGCCCATGACCTCTTCCAGTTCTTTTGGAGTGAATTCGTCCATCACTTTTCGACCTTTTGGCTAAGATCAAGTGTGGAATGAATTCCTCCATATTGGCATTTTGCCCAGACCTCTGTCTTCTCTGTTAGGAAAACCTGTTAAATTTAATGCCCTTGAGAGTACTGTCTTTATGATGAAGAGGTCATATACTGTCCAGGACTTAGCACTTTAAGAAGTATATGCTGTGTGTACTCTGTGGTGTTTTGGCTGCTTTTTCCCCTCCTATCAGTCCTCTGTACGGTTTCTCCTTGCTTGCAGTATGGAGTATTTGAACCTAGTCTAGTTTGTGGCAAGTTTCAACTAGGTGTGTTTTGGTCTGCTAGTTAGAAAAGTTTAGATCCTGTTTCCCCTAGAGTTGAAGCTTTGCAGCACTCTATGATCAGCAGACTTAGTGCATGTGGGGAGTTTGTGCTGGTCTTAATGGGAGACCAGTCCTGTTAGCAAGGTTTGCACGCCCCAGGTCTTCTGCAGGAGGGGCCTTGCAGACTCCCAGCTGACAACTGAATTGGGCCTGTCTGGAAAGGGGTAGATCTGCAGGAGTTGGGGCATGATGTAAGTAAGGTAATGAGTATCAACTGCCTGCTGGTTCCTACAGGTGGTGGGGAGAAGGAAAGGGTGTCTGCCAGCTTCTTTGTTCTTGGAGAGGTTGCTCAGGGATCACTGCATCTCCAACTTTCCCTCCTGTATGATCCAGGTATTTTTCAGTCTACTGTTTCTATGCTGTATTTCAGAGGGTTTTTGTTCTATCTCTTTATGGGTAGGGACTCAGCTTTCTCTCACTCTCCAGGCTCTCCTGGAGCCAAACCCCCTGATTTTTACAATTCTATGCCTTAAGTCCAGCTGATTGTTAAGAACTCATGAAATCTGGCCCGTGTGTTTTTCGCAAATATTACAGAGAATCATCTTTGCTGTGTGGCCTCCCTGGTGTAGTAGTCTTATTTCTCTCCCTTCCCTGCCCCTAGGGTTCCCTCCCTCGCATGATCAACTTGCAGTTTTGCGTGCTTGCACACTTTTCTACCATTCCTACCCTTTTTCATATGTTCTTTTCTCTCCATTTGTTGTGGAATATGTTCTGCCAGTTTTTAGGCCATTTTCTGGATCATTTACATTGATGTGAGTCTTACCTATTTGTATCCATTGGATGAGGTGAGTTTAGGGCCCTCCTACTCCACCATTATCCCGCATAATCCCATACTTTATACTTTTTCTTACCTAATACATAGCCTACTTTCCTTGCATGTGATGGGGTTTTGGAATGGTCACAGTCCAGAGTCTACGGCCTGGAAAGGATTCTTAAGACGTCTTTGGTACAAAAATGTGATTTTATTAAAGCACAGGGACAGGACCTGTGGGCCGAAAGAGCTGAACTGGAGCTGTGAAGACTGACATTAAATACTATGGAGTTGGAGGAGGTAAAGGCAAATGGGAGGACTTTGATATGCTAAAGAGGACTCTTAAGACTTCCCAGGCCTTGCTCTTGTCAGGCTAAGGTTGTTTTCTTAGCTCTAGTAAGGCATTAACCTTAGGAAAGTAAGGGGGTGGGGGGTGTTCCTGGAGAAATGTTACACTTTGTATTTGCCTCAAGTATTTGTCAACGGGTTACAGGTTATAAATTTAAATTTACCTGCCATTTCCTTCTTGCCTTTGTTTCCCACATCACTATGGAGGGTAAGGTGAGATTAGAGCTCCAGAAAACTGAGTCCCTCGGTTTAAGATTACTTTTTTCTTCTACTTTACTAAGATATGTGTACATGGATGGAGACCGGTGTCCTGGATGACTGTGATCTCTGTCAGTTAACCATTTGTTTCCTTTCCTTTCCTTTGTTCTTAGGAATCCCGGAGTGCCTGAGGAGTCTCACGTATATTCCACCTTGGTGGGGGTGGGAAGAGTTGTGCTAGCTTGTGTTTCGCCCTCAGCTTGCCTTATGTTCCCTTATCATATAGAAATGTTTCTTTTATTATTTTTAGTAGATTTAATTATATACACTAGAATTCTTAACCATTAGAAACCTTAAATACTAATAAAAAGAAGAAATTGGGAATTGTTATACCACATTTAGTAGATTGGCAAATTTATGAGATTTCCTAATTTCTGGTAGCATTTGCTTTCTCATAGTACATAATGTGGCACAGGACATGTTTGTGTACACATTCAAATATCTTTAGATAACAAGAGCCAAAAGTAGATACAACTGTGTCCAGTAATGTTTTAGCATTTTATCTTACTTGAAATGATCTAGATAGTCAATGAATTTCCATCATTTAACCTAGAAAAACTCCACAAAGTTTCAGATTAACAAAAATACTTGGGTAACTATTTTTAAGTAGACAGTAATATAAAACAGTAAAACAGTATTATTGAAAAGTTTGGAAAAAAAAAAGTGGGAGGTGCCTGGATGGCTCAGTCAGTTGAGTTTCCAACTTTAGATCAGGTAATGGTTTCACAGTTTGTGGGTTCGAGCCCCGCATCAGGCTCTGTGCTGACCGCTCAGAGCCTGGAGCCTGCTTCTCATTCTGTGTCTCCCTTTTCCTTTGCCCCTGTCCTCCTCATGCTCTGTCTCTCTGTCTCTCAAAAATAAACAAACATTAAAAAAAATTTTTTTTAAACTTCTTCAAGGGACAGAGAATGTAAGTTTTCTATTAGAAGTGTTAGTGTACTGTCTTGGATGACTTCAGCAGCCCTAATGTAATAGTGATGACCCATAATTGGGGGAGGGTATGTCTTGTAAAAATAATTCTCCAGACTCAGGGTCAAATGGGGCATCTTTAGGGTTGGATATGAGGGAGGAGGTCATTTGGGTTACTAAAGTCATGGAAACGGTAAGCCAGTTGGATCATGCCAATTTTGTACAGCAGGAAGCAGACCTCATCTTAATGTTTTCCCTTTACTGTGATCCTTAGCAGTGATCACTGTTGGAAGGATGGGCACAGCACCAGGCAGTAAATTACCTGTGTGCGGAGGGGAAGGCCCCAGTACAAATATCTGGCTCTATTTGCCTTGCCTTTTTGCTTTTCTTCCTCACTAGAGGCTTTGATAACCCTGTCAGCTTTCTCCTTGGTGGCAGGGATGCCTTATAAAGCACATTTCGTGGTTTTGTCCAGTTCATGGGAAAGGTGAGGAGCTCAGGATCTATGGTGCCTCAGAGAAAACAAGCATTGAGCTCAGATGGATCCTTAAGAAGATTATGGATTTTAAGAGATGCTGACCATTTGGTGCATTTCAGCCACCATGAATAACGTTTCATAGCCCCTTCTCAAAACAAAACAAAATCCTGCAGTTGCCAATTAGCTTTCCTCTTTCCTGCTGCATAAAATCCTTCAAAAAGGTTTGAATTTCAGGTAAAATAGTTTCTGATCTGTTTCCACTTCTTCATTTTCTCCCATTACCTTTATCTTATGTGTTGTTAACCAGGAAGTTTGGATGTTGTCACTGTGTACCATCTTTATAGGCAATTGCTTTCCACGGTGTCCCAATACACCTCTTTGGGTCTGCCTCCACTAGCCCAGTATGTACAAGGTCTTTGGGAAAAGCCCCTGGGCCTCTGGAGTGTAATACCAGACTCTTGGCATGTTGGTATGCTGCAGCAGTGAGCAATGCTGGGGAATCTTCCATGGGGTTCTGCATTTATCAAGGAGCTAGTGCACCTCCTCAGGGTCCTTTAGGGGGTACTGGCAATAGATGTTCAGGAAATTTATATTTGTCTATTATTCTTTTTAGCAACTCTGAACCAGAGATTGACCCATGATAGTTCATCAGGTCAGAGGACAAAAAGCAACAGTACTAGGTGAACTGACAGCACAGAGACCATAGGTCTCTGTTATGTTTGCCTTTTAAAAAAATTTTTTAATGTATATTTATTATTGAGACAGAAACAGAGCAGGAGTAGGGGAGAGGCAGAGAGAGGGAGACACAGAATCCGAAGCAGGCTCCAGGCTCTGAGCTGTCAGCACAGAGCCCAACATGGGGCTTGAACCCACAGACTGAGATATGACCTGCGCTGAAGTCAGATGCTTAATCAACTGAGCCACCCAGGTGCCCCTTTGTCTTTTCACAGGACCATTGGTTTCCTATTGCAAGGCTATTTCAGTCTCTGGGTTAGGACTTATAGTCTAGGCAAAACCCACTAACTCAACACTTCTAGGTAGAGGTTTCCCATCCTTTTCACCTACAGGAATCCTTTCCTTCTGCTTTATTCCAGAGCATCTCCTTGAGCAGTGGCAATAGCTTTGCAGTTCACTCCACTCTACTTAGCTCGCCTTGGACTTGAGGCATAGAAGACCCTTGTGTACATTAATGGGTCCTTATAGGATTAATGGTCTAATCATCTCATTAGACCCTATGGCCTTCATTAGGCTGCTCTGAGAGAACACTGAATTATTAGAGCAGCTGTGATATTTTGGGTTCATACCACAGGCAACACATGACAGAGAATATATGAAAGCACACAGCAGTGCAACAGACCTCCAGTAAGCAGTGCTACTTTCTCACATGAGGTTATCCATTTGACTTAGGTGGTTTTAAGCTAATTGCACCTAGATGGCGTTCAGTTAACTGCAAGGGCAAACATTCAGTCCTGCTGACTACTTCATTTGTGTGCAGTTCTTAGCCTGTCAGTAACCAGTGTTGAGATCGGACCAGCCCCTGTGGTTTTTTATTATGATTGCAAGACACCCTCAGCAATGTCAATAAACTTTGAAACAGACAAGGTTTATTGCTTATAGTTTCTGGAAAGCTCACAGCTATGTCGTGAGAGAGAGAGAACAGGATTAGGATTTTGTGTTCCCTCTTTGTGAATTTAAAACATAAGAGCATGAATTTAAAGCACAGGAAGAGAAATCAAGTAGTCCAAATGTTCAGGTCTCTAAATCAATGAAGATCTCTAAAACAAAGGAGCAGGAGTAGTTTGTGGGGGTGGGCGGGCTCTTTATCTATTTGGATAGCAGGCAATATATTTATTCAAGATAGCCATCTTTAAAGTGGTTGCCTCTGCAATCAAACCTTAAGTCAGGTGCTTAAATCACAAAAAGGAAAAACTGTCAGAGCTTGCAATACAATATCTTATAGGCTTCAGAGTATAGGTTGTTTATCTCCTTGATTCAGCTTATTCCTAGGTATTCTTGTCCAGTTGCTTAGGACTTCCAAAATTATCTTGAGTAAAAATGGTGGGAATGGACATCCTTGTCCTGATTGTAGAGGAAAAGTTTTCAGCTTTTCACCAGTCGGTATGATGTTTGCTATGTGCTTGTTATGTATAGTCTCTATTAAGTTGAGATAGGTTTCCTCTATACCCACTTGTTTAAAGTTATCATAAATGGATGTTGAAAATTGTTGAATGCCCTCTGCATCTCAGATGATATAAGATTTTTATCTTTCATTTTGTTAAAGTGGTATATCATATTGATTTGCAGATGTTGAACCATCCTTGCATCTCTGGGATAATTCCCACTTATTCATGGTATATAGTCCATTTAATTTACTGTTTAATATGGTTTGCTAATAGTGTGTTAGGGGATTTTACATCTGTGCTTATCAGGGATATTGACCTGTAATTTTCTTTTCGTGTGATGTCTTCATCTGGTTTTAGTATCAAGATAATGCTGGTCTTAAAAAAGTGAGTTTGGAAATGTTTTGTCCTTTTCAACTTTTTGGAATAGTTTGAGAAGGATTTGTATTAATCCTTGTTTCAGCATTTGGTACAATTCACCAATGAAGCCATCTGGGCCTGGACTTTTGTTTGTTGGGAGATTTTGGATTACTGATTCAGTCTCCTAACTAGTAACTGGTGTGTTCAGACTTTCTTTCTTCATGATTATTAGTAGGTTGTATATTTCTAGGAAATTATCCATTGCTTCTAGGTTGTCCAATCTGTTGATGTATAATTGTTACTAGTATTCGCTTATGATCTTTTGCATTTTTGTGGTATCAGTTGTAACTTTTCTTTATCATTTCAGAAAATCACCTCTAAGTTTCAATTTCAGTTGTTTTTAGTGCCTCTTTTATTTATTTGATCTTTGTTACTTCCTTCTTTCTACTAACATTGGGCTTTTTATTCCTCATTCCTTGAGGTATAAGGTAAGTTGTCTAGGTTTTTTTTCTTGTTTCTTAATATACACATTTATCATGAACTTCCCTCTTAGACCTGCTTTTGGTATATCCCATAACTTTTGGTATGTTGCACTTCCATTTTCATTTTTCCAGAGTTATTTTTAATTTTCTTCTGATTTCTTCTTTGACCCATTGATTGTTCAGGAGCATGCTGTGTAATCTCTACATATTTGTGAATTATTCAAGTAATTTATTTTTAGTTTCTTACCATTGTGGTTGGAAAAGATGCTTGATGTGATTGGTCTTAAATTTATTAAGACCTGTTTTATGGCCTACTATGGCATCTTGGAGAATGTTTCATGTGTGCTCTGAGAAGAATGTGCATTTTGTTGCTTTGGGATGGAATGTTCTGTATATATCTGTTAAATCTGTCTGGTCTAATGTGGCATGAAATACCTTTTCCCATTCCTTCACTTGCATCTGTGTTTGTGGTTACATTTTAAGTCTCTGATAGGCACTATATACATAGGTCTTTCATATAAGCCAGTCAGTCACTCTATGTCTTTTGATTAGAGCAGTTAGCCATTTAAAGTAATTATTGATAGGTATGTCCTTACTGCCATCTTGTTAATTGTTTGCTATTTGTCTTGGGGAGTTCTTCTCTATTCCTTTTTCCCTTGCTCTCTTCCTTTGTGACTTGATGACTTTCTTTAGCGTTATACAAAAAATATATAAAAAAGGGAATCCAAGCATATCTGTTACAGGTTTTTGGTTTGTCATAACCATGAGGTTCATGATAGCACATTCTATGTAGATAATAGGCTATATTTTTATATTTGTGTTGTTCTGATGGGATGAAGTCCATTATATTTCAGCTCACTCATCAATTCTTCATCATCCAGTCTGCTATTGAACCCCTCTAAGTGTATTTTTCAGTTCAGTTATTGTATTCTTAATTCTGTAACTTCTAGTTGGTACCTTCTTCTAATTTTTGCCTCTTTGCTGAAGTCCTCACTTTGTTCATCCACTCCTCTCCTGAGCTCTGTTAACATCTTTATGACTATTATTTTGAACTTTTTATCAGGTACACCACTCAGCTGTTTTAGTTAAGGTCTTTTTCTGAGTTATTTTTCTTGTTGCTTCATTTGGAACATACTTCTCTCTTCCCCTGTTTTGCTTTACTCTCTGTATTGATTTCTATGCATGAGATGAAAATAGCCACTTCTTCTAGTCTTAAAAAAGTGGCCTTGTTAGGGAGCTGAAACTTATCATTCAACCCTGCACAAGCTCTATATTGCCTCTCAGTCTTTTTGATTGTCTAAGCAGCCTATTTTTAATGCCTCCCCATAGTTGAGGGTGTGCTAAGATGTGCCAGCATCAAGATTAAAGCTCCCTGGAAGCCAGATCTTCAGACAGCAACTTTTGAAGTATGAAAACCATAGTTCTTTGGGACTACAGCTATAAGCCCTGCTGGCCCCCAGTGCCAGGCAACATAAAAGGGGCTGCTGGGCAGAAGCCACAGAAGTCAGAGCACCAGAAAAAGGCACCATCTCCTTTCCAGGCGATACTGAGGAGCTGAAACAAGGCAGAGTGAGCATGCAAAGATGGTGTCTCCCATCTTCCTTCCCCGGAGTATATCAGTAAGCCCCCCTCGATGTATGTTAGATGCCTGCTCTCGTGCCAGTTGCTTTAAGATGAAGCAGTATTTCAAAGAAAGTCTGGACACTTTTCAGTTGGCTTCATCTGTACTCATTGGTGGGTCCATTCATACAAGCCCTTTCAGAAGCGTTTCTCATTTCTCCATAGCTGTATAGGTTTTATGGATGTAAGTTCCGTTGGTTTTCAGTGATCTCAGGTGCAAGTCTTAAATGTTGGGTTTAAACTATTCACTCCTCAGGGAGAAGGTGGTCATGGTTTTGAGTTCCCTCTCTCTTGATTGTGGGTCACTGTGCCGGGGGTGGGGTTTATGGTGAGTTTGCATCTCAGCCTTTCCTAAGTGCCTGGATGTGGGTTATTTCTCATTTGCCTAATGTGTACAAGGTGCTCTGTTTTGTTCCATATGTAGCTGTAGATTGAGTGTCTCTCTGAAGGTGGTGAGTTGCTCTCTCGAACCCGAACCCTGAAAGAAGGAATTAACAAACTGAATCTTGGGCAGTCGGGCTATTTTGGATCTTGAGATACTCCTGTTGCCTCATACACCCAGACAACTATCCATTTCTCCCTCAAGTATCTTCAATCCCAAGCATAACAGTTCATAAATAATTACGTTTGCCACCTTGCAAAATAATAGTCCCCATCATTAATTTTAAAAAGACAACTATACCCTCCTCTTTCTCCCCCAATTTTTAACTTGTAAAAATAAATTTAATTGACACCGCACTCAGCATAAACCCTATGTCTCAGCAATTTGTCTGCACCCTAGTGGCAGTTTTAAAGATAATGCCTTACTCTTTATAATATAATTTACAATTTCTAGATGTTCTTTTTCTCAGAACCTCTCTATCTACATATTCATGCGGGGACCAGCCCACGCACCAGAATCTAAGGGTCCCTGAGTAGGGGGTTGGTGTCGGCGAAATATCTACAAGAAAGAACACAGACAACATGAATGGTGGAAGAGACCACACTTTACTGTGAAACTTGGGATCTTTATATACCATAGGTGATTACATCATTTTTCTAATGAT
>NC_043717.1:30616892-30641995 GCF_006229205.1 Suricata suricatta
ACAATACGGAAGATCAAAAAACATAATTCATCACTCAAAATACATCAGCAGGGGTTTGTTTTATGTATATAGTGATATTATTAACCGAAGCTTATGACAAGGCTATTTTTTCTTAAAGGTGAACATGATGATTTATGGGTAAAGTGCTCCTGACCAGGAAGGGAGTTTCAATCTGAAAATTTGCCCACTCACTGAAACTAATTAAAGGTCATAGAAAATTAACTCCAGTCTCTAATCCATCATGATCAAGAGGTCATGTGCACATTCTCTAAAACAAAGGAAAGCAGGATCCAACAAGCAATATGACACTGTACGCTCAGTCTCCCAGGAGAGCGACTCAATCCTGATCCTCAACTGAGGGACCTCACTTGCACCAGGGTCACACTTTCCAGACAAGCTGGAGATATGCGCGTTCCTCTTGGTGACTTACAGCGGGATCTCAACAGGTCTTTTGGCAGAATGGGCCTCCACAATATTCATACCCTATTGATGAAGAAATTAACATAATGACGTTAAGTGAATTTGTGTAACTCCCAACATTTTCTATAGAACATCTGTCATCTTGGTAAAGAATTTCTGTGGAATGCCCCAACTTGTTCTGTGAGGCAGTTCCTGAAGTTAGGATTGTGGGTTTTGTCCCTGATAATTGCCCTTTCGCATCTCAGAGACACTGTGGGTTCAGTTCCAGACCACCACAATAAAGTGAACGCTGCAGTAAAGCTAATCAAATGAATTTTTTGGTTTTCCAGTGCATATAAAAGTTATATTTACACCATACGGTAGTCTGTTACTAACTGTGAAATAGCATTATATATAAAAAGACCATGTGCATACCTTAATTTGAAAATACTTTATTGCTAGAAAATGCTCACCATCGTCTGAGCTTTCAGTGAGTCATACTCTCTTTGCTGGTGGAGGGTCTTATTTTGATGATGGTGGTTGCTGAAGGATGGGTTGGTTGTGGCAATATCTTATAACAGTGAAGTTTGCCACACTGATTGACTCTTCCTTTCATGAACAATTTCTTTGTAACATGTAATGCTGTTCCACAGCATTTTACTCACAGAACTGCTTTCAAAATCGGAGTCAGTCCTCTGAAAGACTAGTGCTACTTTATCAGCTAACTTTGTCGTATTCTAAGTCTCTTGTGTTATTTCAGCAATCTTCACAGGCCCTTCAGGAATAAATTCCAGCTCACAAAACCAGTGTTTTTGCTTATCCATAAGAAGCATTTGTCAAAGTTGTGTCATGCGATTACAGAAATTCAGTCACATCTTCAGGCTTCACTTCTAATTCTAGTTTTCTTGCTTTTTCTACAACATCTTCAGTTACTTCCTCCGCTGAAGTCTTGAACCCCTCAAAGTCATCTATGGGAGTGGGACTCCACTTCTTCCAAACCTGTTAGTGTTGACATTTTGACCTCTTCCTCTGAATCACAGATGGTTTTTTTTTAATTATTTTTTAAAATTTAAATTCAAGTTAATGTAATAATGATTTCAGGAGTAGAGTGTAGTGATTCATCACTTACATATTACATACCCAGTGCTCATCCTAACTAGTATCCTCCTCAGTGTCCCTCACCCTGTTTGCCCTTCCCCCATCGCACACCCCACAGCAACGCTCAGTTTGTTCTTTGTGTTTAAGAGGCTTTTGTCTTTCTCTGTTTTTATATTATTTTTGCTTTCCTTCCCTTATGTTCGTCTGCTTTGTATCTTAAATTGCATATATGAATGAAATCATATATTTCTCTTAATTCGCTCAGCATAACACACTCTAGTTCCATCCACGTTGTTGCAAATGGCAGGATTTCATTATTCTGATTGCCAAGTAATATTCCACTCTATATATATCACATCTTCTTTATCCATTCATCAGTCTGTAGACATTTTGGCTCTTTCCATACCTGGGCCATTGTCAATATTGTGAATCACAGATGTGAATGGCATTTAGAATGGTGAATCCTTTCCAGAAGGTTTTTAATTTCCCCAGAGGAATCCCCATCTGTGGCAGCTATAGCTTTAAAAAATGTATTTTTTTAATGTTTTATTTATTTTGGGGAGAGTGAGAGAGAGGATCTGAAGTGGGCTGTATGCTGAGAGCCTGATGCACAGAGCTTGAACTCATGAGCTCTGAGATAATGACCTGAGCTGAAACCAAAAGTTGGACTCTTAACTGAGCCACCCAGGTACCCCAAAATGTATTTCTTACATAAGACTTGAAAGTCAAAATTACTCTTCGATCGATGGGCTGCAGAATGGGTGCTGTGTTAGCAGGCAGGGAACCATTCATCTTGTACATCTCCATCAGAACTCTTGGGTGACCAGGTATATTGTGAATGAGCAGTATGACTCAACAGTGGGCTTAAAATATTCAGTAAGTTATGTTGTAAACAGATGTGTTGGCAGCGGAGATTTAGTCTAATTCCTAAGTGCCCTAGGATTTTTGCAGTGGTAAATGAGCACTGGTTTCAACTTAAAGTCACCAGCTGCATGAGTCAGCTTGTTTATTTTTAAATATTTATTTTGAGGGGAGAGCGGAGGAAGACTCCCAAGCAGGCTCCATGCCCAGCATGGAGCCCAATGTGGGGCTCAGTCTGACAATTGCTAGATCATGACCTGAGCTGAAATCAAGAGTCGGACGCTCAACTGACAGAGCCACCCAAGTGCCCCAGCCTGTATTTTGAGGCTATGAAGCCAGGCATTAACTTCTCTTGTCTAGCTAGGTAAATCCTAGATGGTGTCTTCTTTTTTGCAAGGCTGTTTCTTCACCATTGAAAATCTGTTGTTTAGTGTAGCCATTTTCATCAATTGTCTTAGCTAGACCTTCTAGGTAATTTGCTGCAGCTTCTCTGTCAGCATTTCTGCTTTACCTTGCACGTTCATGGAATTGGAGTTGGCTTCTTAATCATAAACCTCAACATCTGCTGGCTTCCAGGTTCTTTTTCTACAGCTTCCTCACCTCTCTCAGCCTTCATAGAACTGAAGAGAGTTGGGGCCTTGTTCTGGATTAGGCTTTCTCATAAGGGAATGTTAATGGCTGGTTTGATCTTCTATCCAGACCAATACTACTTTCCCACTTTATTATCATATGTGTGTTCAGTGAAGGAGCACTTTTAATTTCCTTCCAGAACTGTTCCTTTGCATTCACAATTTGGGTAACAGTTTGGTGAAAGAGACCTGGCTTTCGGCCTGTCTTGGCTTTCGACATGATTTCTTGTGTTTGGTTTAAAGTGAGGATGTGTACGTCTTATTTTCCCTTGAACGCTGTAGGAGAACAGAAAGACAGTAGAGTAGGCAGAACATATACAACATTTAAGTTCACCCTCCTTATATAGGCGCATTTTGTGGCAGCCTGAAACAATTACAATAATGATATCAAAGATCACTGATTACCATAATGATTACCATAACAAATACAGCAGTGAAATTTGAAGTATTCTGAAAGTGGCCACAAGCCTTCAATTTATAAGAAACACCAGAGCTGTGAAGTGTGATAAAGCAGTACAATGGAGTACTGCCTGTACTTGTTCAGGAAAGAAGCCATGTGCGTGCTTGGTGTAAATGCTGCTGGCCCTTTCAGCAATACAAACCCACTGAGACATCCTTATGTTCTAACCTGATTCATCAGATTGTAAGACATGTTTCTCTCCCCTCCTTCCAATTAGGAAGAGTGTCCTTCAGGTCTGAGTCACAATCTGAGTGAATGGAATAGGATTTGACTATTCATAAATGGCAGTAAGCAAATTCACAACAGAAAAGCACACATTTTCTAAAAGAACAACAATATTACTTTTAGAACCTTGTACATACAGAATTTTGTTCTGAAATTCCCCTACTGTGATGAAACATTTACCTTTTGGCGCTCCTCTCTCTCAAATGGTTCGGACCTCTCTGTAAGCTTCAGATTCCATTCATTATTTGTATAATTTTAACCTCATCTAAAATGACTGTGATCCTTTAATGATTATTCATTAAACAAATCCCCATTCCTCTAAAAGCATTACTTTACGATGTCTTATAATCATATGCTCTTTCTGATTATATTATGGCTGCTTTCATTTAAAGGACCACTTCAGGTGAATTTTCATGGGATTCTTTGGCTTCAAGTACAAAATAAGTCTGGTTTCCAATGAAATAATAATTATGTCATTACCTTTCATTCAGATAACGTTAATCTACAAAATGAGCCAGCTTGCTTTTGACTACTCAGTTAATATGAGAAGACTTTTTCTAGGAAAATGGCCACACAGGTTCAAAATATTTTATAGATCAAGGCAGACTGCTTTTTGCCTTGCTCGTGCTGCTTGGTCTCCTGTTCAAGTTCCAGCACCAACATTTATATGTTCAGTGACCTTGGGTTTATTATTAGGTCACTTCTCTATGCCTTCATTTCCTCATCTTCAAGTGGGAATGATAATTTACCTTTATGTGAATTGAGTTACTATAGATAAGGTAAAAAATCTGGTTTTGTACTTTGATTTTTGTCTAAGCTAACACTTAAAAAGTTAATTCTTTTAGGCTGTAGATTATACAAGCCAAGCATTAAAAAAATCATTTTCATGTGCATTGATGCTTAATTATCCCAAAGTGATCAATACAAAAAGTGGCTTTTTTATATTGTCCTAAGTTTAGCACTGTATAATTGTTTTAAATCACCGTCTCCTCCATTTAATATTAACCACAAAAAGCAGATACGTGTGATTTAGGAGGAAATTGTCATTGGTAGGTCTCCAAAATACATGATTACTAAATTAGAATAAAATTTTTAGTTGATGCAAAGTGGATCTAAAACATTTTTTAATTATAAAAAACAAACATTCATAGCAATTCTACCCTTGTGATATATTTGCAGATGATTTGTTTTTAAATTGGCCATCCTAAAAGTGATAATTTTATACAAAAAGTTAATAGTGTATACAAAGAAAATACATTTACTTTTTTCTAAACATCTTAAGTTTTGACTTGTGATTAGCTTTTTATTAGTGACATAAATGAATCACTAATTTAAGGTTTGTGGTACTGTCCTAAAATAAGTGGTGTATTCTTGGGGTGGGCTATTTATACTTTTGACTTATTTTAATATTGAACCTTACAGATTTTCATCTGCATATAGCCTGTAGTAGACCATACAATGTTATGCCCAAATTTATCTTCGAATCACAGAACGTTAGAGTAATAATGTACCTTTTAAATGATCTAGTTCAGGGGCACCTGGGTGGCTCAGATTGTGATCTCATAGTTCGGCGGTTTGAACCCCGCATTGAGCTCTGCTGACAGCTCAGAGCCTGGAGCCTGCTTCAGATAATGTGTCTCCCTCTGCTCCTCCACCACCTGTGCTGTCAGAAATGAATAAACATTAAAAAAAAATTTAAATGAACTAGTTCAGGGGTGGGACACAGATGGCTTTGAGTCATTTTTATGCCCACCATACTTTCAGTGCCTGTGTGTGAGGGGGTTCATGATGGCACCATAAGAAGGGAAGATGAAATAGAGACATGGCCTCACCTGGGAACCCACCCCATATGTAGTAACCCCACAATCAGTACTCTCCATTGAGTAGTGAAGGGATCGTACCCCACATCAGAAACCCCAGCCTTGAGGGCCAACACTGGAGAGGTGAACGTGCAAAGTGTCCAGTTTTGAGAATCAATGAAGATTAAGATCAGAAGAAGCCCAGAACTCTGGGGAATGGAGATTGCTCTTAAACCCATTTGCCTTGATAGCCAGCATCCAAGCAACAGATTGAAAAGCCCCTAGACCACACTGAGGCGGACCCACGTACTAATTTTAAAGTGGCTCCAGGAGAAGCGGCACCCACAGGGGCTTGCCAGCACTTCCATCCTCACAGAGACACTATTTTTGCAATCTCATCCTAACTTGCTGATGATGGAGCTGACAGTCATCGTATTTAGTGCTCTTCCTCTGGCCTACTCATACCGGAGGGTGGGTTTTACCCACCTCATGCAACAACCAAGCCAAAACTGGAACAGGCCAATGGCTTGAACCCCAGTCTCCCTGCATTGTGGCTGTAGCTGCAAGCAGGACGGGTGATTAACCCAAGCTCTGCAGCTCCAGCCCATACAAAGGATACTCAGCGAGTACCTGGTGCTGGTTGCCAGGGAAGACTGTACTTCTGGACCACAGAAAATAGCTCCTACATAGGACCACTCCTTAATGGATGAGGGAGGTAGCCATTTTGCCTACATCTATCAACAGATAGAGACAGGAATGTGTTCCAAACCAAAGAACAAGGCAAAACTCCAGAAAAAAAGGCCATCATGGAATGGAGAAACGCAGCTTACCTGATAAAGAGTTCACAATAACAGCCTTTAATAAATATACAGAACTCATGTGAAGAGTGAATGCATAGAGCGAGTACTTTAATAAAGAAATCATAGAAAACCTGAAAAATGATTAAACAGAAGTTATAAAGAAGTAAGGATTCCTTAAGGGACCTCTGAGACATCACGTGAAACAACATTTGCATTGTAGGGGTTCTAGAAGTAGAAGAGAGAAAGGATCAGAGAAGTAATTTATTTGAAGAAATAATGGCTTTAAAACGTAAGCCTAGTTTGGGGAAGGAAACAGACATCCAGATGCAGGAAGTCCAGGCAGTTCCAAATAAGATGAACCTGTAGAGAAACACACCATGACACATTATAATTAAAAATGGTAAAGGTTAAGGATAAAGAGAGGATCTTTTAAAAAGCAAGAAAACAGCAACATATTACATACAAGGGAAACCTCATAGGGCTATCAACAGGTTTTTCAGCAGAAACTCTACAGGCCAGAAGGAGGTAGGGCATGACATATTCCAAATGCTGAAAGGAAAAAACTGCCAACCAAGATTCTCTACACAGCAATAGTGTTCAGAAAGGAACAGGGATTAAAAGAGTTTTTCAGATAAGCAAAAGCTAAAGGAGCTCATCAGTGCTAAACCAACATTACAAGAAATGTTAAAGGGACCTTAGCTAAAAAGAAAAGGAATTGTAGGAAAACATGCCAAAGTAAAAATCTCACTTGAAAAGGAAAATAAATTAGAAAGGTAGTAGATCAACCCCCTGTATGAAAAATAAAAGACAGAAGTAGTAAAATTTATTAAAAAACAGCAATTAGTTAAGGGATACATAAAATTAAAGACAAGGTGTCATCAAAAATATAAAGTTTTGGAATGTGTTCAAAATTAAGTTACATCAACTTAAAAGAGACTGTAATAACATCATCTGTATTTATGTGAACCTTTTCGTAACCACAAAGAAAAAACTTATAGTAAAGATATAAAGGAAAAAGAAAAAGGAATGTAAACATGACCCTAGTGAATACAATCAAGCCACAAGGGAGGAGAGAAAAATGCAGTGAGTACACTAAACATTACTTTAAATGGACTAAATTCAAGCCCCGCATCTGGCCCTTCATTGGAATCCATACTGGGTGTGACGCCTACTTAAAAAAAAAAAAGGCAAAATAAACAAATGGGACTACATCAAGCTAAAAAGCTTTTGAACAGCAAAAGAAACCACGGAAACAAAAAACAACCTCCTGAATGGGAGAAGATATTGGGAAATGATAAATATTTTAATTTTTAAAAATGTAATGTTTGATTATTTTTGAGGGAGGGGGAGAGAGAGAGAGAGTGCGTGGGTGGGCTAAGGGCAGAAAGAGAGGGAGACACAGAATCTGAAGCAGGCTTAAAGGCTCTGAGCTGTCAGCATAGAGCCCAAAGCAGGGCTCCAACTCACAAAACCGTGCGATCATGTCCTGAGCAGAAGTTGGATGCTCAACCGACTGAATCATCCAGGCACCCCTGGAAATGACATATCTAATTAAGGGTTGAAAACTAAAATATATAAACAACTCCTGCAACTCAATAACAACACAGAAAAACCAACCCAATTAAAAAATGGGCAGAAAGGGATGCCTGGGTAGCTCAGTCGTTAAGCATTTGACTTCAGCTCAGGTCATGATCTCGCGGTTCATGAGTTGGAGCCCCGCGTTGGGTTCTGTGCTGACAGCTCAGAGCCTGGAGCCTGCTTCGGGTTCTGTGTCTCCCTCTCTCTCTGCCCCTCCCCGATCATGCTCTGTCTCTCTCTCTCAAAAATAAATAAATGTTAAAAAAAAATAAAAATAAAAAATGGGCAGAAGACCTGTATAGACATTTTTCCAAAGACGACCTATAGATGGCCAGCAGATACATGAAAAAATGTTCAACATCACTCATCATCAGGGACATGCAAATCAAAACCACAAATGCAATACCACTTCACACCTGCCTGGATGTCAAGTATCACAAAGACAAAAAATAACAAGTATTGGTAAGGACACACACGGTTGGTGGGAATGTAAAGCGTTGTAGCCACTATGGAAAACAATAAGGAGGGTCATCAAAAATTTACCAATAGAACTACCCTGTGAGCCAACACGTCTACTTATGGCTCTTTAGCTGAAGAAAATGAGAATACTAATTCAAAAAGATATATGGACCTCTATGCTCACTGCAGAATTATTTACAATAGCAATCTAAGTGTCTATCCATAAGTGAATGGATAAAAATGTGGTATAAATATACACAGTGGACTTTTAACCATAGAAAAGAATGAAATTTCTCCATTTGTGACAACATAGATAGAGCCAGAAGATGCTATGGTATGTGAAATAAGTCAAATAGCAAATGCCATGTGATTTCACTTATATGTGGAATCAAGAAAAGAAAGAACAAACTGGTAGTTGCCAGAGGGGGACAGATGAAATGGGTGAAGGGAATTAATAGATACAACTTCCAGTTATAAAAGTCATCGGGATGTAGTGTACAGCATAGGGAATATTGTCAATAATATAACTTTGGTCAAAGATGGTAACTAGACCTATTGTGATCATTGTGTAATATACAAAATATCAAATCACTATTGTACACCTGAAACTAATATGTCAATTACAATCTACTAAAAAAATAAGTGTGATAGAAAACAAAACCCAGAAGCCTCAGAAATATCCTGGTAAAATGAGGTAAAGGATAAAAAAAAAATCTCACAAATAAGAACTAATAAAATCCAATGAACAAGTGTGGAATTTCTTAGCTGCACATTGGAAGCTGCAGGACCGTGGAATACTACGTAGGCTTACAAAGGGTGAAAAAATAGCTACAACCTAATAGTCTGAAATATGATAACACTTACCAGTCAGGGTGAAGGAACGTTATTCACAGAGCTGTACAATTTATAGACTATTTCCCATGTGCCTCAGGTATGGAAAATTCTTTAGAAAGCACTACTCAATTATAAAATAATTCAAAACAGCAACTTCAAAATCAGGGAAGATAGAGAATAAACAGTAATGAGCAGTGATTCATGCCATGTATGTATAAAGTCTGAGTGGATGATATAGTGACTAGCAATTAGTAATGTAAATACTAATTATTCTTTTTAAAAAAAGCCTTTGTGACTAAGTAAAATATAGAACTATAAAACAAGCAGCTTTAGTGCCCAGAGTCTTACTTTTAACCAGATTCATAGATTTATGTTAATGTCATGCTATCATCTAGCGATACAATCCCCAATCTAGTCCAACTCACTCTATTTGCCCATTTGGATAATAGCCTGGTTCCCTTCCTTGATGCCAGATACTTACTATCAGTGACTTGTAGCGCCTGCAGGTAAACGGGATTATGAGAAAAGCACTTACGGGTTAAGTTTAGACATTGAAAAACCAGTCAATAGCATTAGAAATAGGGATAGTCTCCATATGAGATAGATTAATCAGTGAATTTGAGGCAGAGATTTCATTATGATATACAAAAATTGTAATAACTACTATTCATATGCCAGGGACTTAGACATGTTATAGATGTTATCTCATATGATGCTCAGATAGCCTGTAAAGACGGGTTAGTATTATCCTGTTTTTCAGGTGACGAGCCTAATGCTTAAAAGAGTAACTTGTGCAAGTCTCATAGCTAGTATTTGGGTCAGGTTGCTTCTTTATGTTTTCAGTATTTCCCCCCATACAAGTATTAAAGATTTGAACTACTAATTCTTGTGTCTTTCAGGATTATAGTCTATGCTAGGAAACAACCTAACACAATTTCTTCACTAGTCTGAGCTTTCTACTAGGGGCAATGTGTAATTACAACATTCATTGAATATCTATGTATTAAACTTTGGGGGTGGAGACTGAGGAAGGAGATCTCAAACAGAACCATTAGGAAACAAAGCATTCATCTGTAAAGTGTTTAAGTGCTAAAAGCTTACAACAGCCTAACATAGCACATACCATTAATGATGATGGAGTTTCTCATGAGAAACTTCATAATTGAATGTGGAAAATGATAGTCCACATTTTTAAGGGAAGAGTATTTGGTTTAATTGGGAAATACAAAATCTCTCATGTTTTGTTTTTTTCTTCTAAAATGGGAGCTGGGGCCGCCAGGGTGACTCAGTCGATTAAGCGTCCGACTTTGGCCCAGGTCATGATCTCATGGTTCGTGAGTTCAAGTCCCGCATCAGGCTCTGTGCTGACAGCTCGAAGCCTGGAGCCTGCTTTGGATTCAGTGTCTTCCTCTCTATATGCCCCTCTCCTGCTCATGCTCTATCTTTTAAAAATAAATAAGTGCTAAAAAATAAAAAAGATGATAGCTGAAAATACAAGTAACTCCCAAGTCTTGCAAACATTCTTGGGATCTGACTGACCATTTTAGGGAGGATCCAGAGTGAACACTAACATTTATTTGTAATTTCTTGTCAGGGAATATATAGGCTGTAGGCCATTTGAACCAACAAATCTCGTTTTGGTTTTTGGGTCATTATGTTAATAGCATCCAAACATTTGTTCTTTTGATATTTCCCATCTTTTGATCATACCGATTTTTGTCTTTCATTTGCAGAAGGAGTTTTGGAACACCTACACGAAAGCACAACAAGGAGAGAGTAACCGAGGAAGTGACTGGTTTCAGTTTTATCTTACCTTTCCGTTAATCTTTGGCCTCTTCATTATCCTCCTTGTCATTTTCCTAATTTGGAGATGCTTCCTCAGAAACAAAACTCGCAGACAGACAGTGACTGAAGGCCACATTCCTTTCCCTCAGCACCTTAATATCATCACTCCGCCTCCCCCACCAGATGAAGTGTTTGACAGCAGCGGACTGTCACCAGGCTTTCTGGAATACGTAGTTGGGCGCTCAGATTCGGTCTCCACTCGCCTCTCTAACTGTGACCCTCCGCCCACCTATGAGGAGGCCACCGGCCAGGTGAGCCTCCGGAGGAGTGAGACAGAACCCCACTTAGACCCACCTCCGGAGTACGAGGACATCGTCAACTCCAGCTCAGCCAGTGCCATTGCTATGGTGCCTATGGTCACCACCATCAAATGAAACTGTAGCCGCCTTTTTACTATAATCTTTTCAAAAATACTAACGAAAGAACTTTCTAGCACTTTACCACTACATAAATGTGCATTGACTTATTTTACTGAACTCTGACCGTATACCACTTCACATTTTCTGATTAGATTTTCATTGGTTTTGTTTCGTGCTATAAAATCATTATCCATGCTCATTTTTGCTAATCGAAATATGTGAAGAGGGAAAAGCGTATTAGTGCAGGTCTTGACGTGATGTGATACACACGTGTGTATATGTATTTCTATGCATACACATGTGTGTACATCAGCCCAGTATATGTGCAAGTCTTTAAATGCCATTAACTTCTGTCTAAATCATCTATAAAGAGAACATTACTCATCAAAATAAGGGGGCAGGGGGACACCAACAATTTGTATAATAGCCAGCCACATGCTGTTGAATTTTGAAAATAAGGTTAGTTTAGCATGTTTTCTGATTCTGACAGGCTTTTGTTAACCTCGTTTTTCTTCAGCTACCTTAAAAAATGCACATAGTCCATCTTGATATTAGAAACATCTCAAGGAGGGAAGGCACAATAATCGATAATTTGCTTACAGAGGATAACAAGAATATCATTGGTCATTAGTGGCATTTGTCTAGTTTTGGAGGAAGGCTTTTATTGTTGACCGCCTTCCCCTCAACTCTTGAAGTTAAAGTGTTTCCTTCGTGTCTCTGACTATCTGATGCTCTTTGTATTCGCATCTTGGTTAAATACGGAGGGGATCTCCTGCAACAGAATAGTTTCTAACGTAATTATATGTATTAATGATGGGGGACAGATACAGATTTCTCCTTGCTTATTTGTGACAATTATTTTCTTTTTGCTGTTTCAGTGCCTTTTACTCTCCTGTTTACTCCTTCTCTCAGCACCACAGTATCTGTAAAAACGCAAGAATTTAGTTAAACCTTTGAAATTATCTTCTTAGTTTTGTATAGAATGAAGTCTTTGCTTCAAGATGATTAGGAGGCGTTTTCCATTTAAATTAAGAACTGAGATTTTTATATGGTTCTCCGGCTGGTGGAGGAAGACTGCCAAGTTTGTTGTGCCAGGTGTCCAATCAGGTATAGTTTCACATATTTTCATTATTGTTGCCATTTCATTTTGTGTTTTCATCAAATGTTTTAAAGTGCAAGATATTTACTTTGCTCTTGGAGTAAAGAGAACAGGCTATGAATGAACCGCCAACAGAAACTGGCACAGAAAGAACAAGAGCGTCGTTCCATTCCGCAGGTGCTGGTGGGACATTCACTGTATCGGGGTGTGCCCCTCCCAAGCCTCCCTCGTGTTGGCTAATGAGGCAGAGGGAGTGCAGGTGTCAGAAGTGTTGGTCAGACCCTGGAGCCCAAAGAAGGAACAATGCTGGGGGGGGGGAACCCTGAACCAGGAGTCTGACGACCCGAATTCTAACCCTGTTCTGTTAAACAAACAAACAAACAACTTACCATGGTACTGTGGGAAAGACCCATCTGCACCTTAGATTCTTGAACTCTGAAGCAGATAATGTCACATGTCCTGCCCTTCTCCAGGGGCTTTAAAAGGATTTAATGAGATGGTGTGTATGAAAGTAACTCTTTAGATCTGAAGGGCTGTGTGCGTGTAAGGTAACAGCATTGTTCTTCCTGCGCTTAAGGGAGACTTTTCTCCTGGTTTCCCTAAAATTTATCAGAGCTTTCACATAGTGCAAAGCCGAGTAGGCTGCTCCAAAAATAGCTAACGTGCTCCTGATCCGAGTGTCTTGGCTATTAAACTGGTGTCATCTCTTAAATTTGCACAGCATTGGGATAGACAAGAGTGACAGAAGTTTATCACAAACAGGATTAAGTAGGTGTCAGAAAGGGAACTAAGATGTGTTTAATTACTAGGTTTCCTATCTTTCATGAACTAAAAATTAATAAATCTTGACCCTCATCTCAGTGGAAATGACAATATTAATTTGAATTTGGCCATGGTAACTTTTGGCATCCAGTTATAGATGAAAGTGGGAGTGTGTGATCCAGTGGTGTGTGTGTGTGTGTGTGTGTGTCTTTTTTGGTTCCTTTTCTGTGGGCTTTTTTTCCCCCCTTATTATTAACTTAGGCCTTAGATTAAACTAGCAATGTTTCATGTCTGGCCCAGGAGCCTCTCAGGACATCTGTGAGGTCAAAACTCTCTTCATAATAATACACAGACGTTAGTTGTCTTTTCAATCTCTCAACAAGTAGTTGCAAATGTAAAACAATGCCATTTCCCACAAATCTTTTTTAGGAAATATAGCTATTTTCTTAAAAATGTTATTTATGTTAGCATTTAATACTTTCATTTTTAAATAAATGCTTGCTTACAGTTTTGTTTTTCTAATATGGCAAATATTGATGGATATAAATTCCATAAACACAAGCTCTTTGGCATCCAGATCTCTCATAAATTTTAAGGAGTGTAAATGGATCTGGAAACCTCAAGTTTTAGAATTACAGGGTTAGACAAAGGCGCAGGATATTCTATTACTATGTGTATAGTATATGTTCTTACAACTCTATTTTACATTTTAAAGTCTCGATATTGGACTTCATGCTGCCTCTTAATGATAACTGAATTGCAATATAAGAATAGATACTGATTCTGGAAACAAAAGCCAAACGCTAGATCAGTTAATACAGCTTTTTGGCCTGTTGGTCAAAGACAACACACTGCTCGGTAGTGATGCTGATGGCGGCCGCGGCGTTCGTGTGATAGACACGTGACACACACCCCTTTCTTTAAGGACCATTTCTTAGTTCATTTTGTTTTATTTTGAGTTTTAATTTACATTTTTCGAAACCCTTTTGCTACCCCTTCTGGTTTTATAAACTGAGTTTCTTAACATTTGTTATAATTAAAGGGGCTTGTCTGGAATAATATATTTTTTATGCTTTTGCCTTTGTTACATGATTGATATTAAATTCACTTTTGGTCGTTTTTAATAAAGGTTTATTTTTGCAGATATATTTAGTACCTTTCTTAAGCAGTAATTAAATTGAATCAACCAGTTTGCATTTAAATGAGAGAATGGGCTTAATGGTCTTCCCGTGGGATGGTTTCCAGGCCTCTGCCATGCAGTGGTTGTGTCTGGAATCCCGGAACTGGCACTTTCTGCCTAGAATGTCACAGTGAACTACATTATTAACAGTGAATTATATTCTGTTTAAAGTAAATTAAAGGATTACTTTTTTTTCTTCCTGACCAGTACAAATACAAACGCTATGTTTGATTCATTGTTAATGACGACTTCAAGATTGATCTGATACAATAACTGTGCAGGTGGCTTTAACTTGGTTCTGTGTAAGTAGCATGTATTTTATTATAATTCACATTTTTAAACACTTGGTTTACATTAAATTATGGTATTTAACGATTTTTTATGTTCATACTAGGTAAGTTTTTCTTATGTTTCTGTGTTTTTGGTATGCTAAATAAAGCTATTTTTAAACCCAAGAGATTTGTTTTCTGCCATGTATTCTGTTATGGGAAGGTGATAAACATGCTGCATAAGCTTTTATTAATTGTGGGCTTGTTAACAAGGGAAAATTGTTTCTTTTTTCTCCTGTATTTAAGAAATTTGCTCAGTAATCATAAATTGGGGAAAACCTCATGGTGTTCTCGGCATAAGAACATAGGACAAGGAATCCAGACTTTACAAAATGAGTTAAAAACATCACTAAACCAACAAACAACTAGAACAAACAGTAAAACAAACCCTGAACACAGAGGAAAATCAGATTTCCAGAGTTGCCCTTCTATAATACCAATTCATCAGTCCCCTCTACTGCTGAGATAGCACCCAGGCCTGAACATCTAGGAAGCCTGACCAGAGAACCTAGTAAACCACAGAGTCCATCCGACAGCCTTGCTTAGTAAGGAAACCAAGCCAGTCCAACTATTCTCAGCCAGGGGCATCCCTCCCCACATGCCAACCTCAGAGCTTGAGCAGTAGCATCACCCAAAACAACCCACCAGCAAGCCTCACCTGCCCAAGGAGGTTACCAGCAGACATGTCCAGAAACCCAAATTAAGCTGACTAGTGAAGAACTGTCTCTGTCAGACTGAACCTGCCAAGTCTGGAAGAGGAGAACATTTACTCAAATGCACAGACGCCAAGTTAAGGAATCAAGGATGATTAAGGTAAATGGGAAACCATCAAAGGAAACTAATAAAGCCCCAACAAATGACTAAAGAAATGGAGATCTATGAACTGTCGAAGGATTCAGAATAATCTTTTAAATTTTTTTAATATTTTATTTACTTTTAGGAGACAGTGTATGTGTGAGCAGGGGAGGGTCAGAGAGAGACGGAGACACAGAATCCAAAGACAGGCTCCAGGCTCTGAGCTGTCAGCACAGAGTCCGATGCAGGGCCCGAACCCACGTACTGTGAGATCAGGACCTGAGCCGAAGTCAGACACTTAACCGACCGAGCCACCCAGGCGTCCCAGAATAATTTTTTTAAAGTTTAGTGAACTAAAAGTACACACAGACAATTCAGTGAAATAAGGAAAACAATGCATGATAATAGAAGTTCAAAGAAATAGGAACTATCAAAAAACAAATCCTACATTTAAAAAATACAATGAGTGAAACCGATAATTAAATAAAAACCTTCAAAAGCAGACTCAACCAAGAAGAAAGAGCCAATGACCTAGCAGACATTTGAAATTATCAACTTATTAGAAGAAAAATAAAGAATAAAGAAAGTCTAGGGGACACATGAAACACATTTAAAAGTAATAGTATCTGTATTATGGGAATTCAAGTAGAAGAGAGAGGCATAGACAAGATATTTAAAGCAATACTGGTTACCAACTTCCCAAACCTGGAGAGAGAAATGAACATCCACTTCCATGAAGCCCAAAGTATCCTTGAATAGGTTCAACATGAATAGGGCCACACCAAGACAGATTATAATTAAATTGTCAAAAATCAAAGACAAAGAATTTCAAAAGCAGCAAAAGAGAGAAGTACATATAAGGGAATCCTGCATAAGACCATGGGGTGGATTTCTCAAAAGAAACATTCTGGGCCAGGGAAAATGAGATAATATATTTAAATATGTGAAGAAAAAAACCTTCCAGCCAAGCTATCTATACCCAGCAAAGTTGTCCTTCAGAAATGATGAGATAAAGACTTTCTCAAACAAAAGCTCAGAGTTAATCATTAGATCTGCCTTACAAGAAGTGCTAAAGAAAATCCTTTGAGTAGAAATAAAAGGATGATAATAAACATCATAAAAACATAAGAAGGTAGTTGTAAAACTTACTGCTCGTGATAAACATACAACCAATGGCACTTAAAACTGTAGTATCGGTCCAAGATGGCAACATTGGAAGACCCTGAACTCACCTCCTCCACGGAAAACACCAAATTCTACCTATTAATAGAATAATACCTCCTGAAGAAAAACTGAGGACTGACCGAACAGCTTCTGAACAATCAAAGAAAGAGAGAGCAGCAAGAGAGATGGAGACACAGTAACAAACGGAACCCCCACCCCCAACACTGCAAATAGCAGTGTGGATAGTACTGGAGGACTAGGAACGATTTCCTGTGTCCTTGGGCTTAGGGAAAAACGCTGCAGTTTAGAAGAGCAACTAGCATATTAAAGGGACAATAGCAGAACTCCACAAAGAGACAGAAGAACTGTGGGAACACTACGTCAAAGGACTGGAGAACAATACAGTTTACATTTCTCTCCCCCTTAAAAGCATAGACTGGAGTAGGGCTTTGATGCTGTAACAAGTATATCCAGTCAGCACAGTTACTGTGCAACCTCCGCACATTCAGCATCTGCAGCCCCCCTCCCAACCCCTTATGGTGCCGGGGCATGGAAAATAATCCATATTGTAAATTTATCTTGTTTGTTCTATTTGGGTTCCTTTTCTTTCTCCGTATTTTCTTCTTTACTCTTTTCCCCTTTTAACATGTTCTTTTTTTCTCTGATGTTGTTGTAGTTGTTATTTTCTTCTTCCTGAAAAAAGCCATGACTTATAAGAGTAACTAGCATATACAGCCCCAGCGCTGGCCAGCCTGCAGAAGACACCAGGTGCACACAGTCCACACAGGGTGGAATCGTACACGAGACGACCCCTCCAAACTTAGAAGTAGCTGTTCCATCTAATCCACAGAAATACAGTCCAGCAAAATAGGGAGACAAAGAAATATATTCAAAAAGAAAAAAGAAAAATCTCAGGAAAAAACCTAAATGAAAAAGAGATAAGCAATATGTGTGATAAAGAATTTAAATAATCATAAAAATACTGTTAGAGAAAAGACTTCAAGAACTCCGTGAGACCTTCAATAAAGAGGCAGTAAATAATAGAATGAATCAGAGTTGAAAATACAGTAACTGGGCACCTGGGTGGCTCAGTCAGTTAAGTGTCCAACTTCAGCTCACCGTCATGATCTCACGGTGGGTGGTTCGAGCACCGCATCGGGCTCTGTGCTGACAGCTCAGAGCCTGGAGCCTGCTTCCGATTCTGTGTCTCCCTCTCTCTCTGACCCTCCCCTGTCTCTCTCTCAAAAATAAATTAAAAAACGTTAAAAAAAAAGAATACAGTAACTGAAATAAAAGACACACTAGGAAGAATCAACAGCTGATTGGAGGATGCAGAAGAATGGATCAGTGATCTGGAAAGTAGGGTAATGGGAAGCACACAAGCTGAGCAGTAAAAATAGGAAATAATTTTTCTTTTAATGAGGATAGATTAAGAGATCTCTTGGACAACATCAAGTGAGCATTCTCATTATAGGGTTGCAGAATAAAAAGACACAACGGTATAGAAAACTTATTTGAAGAAATAATAACTGGGGCGCCTCGGTGACTCATTTGGTTAAGCATCCAGCTTCGGCTCAGGTCATGATCTCATAGTTCATGGGTTTGAGCCCTGCGCTGGGCTCTGTGCTGACATCTCAGAGCCTGCAGCCTGCTTTGAATTCTGTCTCCCTCTTTGCCCCTCCCCTGCTCATGCTGTCTCTGTCTCTCAAAAATAAATAAAAGACAGAAAAAAAATTTTTTTAAAAGAAGAAATAATAACTAAAAATTTCCCTACCTTAAGGAAATAGACATCTAAGTCCAAGAATCACAGAGGGTTCCAAACAAGATGAACCCAAGTAGGTCCACACCATGGCACATAATAATTAAAATGTCAAAGGTTAAAAAGAGAGACTCCTGAAAACGGCAGAGGAGAGAAACAAAAAAATTACCTACAAAGGAAAACCTTATAAGCCTAACAGATTATATTTTAGGACAAACTTTGCAGGTCAGAAGGGAATGGGAGGAAATATTCACAGTACTCAAAGCAAAGGGAAACAAAAAGAAATCCATGACCAAGAATACTCTACCCAGCAATGCTATCATTCATATTTGAAGGACAGACAGAGTTGTGAAGCAAACACAAGATAATGAATTTATCATCAGTAAATAAGCCTAACAAGAAATGCCAAAGGGACATCTTTACGTGGAAAAGAAATGGCCACATTAGACATAAGAAAATTATGAATACAAATACGCAAAATATGACAGAATTAAAACATGAAGCAGAAAGTAAGAAGGGAAGAGAAGGTGAAAAAGAAAAATGTTTTCTTCTTTTTCTGTTTTTTTGTTGTTTTGTTCTTTGGGGTTTTTTTAAGAGTATATTTGAAACTTAAATGACCACAAAACAAATATAACACTATAGAAACTCACCAATCACAAAGAGCATGAAAAGTGAGAAAAACTTAAAAAAATACTAGTGTTGTGCCCAAGTTTGTAAAATCACCCCCAAGTCACCCCAAAACAAGCACCAGAGACTGTAAGGGAGACCGAGTCACGCCTGCAAAAGCAAAGGGCCTTTATTACAAGTTTAAGCTCGGGCTCACAGTCTCCAGCACACCTGCCCACCACGTGGAGAGCCCAGAACAAAGGCAGGGCAGGGCCTTTTATGCCTTTGGGAGGGGGAGTTACAGGAAATGATGACAGGTGTACAGTGATCCAATCCCTGCCCCCACATCAATACTGGCAGTTGTGGGAGCCAGTCACAATAGTTGGAGTGTTGACCAATCAGAGTGGGCCCATGACGCCCCACGTGGGGTGTGACTAGGCCCGCCTCTAGAAAGGTCAAAGGTATCAGCCGGCCTCTCCCGATTGGGCGCTGCAGGAGTTGTCCCTCCTTAAGGTGCGCCCTTTCAGGAGAAGCCAATGCCTTCCCCTTTAAGTACAGGGGATGGCTGGATCGGACCTGCGGCTGGCGGGGGGCCGCCCCCCCCCTCTGCCGGTGCCCGGCTGCTGCGGGCGCATTTCCACGCAGCAGTGCACCGCGACCGGCTCCAGGACTGCTGGGAAGGCCCGGTGGGAAGGGCCAGATCGGACCTGCGTCCTTACACTAGAAAACAAATTTTAAAAAGGAAATAAGTACATACTTATCAATAATCACTTTAAATGTATATGGCTTAAATGTTCCAATAGAAAGATACACGTGGCGGAATGGATAAAAAAGAAACAAGACCCATATGTATGCTGCCTAAAACAGCAAACCTAAACACATACATAGACTGAAAGTAAAGGGATGGAAAAACATTCACTATGCAAATGGAAGTGAGGAAAAAAAAGCTGGGTAGCAATCTTTATATAAGACAGAATAGACTTTAAAACAGTAATAAGAGACAAAGAAGGGTATTACATAATGTTAAAGTTATCAATCCAATAAGACGGTATAACAATTGTAAATATCTATGCACTTGACATTGGAACACTTAAATACATAAAGCAATTATTAATGGAGATAAAGAGAGAAATTCATGGTAATAATAGTAAGAACACACTGGATCACATGGACATGACAGATATATAAAGAACTTTCCTTCCAGAAAAAAACCCCCAGAATTCACATGGAACATTCTCCACAATAGATCATATACTAGGCCATAAAGCAAGCCTCAATAAATTCAGAATACTGAAATCACACCATGTATCTGTTCTGATCACAATGGTGTGAAACTAAAAATAAATTACAAGAAAAAAACTTGAAAAATCTCAAATATGTGGAGGCAAACTTGCTACTAAACAACTAGTGAGTCAACAAAGCAATCAAAGAAAAAATAGAAAATACATGGAGACAAATAAAATTAATAGTCCAAAATCTTCGGAACACAGTGAAAGCGGTTATAAGAATAAAGTAAATAGAGATACAGTACTACCTCAAAAAAACAAGAAAAGTTCAAGTAAACAATCTAATCTTACACATAATGGAACTAGAAAAACAAAAACAAAGTCCAAGGTGGGTAGAAGAAAAGAAATAATAAAAATCAGAGCAGTAATAAATAACAGAGATTAAAACAACAATATAAAAAAAATCAGTGAAACCAAGAGCTGGTTCTTTGAAAAGAAAAATAAAATTGACACTCCTGGCTAGACTCATCAAGAAAAAAAAAAGAGAAAGAACCCAAGTAAATAAGAAATGAGAGGAAAAGTAACTGACACCACAGAAAATTAGAAGAGAATACTGCAAAAAATTATATGCCAACAAACTGGACAATCTAGATGAAATGGAAAAATTTCTAGAAACACACAGTATTCAAAATCTGAACCAGGATGAAATAGAAAATCTCATGATCTGATTACAAGTAACAACACTGAATTGCTAATCAAAAACAACAAGAAAAATAAAAGCCCAGGTCAAGATGGATTCACAGGTGAATTTTAAAAGACACTTAAAGAAGACACTTAAAGACACTTAAAATCAATTCTTGTCAAACTATTTCAAAAAGTAGAAGAGACAGAAAAGCTTCCAAATTCATTTTATGACGCCAGCACGATCCTGATAGCAAAAACAAAGACACCACACACACACACAAAGGGAGGAAGGGAAGGGGAAAGGGAAGGGAAGGAAAAGATAAAAGAAAACTACAGGCCAATATCTCTGATGAACATAGACTGAAAAATCTTCAGGGCACCTGGTTGGCTCAGTCTGTTAAGCGTGCAACTTCAGCTCAGGTCATGATCTCACCGTTTGTGGGTTCGAGCCCTGCATCAGGCTCTGTGCTGACAGCTCGGAGCCTGGAGCCCACTTGGATTCTGTGTCCCCCTCTCTTTCTCTACCACTCCATCTCTCAAAAATAAACATTAAAAAAAAAGAAAAATCTTCAACAAAACAGTAGCAAACCACATACAACAATACATTTAAAAGACTCATCGCCATGATCAGCTGGGGTTTATTTTAGAATTTTTTTATTCAAAAAAGTGGGTTTAGAGGAGACATACCTCAACATAATAAAGGTCATATATGAAAAACCCACCCCTAACATAATACTTGATGGTGAAAAACAGTTAAGTTTCCCTTTAAGATCATGAGCAAGTGTCCAGTATCCAGCCTTGCCCCTCTCACTCTCTGTATTAGTGAAGGTCTAGCCACGGCAATCAGACAAGAACAATGAGAGCATCTATATAGGTAAAGAAAAAGTTAATTGCCACTATTCACAGATAACTTGATACTATAGAGACAAATCCTAAGGACCACCAAAAACTAGTTGAAGTAATAGATTTGGTAAAGTGGTAGGATACCCAATTAATACCCACAAATCAGTAGTATTTCTATATGCTAATAATGAATCACAGAAAGAGAAATTTAAAAAACAACACAATTTACAGATGCACCAAAAAGAATACCTAGGGACAAACAACCAAAAACATGAAAGACCTGTATTCCAAAAACTGTAAAATGCTGATGAAAGAAAGTGAAAATGACTCAAACAAATCCCATGCTCATGGATTGGACAAATTAATACTGTTAAAAAATGTCCCTATTATTGGGGCACCTGGGTGGCTCAGTTGGTTAAGCGTCCAACTTCGGCTCAGGTCATGATCTCGCGGTTCATGGGTTCAAGCCCCACGTTGGGCTCTGTGCTGACCGCTCAGAGCCTGGAGCCTGCTTAGGATTCTGTATCTCCCTCTCTCTCTGACCCTCCCCTGCTCACATTGTCTGTCTGTCTCTCTCTCTCTGTCTCTGTCTCAAAAATAAAAAAAAAAAGAAAAAGAAAAATGTCCCTATTAACCAAAGCAATCTACAGATTCAATGTAATTCCTATTAAAACACAACAGCATTTTTAACTAAACTAGAACAAATAATACTAAAATTTGTACGAAACTACAAAAGACCCCAAACAGCCAAAGCAATCCTGAGAAAGAACAAAAAAGCTGGAGTTATTACAATCCCTGATTCCATGCTTCAAGTTATATTACAAATCTGTACTAATCACGACAGTATGGTGCTGGCAAAAAAACAGACACATAGATCAACGGAACAGTAATAGAGACCACAGAAATAACCCCATGATTTTATGGCCAATTCACCAATGACAGAGAAGGTAAAAATATACAAAGGGAGAAGACCATCTTTTCAACAAATACTGCTGGGAAACTGGACAGCCACATGCAGCAGAATGACACCAGACCACTCGCTAACATCACACACAAACCTCAACTCAAAATGGATTAAAGACCTAAATGTGAGACAGGAAACCATAAAAATCGTAGAACAGAACACAGGCAGTAATTTGACATTAGCCTTATTAGCAACATTGCTCTAGATGTCTCCTTAAGGCAAGAGAAACAAATGCAAAAATAAAGCATTAGGACTACATCAAAATAAAAAAGCTGCATAGCAAAGGAAACCAAATCAACAAAAGGCAACCTAACCTACTAAATGGGAGAAGATATTTGCTAGCAATATATCTGATACTGGGTCAATATCCAAATATATAAAGAATGTATAGTGGCACCTGGTTGGCTCAGTAGGTTAGGCATCCTACTCTTGATTTGGGCTCAGATCATGATCTCACGGTTCCTGGGTTTGAGTCGGATGTTGGGCTCTGCGCTGACAGCTCAGAGCCTGGAGCCTGCTTGGGATTCTGTGTCTGCCTCTCTGCCCCTCCCCTGCTCCCCTGCTCGCGCGCGCTCTCTCTCTCTCTCTCTCTCTCAAATAAACATTAAAAATTTTTAATAAAAAATTTTTACAACTCAACATCAAGAAAATCCAATTAAAAAATGAATAGAAGATCTGAATAGACATTTAAAAAATTTTTTTAATGTTTTTTATTTATTTTGGGGAGAGAGAGAGAGAGAGAGACAGTGTGAGCAGGGGAGGGTCAGAGAGAGAGGGAGACACAGGATCCAAAGCAGGCTCCAGGCTCTGAGCTAGCTGTTAGCACAGAACCTGATGTGGGGCTCGAACCCATGAACCGTGAGATTATGATCTGAGCTAAAGCCAGATGTTTAACCGACTGAGCCACCCAGGTGCCCCAGAATAGACATTTTTCCGAAGAAGATATACAGATGACCAACAGGCACATGAAAAGATGCTCAACATCACTAATTAGGGAAACGCAAATCAAAATCACAACGAAGTATCACGTTACATAGTCAGAATGGCTAAAATCAAAATGACAAGAAATGAGTGTCGACTAGGATGTGGAGTAAAGGAACCCTTGTGCACTACTGGTGGGAATGCAAACTGGTACAGCCACTGTGGAAAACAGCATGCATGTTCCTCAAGAAATGTAAAAAATACAACATGATCCAGTAATTCCACTACTGGGTATTTAACCCCCAAAACAAAGAGATAGAGGTAAGATACAGATATAGATGAGATTATGGCCTCTGAGACAACTTGGATGGACCTGGAAGGTATTAGGCTAAGTGAAATAAGTCAGACTGAGAAAGACAAATGCCATGTAATTGTACTTATGAGGGGAATTTTTAAAAAATGAATAATCAAAAAGCAGAATCAGACCTATAAATACAGAAAACAAACTGATGGTTGCCAGGTAAGGGGGTGAGGTTTGGGCAAAATAGGTGAAGGGGAGAGGGAGATAAGTGCTTCTAGTTATGAACTGAGCAATTCACGGGGATAAAGAGCACAGCATAAAGAATACAGAAATATTTTATTTTTTTGTATGCTTTATTTTTTTTCTGCTTATTTATTTTTTTAACATATGCAATTATTTTCCATCATTTACACTACAGTAGTTACAATGACACTCCAAACAGAAAAGCAAAGTAAAAAACCAAAACCCCAACTTCTATTTCATGTAATTAGTCTTATACAGAAATTAGAAGGTTAAGTAACAACTAGTTAATCACCTAATTTCACAGCTATCTGAAGTGGCGATCTTTATATAGCAGCTTATCTATGATACATTCAAGACACATGATACAATTTATTACTTGCCCATAAGCTGAAACACAGCCTGCTTAATACCTTTCCTTAAATTCCACCTCTATACTACAATATACTTGAGGTCCATGCAAAAAAGTAGCTACTTTTTATATAGGAAATGGATGATTAAGTCTTTGGTGTTGTAAAAGCAACTTCATTTAAACATAACCACCCCCACCACCAAAAAAAGAAGAGGGAAAAAAAGTAGTGAAAATAATAAGGGAAAAACACAAGACACACTTCCTAGGGGAAAAAACAAAACAAAACAAACAAAACCAGCATGTAATTTCTGTCCTTGACGGAATGTATTAAATAAGCAAACACCACCAACAAGCAAAACAAATACTACAATGTAAAAACATTAAAAAAAAAAGACAACCCTCTCACATGCATAAATGAAAGGTTGCACACAAAGAACTCACATCTTTTCAAGCTTTAATAGTAAATATTCTGCTACTATGTATTAAATACTGCATGGTTTGCCCAAGCTAAGATGAAACCACATCATGAATC
>NC_043717.1:30642095-30649651 GCF_006229205.1 Suricata suricatta
CAAACATGATCCCACTATCCCAACTTTGGGATTTATCATGTCTCTGCAGTTTATGTACCTTGGCAAGAATCTGGTTATGTGGTACAGCTGCACTCATGTCATTATTTTTCTGAAAAGAACTTGACCGTATTTCTTTGCTTTTTTGCCCTTCTTTTCTAAATTGGCCCTCTGATTTGTATCAGGGGTGAGCTTTGCCACTTTATGCTCTCTTGCCCATGTCTTATCATGTAGGTGAGGAATAAAACTACTCAGTTTCAGAGCCTACAGCTATGGGACAAAGGGTCAGTTCAACAGGTTGGCATTTTTGCCCATCAAGATCTGAAGTCAAATTGGTATGAAGAGGCTTACCATAAATGATCTTGAGGACCTCATGACTGATATTGTTTTTCTAAGATGAGTAATTGGGTTAGGTACAAATCCTGTTCAAGTTTCAGGTGGTTGAATGCCTTCTGTGTTTTGTTTTCCCCAGATTTTAAAAGCTAAGCATAGTACTCTTCCTATATGATCTCTGCATAAGCCTGCTGGTCTTGTGAATGATTCCTAGCAGGGTTACAGTATAGTTTGGACTTGGTTACATGAAAGGTCTTGTTGCCCAAATCTAAGGGAAAAGACTTCCTTAAGTTGGCAAAGAATTGAAATAGGCTCTCCCCAAAAGGAAGAAAGACAAAAACAAAACAAAACAAAATAAAGGCAATAATTTGCTGATTAAGATGCAGCTCCAAAAATGAAATGTTGCTGATTCAACATAATTGGTTTATATGAAAATAAAATAAGGACTGAGACTTTTTAGGAAATATAGAGAAGGGAAAATAGGTAATAAAATGAGTGAGAAGCAAGAATCATAATAATGATGCAGACTGGGGTCAGGGCCAACTATAGAATAGATGCTACTCTTAGGATTAAATGCCTGAGACACTAGTTTAGAAAGAAAATAGTAAATGACTGGAACATATCTATAATTGGCTTTTAGTATCTGGGACATGATGAGTACTCATTAATTAACTGATGATTTACTGATACAATCTCAGCTTATAAAAGTTTCTCAATAAAAGGATATATTTGAATATATGATAGTTTTCCATATATGAAGATACAGCTTATCTGAGTATGATTTTATTAAATAATTTCTTTTTAAAGGTAATTAATTCAGATTGTTATATTTTTGTCATCTTAAAAGTAGTTCTTTGTATTACACAAGAAGGATGTTTTGAAAATCTATGTATAAGAGACTCTTCTGCTAAAGTTCAAGTGACGGAAGGTTGTGCACTAATTCTTCATTTCTTTCATAAAATGAATTTTGTTGGATTTTTCCATAAAAAGTGCAACTACTGAACATTCTTGTGATAGCTTCTTTGTGACTGTGTCACTGTTCTTGATTTGCACACGCCTTATAATTTAGGCCTTCTTTTGTTTTGGGTTGGCAGTTCCAACTGTTAAAGCTCTTGTCTGATTATGTGGGACTCCTTATTTTAATGGGAGCAGCTTCTTTGCTGCATTTTTGAAAAAATGGTCTCGGAAGCTTCTTACTGTGGATCTTTGTTGAGGACAAAGGATTATTTATGCTAAAGGAAAATGTATTCCCCACTGAATTAGCTCGTGGGAAGCATAACAAGCTTATTAGTAATGCTCAGTTGTACTTTGGCCTTTTGCTATGGTAGAGAGAAGGAAAAATGACATCAAAAAGGACATTCTGCTGTCCTTTGCCTTCCCGCAAAGAAAACGCGATGTAATATTAGACTTTTGTTAGATTAACTCAAGTTTAACTTTGGTACCAGAAGAAATGTTCCTGAAAGGAAAGTGGTATGTTTGGTATAACTTAGAGGAGAAAATAACTTTTCATTGGAAATTAATAGCATTATAGCTTTATAAACCATTTAATATTTTTATTAGAATGTTTTAATGGTAGTTTACAATAAAAAATAGACTAGTATATTATGCTGCTATAAGCAATCAATATCACTAGGTTTTTTATAGTCTATGTTATTCTGAATATTTTTAAACTCTTCACCTTTGTTTACATTAAAGATTTATATTAACCTAACTTAATTAATTAAAATTGTATTTTTTTTTCTTATAGATTTCAAAAATAGTACTTTGGAGTTAAATTTATTTATTTATTTATTTTTTGGTCTTTAGCACCTGGTGGAAAAAATAGCTTATGAAGAATTATTATAGAAAGGCACTGAGTATTGTTTTATAGTTAGAATTGATGTCTGTCTTTATTACCTTGTGGTCTAGCAGAAGAAGCTAATGGTTAAGCCTGTGAATTTATACAAAGTCCAGATGAACTTACATAGTCTCTTTATGATATGAGAGGTACTTAACTTCAGTATCCGTTGTGATATTTATGTTTGTATTACAGTTTACATTATGTTTACAGGGGGAAATTTTGGGAGACTTTAGATATATGTTAAGTTTTATTGTCAGTTTTATTTTACTAGCCAGATGCTTCAAGAATTACTTTGATATCAGTGCCAGAAACTACATATTAAATGTGTTTTGGGTTTTCCTCTTTCATATGAGGAATACTTTCGTAAGTGAGAAGATAGGAGTAATCATTGAATTCTCCTATGGTCATACTATTCCAAATAGAAGAAAAGTTTTAGATTTTCAGTCAAATGGGAGATTAAAGCAGATTCTTTGTAATTTGGGGTGTGGGGAGTAGGAAAGCTACCATTATTTGCATATTAATATTTTTGTTCTATTTTTAGAAAAGCATTTTCATTTCAACATCGATGACCATGCAACCTGCAGTTCAAGTAAGTGTTTTTTCTTGGAAAAATATGTATTTAAATTATGAGATTATAATAAAGTTGTGATAATTAGTAAAATATTAAAATTATCACAAAATGTGTTTTTGTACTGATTTTTTAAAGTATCATTTTAATAACAGGATTTACTATATTTTAAGTTCCTAGTTCTGAAAAGATTTTAATTTTAACTTTTCATTTATACTAAATATTTGTAAAACTCAAAAATTCCTTATAATTGATTGGTCCATCTTATACTACCCATGGATGAGAATTGGGATATTTTGTAGTTTTCCTCTCCTTACAGTTTAGTATGTATTTGTAACTAAAAGAGCTCTCAATGAAAACAATTATAAATTTTTTTCTTTTAGATAATTGTGTCTGTGCCCTGTAATGACTGTAAATGATGAGGCATTAAAACTTAAAATTTAATGTGTTTTTTTGTTTGCTTTTTGGTGAGGGAAGGCAAGATGGAGATAAGTAGACAAACTGGAATAATCTTAAATTTGAGTGATTTCCAGAGTTGGTATTTGCTCTATTGTTTTTATATTCTTTTTAATGTTTTCTTTTGATGTAAATAGAACATGCTTGAATCTTAAAGATAAAAATGACATTGAAATTCTTCCTATAAAGATACAAGCAGATGATAATAAAATTTTCCTTGCAAAGTGAGAGCTTTAGAATCAATCATTTCTCATTCTGAGTCTGCCAGTCTTGGTTGTGAGATTCTGGCAACTTATTCTACCTCTCAGAATCTCTGCTTCCTTACCTCCAAGGTGAAGATAATAGCACTTATTTTTCAGGATTGTTGTAAGGAAATCGGAGGAATCAATGAGAGAACATGAGCAAAGTGCCTACTAGGATGTATGTTGCATAGTAGACACATCCGAAGTTTGGTTGTATCATTGGCACAACATGATTCTCCAGATAAAAACTGGAGATTATACCTGTGCAATGAAAATCTTTCTTTTTTCTTTTCTTTTCTTCCTCTTTTGTTCTTTCTCTCTTTCTCTCTCTCCTCTTCCTCTTTCTTTCTCTTCTCTTTCTCTTTCTTTCTTCCTTGCTTTCTTAGAAAGATGGCAGTAAGTGAAGCCTAGAGAAGATGATTTATTAATCAAATGTTAACAACCCTGAACATGATCCTGCTTGTACTCCCTCCTGTGTGTACCGTGCAGCTGTATCCTCCACTCTGTTAATAAAGAGTTCTATTATACGCTATTCCTTTTGGGACTTGGGAGTCCATGGCAGTGTTCCAGAAGGTCTTGTTCTTGCCTTCTAAGTCCTCTCAAACCCATACTGAGTATGCTCAAAACTCCTTATTACTCAAAACCATTTTTAATACCATTTTTAAATCTGGTTATTTCTATTTGTCCTCTTTTTACCCAAGTCTCAGAAATATCATCAGTTTCATGTTCATTATATTTTCTTGATTCCTTATGGTGTGCTTTATATCATTGCCATATTGGCCATGTTTTTCTCATTCTATTCTAATGCCATTAATATTTTCTTAACTTGGTAATTTTTTTCATGTTTTGGTTTATAATTCTATGAAACCTCATCTGATCCAGATTTTCCAGATCCATCTTTATTAATTCTTTACAAGAGTACTCTTGACATCTCTCTTGGATGTTTTTGCTTCTCTTGCTGATGATGTGAGAACTTTGAAGGATTTTCACCTCCTTCTCTGCTGATTGTATAAGATAGTCATGTAGTTATTCATAAGTGCCTTGTAGACAGGAAACATCCAGCAGAAAGCTGATCAGTTGATTTCTTATTTTTTTTAAAATTTATTTATTTGTTTTTAAGAAAAACAGGGCAAGAGAGGGGCAGAGAGAGGGAGAAGGGGAGAGTCCTGAGTAGGCTCTATACTATTAGCACAGAGCCCCGATGTGGGGCTTAAACCCATGAACTGTGAGGTCATGACCTGAGCCCAAATCAAGAGTCAGACACTTGACTGACTGAGCCATGTAGGTGCCTGTCAATTGAGTTCGTATTAATTTAGTACATTAAGGTCTTCTTTGCCTCTCAGGGCACCTGGTTAAGTATCCAACTCTTGATTTCAGCTCAGGTTATGATCTCACAGTTCTGTAGGATTGAGCGTGGAGCCTGCTTGGGATTCTCTCTCCCCCTCTCTCTGTTCTCCCCCACCCCTCAAAATAAATAAATAAACTTAAAAAAAATTTTCCTTGTCCCTCTTTTTAAATTTATATTCTTCATTCTGATTAGTAAATAGACACAATATAAAAATGAACAATAGTTCCTAATCTATTTTGGGTCATATTCCCCTTTGAGAATTTGACAAAAAGCTATGGACTGAGAAAAGGCCCATTTGTATGTAGGCATAAAATTTTACTTGAATATAAGGTGTTTATATATGTACTCAAGTTCATCTATAGACTACCTATGGATTAAGAATCTTTGCAATATGATGGCTTTCACATGTTTGAGAACAACCTTTAAGCAGTTTCTGCTATTTACGTCTAACTTTTAACAACATGACTATGGTGCTGACCAGCCCAGGTTATCATAGAGTCTTCTGCGGCAATAGTAGGAGGATCCAAGTACTCTTCTCTCTAATATGGCAAGAAATTAGAATGACTTTTGTTAATATTAACTTCTCCATTTTCACACATGATTTTTTCAAAACCACCTTTCTAACTAATGCACATCTTTCCTTGACAAACATTTGCAACTGCTGTGCCTTTTTTTTCAGCTTGGCCACATGGTTAAAATACAAATAACATTCTGTTGACTATGAAATACCCTGTAATGTGAGATGCATTTTGATTTTGATGGTACAAAGAGTTGTTTGCTAATATCCTCAATTATTCAACAAATGTGTGACTTAGTACCATGTGCTATGTCTTATACTGAGTTCCGGGATTATAAACAGAAATAAGCCATGCTTGTGAAAGCATATACTCCCTTTGAAATAATTTAAAGAGAATTCAGAGAAACAAAAAAGACACCTTTTGCCTAAAACTTTATAAGATCTTTATATATTTAAGAGTTTACTCCCCAGTCTCTACCCTTAGTTCCTGAAATAATGGCCCTGAAATAAGTTACGGTTTTGTTGTTGTTGTTGTTTATTTGTTTGTTTGTCTTTGGTTATTTTATTGAGTTCTACTACTACTGTTTGCCTCTTATATTCATTTTCTTTCTTTGCCTTTGGGAATTTTTTTTCCTAATGTGTTTGTTTCTCATCATAGGAGATTGGAAGCAGCTCTTTCTTTTTTTTTTTCTACAAAGTTTGTGTGAATTAACAATGGTGTTGTGGAATTTGATTTGGTGTAGTAAGACTTGCCTTAAATAAACCTCAATAAGTTTAATATGTTTTAGCAGGAAAATTATCTACATTTAAAAATCAAGAAGTAACTAGATTCACTTGGTATTACCTATACTTGTACCTCTTTTTTTTTTTAAACATAAAAAGACTTTATTTAAAGTAATCACAAGCCTGAAAAGTAACTTTTAAGTGTAGAACAGAGATACTTGTTTGCTGAACCATTTGAGAATAAGTTGCCAATCTCATGACCCATTACTTCTGAATTCTGTAATGTATATTTCTCACATCCTCCTATCAGAACTGCAATGAAATAATTGGAACCAGGATATTAACATTGGTACAGTACTACCATATAATACTAAGACCACATTCACATATTGCCAGTTGTCCCCATAATGTCTAGTTTAGAATCACAAGCTACATTTAGTTGTCATGTCCCTTAGTCTCAGTCTAGAACAGATTCTCACCCTTTGCTTCTTTAATGACCTTTACACTTTTGAATATTATAGACCAATTATTTTATAGAATGTCCCTCAATTTGGATTTACCTATCTTCATGATTAGATTCAGGTTATGCATCTTTGTCAGGAACATCACAGAGGGATATTGTGTTTTCCCATTGCCTTCTTTCAGATAGAATACGATTTTGATTTGTCCCATTATTTATGGTGTTTACCTTTGTCACTTGGTTAAGTTGCTGCCTGTCAGACTTCTCTACTGTAAAATTATTTTCTTCTTTTTGTAATAAGCATTTTGCAGGGAAGTACTTTGAAACTATATAAAAATCTCATTCCTCATCAAAATTCCAGTTTATTCATACATTTATATCTATATAATAGTTTTTTTAAATCTTACTCAGTGTGTTATAATCCATTTATATCATTGTTGAATGCTCAAATTGCTCTTGATTTAGCTGGTAGAAGTCCCTTGACACTAACTTCTATATCATTTTGGTATATCCCGATCATTCTTTGAGCCCTTCTTTGCTTTCTGGTAAAAGATATTTCTACCATCTTGGGGTTCATTCTAGTTTTCTCTCATTCCATAGAAGAGTTGTACCTCTCTTCTTTGGCAGTGAGAACACAGGCTCCCATTTGATAGATCCCTGTGAATGTAACCACTCTCCCATTGTTGCTCCTTGCATTGATGGCTTTCTCAGGCCACCGGGCTCTGACCCCCTGCACTGGGATGTTCCCCCATCTGTGGACACTCTCATCCTACTCAGGTTCTGATACTGTGCACAGGGCTTTCCCCATGTGTGGACGCTCTCTCATCTCACTCAAGCTCAGGTCCTCCATTTCAAGCTTCCCTCCTGTGAGAACCCTTCATCCTTTCCTGTGGGCTCAAATACCCCGTCCTGAGTTGAGAAATGAAAGTCTTTTCTCTAAGTAATCTTATATTAAAGTATATCTGATTACATTTCAAAATTTTGTGAGTGTTGGATTGATAGTATGTTTCTGTCAATTTTTATTCTTAACTGGGGTATTGGCCAGCTAGTAAGTATTTTTGGCTTTATGAAT
>NC_043717.1:30649751-30657014 GCF_006229205.1 Suricata suricatta
AAAGAGGCAGTCTTTTTTTCCACCACATACTCTTTCCTACTTTGTCAAAAATTAATTGGCCGTACATTTGTGGGCCCAGTTCTGGGTTCTCTATTCTATTCCATTGGTCTACGTGTCTGTTTTTGTGCCAATACCATACTGTCTTGATGATGACAGCTTTGTAGTAGAGGTTAAAGTCTGGGATTGTGATGCCTCCTGTTTTGGTTTTCTTCTTCAATATAACTTTGGCTATTCAGGGTCTTTTGTGGTTCCATATGAATTTGACTTTCACTTTTTGCAGATGACATGATACTCTACATGGAAAACCCAACTGACTCAATCAGAAGCCTTCTAGAACTGATCAATGAATTCAGTAAAGTTGCAGGATACAAAATCAATGTACAGAAATCAGTTGCATTCCTATACACCAAAAATGAAGCAGCCGAAAGAGAAATCAGGAAACTGATCCCATTCACGATTGCACAAAAAACTATCAAATACCTAGGAATAAACCTAACCAAGGATGTAAAAGACCTATATGATGAAAACTATAGAAAACTTATGAAAGAGATTGAAGAAGACACCAAGAAATGGAAAAACATTCCCTGTTCATGGATCGGAAGAAGAAACATTGTGAAAATGTCATTACTACCCAAAGCAATCTACACATTCAATGCAATCCCCATCAAAATTACAATACATATTTTAGTAGTGATATAATGGGACAGACGGTAACTGCATTTGTGGTGAACACAGTACGATGTATATATTTGTTACATCAATAAATTGTACACCTGATATTTATAACACTGTGTGTCAACTATATGATGAACGAATAAACGAATGTCATAGTGCGTATCCTTAAAGAGCTTACAGTCCTGCCTCATCACAATGTGAATAAAAGGTTTATGAAGGCAGGAAGACCATCAATAACAACAAACTCTAGCTTGAAAGTTAAAAACCAAACATAATAAAAATAACTATCATAATCTGTTATTAGGTACTCCATATGAAAATTAATCATACTATAGTATCAGTAACCTAAAATGTGAGGGAAAAGAGAAATAAAAATGTAAATAAGTATTCAACTGAAATTATCAGTATAAAATAGGGTGTTATAATTTTAAGATACGTTAAGCCTCATGATATCCACTAGGAAAAATCTATAGAGATACACAGAAAAATAATAAAAGAACTAAGTTAAAGCATACTGATACCTAAAGAAATCAAACACACACAAAAAAGGCACCAGAATAAGAAACAAGAAACATCTGATCTATCAAAGAGAAGCAATTAGCAATATGGCAAAAGTAAGTCCCTACAATAAAAAATTAAACAAATATGGTTTAAATTTCCATATTATTCAGCCATAAGAGGAATGAATCTTGCCATTTGGAAGGACATGGATAGAGGTACGGGGTATTATACTAAACAAAATAAATAAATGATTTCATTGAATCATGATGATTTTATCAAACCAATGATTCATGAACATGATTTCATTCATATGTGGAATTTAAGAAACAAAACAGATGAATATATTGGGCGGAAAGAGAGGGGCAAACCAGAAAACAGCTGTTTATCTATAAAGAACGAACTGAGGGTTGCCAGAGGGGAGGTGGGTGTGGGGCCGGGTGAAATAGGTGGTGGGTATTAAGGAGGCACTTGTGATGAGCCCTGGGTGTTGTATGTAAGTGATGAATCACTAAGTTCTACACCTGAAACTAGTATTACACTGTATGTTAACTTGAATTTAAATAATAACTTAGAAAAAGGAAAAGAATATTTCCTAGGGATGTCCTGAGAAAGAAGAACCCTCCTGCACTGCTGGTGGGAATGCAAACTGGTGTACCCACTGTGGAAAACAGTATGGAAGTTCCTCAAAAAATTAAAAATATAACTACCCTATGACCCAACAATTGCACTATGAGATTTTTATCCAAAGAATACAGGAATGCTGATTTGTAGGGGCACGTGCACCCCAAAATTTACAGCAGTGCCTTCAACAATAGCCAAATTATGGAAAGAGCCGAAATGTCCATCAACTGATAAATGGATAAAGAAGATGTCCTACACACACACACACACACACACACACACACACACACACACACAAACACAAAGGCCATAATGGAATACTACTCAGCAACAAAAAAGAATGAAATTAGCCATTTGCAACAACGTGGATGGAACTGGAAGGCATTACACTAATTGAAATATGTCAGTCAGAGAAAGATATGATTTCACTCATATGTGGAATGTGAGGAACTTAACAGATGATCATAGGGTAAGGGAAGGAAAAATAAGATAAAAACAGAGAGCAAACCATATGAAACTCTTAAATACAGAGAACAAACTGAGGGTTGTTGGAGGGGGGTAGAAAGTGGGTAATGGGCATTAAGGAGGGAACTTGTTGGGATGAGTACTGGGTATTAAATATAAGTGATGAATTGCTGGACTCTACTCCTAACGCCAAGGTTGCATTGCATGTTAACTAACTTGAGAATAAATTTTTTTTTAATGTTTATTTATTTTTTGAGGGAGGGAGGGAGGGAGGGAGAGAGAGAGAGAGAGAGAGAGAGAGAGAGAGAGAGAGAGAGAAAGAGAGAGAGAGAGATTCACACAGTATGTAAGCGAGAGAGAGGAACAGAAAGGGAGACACAGAATCTGAAGCAGACTCCAGGCTCCAAGCTGTCAGCACAAAGCCCGACACAGGGTTCAAACTCGTGAACTGCAAGATCATGATCTGAGCTGAAGTTGGACACTAAACAAACTGAGCCACCCAGGCGCCCCTGAGAATAAATTCAAAAAAGAGGAAGAAGAAGAAAAAAACCCAACCATTATATAAATGGCTGTCAAAAGAAAGCCAGACTAGCAATACTTATATATTACAAAATAGACATTAAAACAAAGAGTGTAACAAAAGACAAAAAAATACATTATATAATAAAGGAACAATCCAACAAGAAGATATAAACTGTCAATATTCATGCATCCAATATGGAATAAATACATGAAAGAGTTAATAACAAACATAAAGGAACTAATTGACAATAATGCAATGATAGTAAGGGATTTCAACACCCCACTTACATCAACTGACAGACCATCCAAACAGAAAATCCACAAAGAATGAGTGGCTTGGAATGACACACTGGACCAGATGGATTAACAAATATGTTTAGAACATTCCATCCTAAAACAGCAGAATACACATTCTTCTCAATACATGCAGAACATTCTCCAGAACAGACCACAATTAGGTCACAAAACAAGTCTAAACAAATTTAAAAAGATCAAAGTCATATCATGTATCCTTTCTGACCACATCGCTATGTAACTAGAAATCAATCACCAGACAAAATCTGGAAAGATCACAAATACATAGAGATTAAATAAATGCTACTAAAGAATGAATGGGTCAACCAAGAAATCAAAGAAGAAATAAAAAAATACATAAAAACAAATGAAAACAAAAATACAATGGTCTAAAATCTTTGGGATGCAACAAAGGTGGGTCTAAGAGGGAAGTTCATAGGAATACAGGCCTACTTTGAGAAGTTAAGATAATCTCAAAGAAACAACCTAACCTAATACCTAAAGGAGGTAGGGGGGAAAAAGAACAAAACTCAAAACCAGAAGGAAGGAAAAAATAGCTATCAGAGCAAAAATAAATTATACAGAAACTTAAAAAAAAATAACCCACAATAGAACAGATCAATGAAATCAGGAGTTGGTTCTATCAACAAAATTGATAAACCTCTAACCAGACTCTCACCGTGAGAGAGAAAAAGAGGTAGAGAAGGAGAGAGACAAGAACTCAAATAAAGAAAATTGGAAATGAAAGAGAAAGGGCCCCTAGGTGGCTCAGTCGGTGAACTATCAGACTCGTGATTTGGCTCAGGTCCTAATTTCACGATTTGTAGGATTGAGCCATGTTGGGCTCTATACTGACAGCACAGAGTCTGCTTGGGATTCTCCCTCTCCCTGTCTCTCTACTCCTCCCCTGCTACACACACACACACACACACACACACACACACACACACACACACACACACACTCTCTCTCTCTCTCTCTCTCTCTCTCTCTCTCTCTCTCTCTCTCTCTTTCAAAATAAATAAATAAATTAAAAAGATGAGGATCACGTTTTAGGTGGAAAAAAAGGATATGAAAGAGGAGAAATAACCAATACCAAAGAAGTAGAAAATATTTAGAGTGAATATTATGAAAAATTATATGCAACCTAGAAGAAATGGATAAACTCCTAGAAACATGTAACCTACTGAAACAGAATTCAAAAGAAATAGAAAACTTAAACAGACTAATTACCAGCAATGAAATTCAATCAGTAATCAAAAAATTCCCAACAAACAAAAGTCCAGGGTCCGAGAGCTTCACAGGCGAATTCTATCAAACATTTAAAGAAGAGTCAATATGTATTATTCCCAAAATATTCCAAATAATAGAAGAGGGAAGACAACTTCCAAATTCATGCTATAAAGCCAGCATTACCCTGATACCAAAGGCAGATAAGATACCACAAAAAAGAGAACTACAAGCCAATATCTCTGATGAACACAGATGCAAAAATCTTCTACAAAATATTAGCAAACTGAATTCAACAATAAATTAGAAAAAAATCATTCACCATGATCAAGTGGGATCTACTCCTGGGAGGCAAGGGTGGTTTAATATTCACAAATCAATCAACATGATTTATCACATCAATAGAAGATAAACAACATATGATGGTTTTAATAGATGCAGTAAGACCATTTGACAAAGTACAACATTCATTCATGATAAAAGCCCTCAAAAAGGCAGGTGTAGAGGAAACATATGTCAACATAATAAAGGACTTATATGAGAAATCCACAGCCAACATCATACTCGATGGAGAAAAACTAAGAGCTTTATTCCTAAGGTCAAGAAATAGATAAGGATGTCCACTCTCACCACTTTTATTCAACATAGTACTGGAAGTCCTAGCCACAGCAATCGGACAACAAAAAGACTTAAAAGACTCCAAACTGGTACTGAAAAATTAAAACTCTATTTCCAGATGAAATGATACTATATATAGAAAACTTTTGATGGTGAAAGACTCCACCAAAAAAAACTAGTATAATTGATAAATAAATTCAGTAACATTGCAGGATATAAAATCAATGTACAGAAATCTGTTGCATTTCTATATACTAATAATGAAGCAGCAGAAAGAGAAATTAAGAAAACAATCCCATCTGCAATTCACCAAAAATAATAAAGTACCTAGGAACAAATGTAACCAAAGAGGTTAAAGATCTGCACTCTAAACTATAAAATAATGGTGAATAAAACTGAGGATGAAACAAATGAAAAGATATTCATGCTCAGGGAATAGAAGAATAAATATTGTTAAAATGTCTATGCTACTCAAAGCAATCAACAGACTTTTTGTAATTCCTATCAAAATATCACCTGGATTTTTCACAGAACTAGAACAAACAATTCTAAAACTGGAGGTATCAGAGTTCCAGACTTTAAGTTTATTAAAATGCTGTACTAATCAAAACGGCATGGTACTGACAGAAAAATAAACATAGATCAGTGTAACAGGCTAGAAAACACAGAAATAAACCCACAATTTTATGGCGAATTAATCTTTGACAAAGGAGGAAAGAATATACAATAAGAAAAATGCAGTCTCTTCAATAAATTGTACTGGGAAAAATGGGCAGCTACATGCAAGAAAATGAAACTGAATCACTTTCTTATACCATACACAAAAATAAATACTAAATGGATTAAATACCTAAATGTGAGACAGAAAGCCATAAAAAATCTTAGAAGAGAACACAGGCAGTAACTTCTCTGACATTGGCCATAGAAACATTTTTCTAGATATTTCTCCTGGGACATGGAAAGAAGCAAAATAAACTATTCAACTATATCAAAATAAAAAGCTTCTGCACAGTAAAAGAAATTATCAATAAAACTAAAAGGCAACATTCAGAATGGGAGAAGATATTTGCAAAGGACATATTTGAAAAAGGGTTAGTATCCAAAATATATAAAGAACTGATACAGCTCAACATCCAAAAAATAAATAAGCCAATTTAAAAATGGGCAGAAGACATGAGTAGACATCTCCCCCAAAAAGACATAAAGATGGCCAAAAGATACATGAAAAGATGTTCACATCACTGATCATCAGGTAATTGCAAATCAAAACTACAATGAGCTGTCACCTCCCCCAACAAGTGCTGGCAAAGATGTGGAGAAAAGGAACCCTCTTGCACTACTGGTAGGTATGCAAACAAGTACAGCCACTGTAGAAAACAGTATGAAGGTTCTTCAAAAAGTTAAAAATAGAATGACCCTACAATCCATTAATCACACAACTGGGTATTTACCCAAAAAATTACAAAGCACTATTCAAAGGGATACATGCACCCCCATATTTATTGCAACATTGTGTGCAATAGCCAAATTATGGAAGCAGCCCAAGTGTCTATCAATAGATGAATGGATAAAGAAGTGATATACAGGAGGAGCCAAGATGGCAGAGAGGAAGGGAACTCTGTAAACTTCCTCTGCCCCATCTATCGAACTGAGAAGGACATTACTCTCATCTGCAAGAGCAGAAGGAGAAAATACGGACTCCAGAAGGAAGAGAACCTGAAGGATACCTGAGTGAGTGAGTGCAAACTGGGGGGATTTGGAAAACGGGCCAGCCCGAGACGGGCAGGGGAGGTGGGAGCCCCAGCCCAATGCGGGGCAAGCGTGCGGAGCCCGAGAGACAAAGGGAAGAGACAGAGAGACTGAACACGCTCATAGTACTGTCTCTGGGGAAGAGGTAAAGAATGCTTAGCCGCGCTTGGAGAGAGAAGCTCACTCCATAGATAACTGCTGGGTAGCCCAAATTCCAAACCCAGGTGGTGCAAGGGAAAGAACAGCTTCCAGCCCTGTGCCATCTTGGTGAGGAGTCGGCAGCCGCAGCAGCAGCGGTGTCAGGGGTGCTCACTTCGACCTCGGTTTTGGGAATGGGAGCAAGCACTTCATTTCCATGGTGCATCTCACCCCCAGCATTGGCTGCGCGAACCCTGAATCCCAGGTGCCAACAGGGAAAAAATAGCCCCCACCTCTGCACGATCCCGGCAGGGAGTTGGCGGCAGTGGAGACCTGGGTGCCTGCTCAGGCTGCAGGACTCCCAGCACATTTCCAGCAGCTCCCAGTGCCTCCGGCAACAGCTGCACACTCATTCCTCCCCCAACTCAAACACGATCCCAGCTAAGGGTT
>NC_043717.1:30657114-30659217 GCF_006229205.1 Suricata suricatta
ACCCTGAATCCCAGGTGCCAACAGGGAAAAAATAGCCCCCACCTCTGCACGATCCCGGCAGGGAGTTGGCGGCAGTGGAGACCTGGGTGCCTGCTCAGGCTGCAGGACTCCCAGCACATTTCCAGCAGCTCCCAGTGCCTCCGGCAACAGCTGCACACTCATTCCTCCCCCAACTCAAACACGATCCCAGCTAAGGGTTGGGTCTGTGACTGCGGGCACTACACCTCCTGCTGCCCATCTCGCCTCAGACAGGGGCAGCCAAAATCCCTGCCTGAGCCAAGACAAACCGATTCCTCCCCGTAAGAAGCCAGCCACCAAAGCAAATACATCTCATCTGTGGTAGCATAAACGTGCATGGACTGGAACTTTGACCGAGGCGGGGCTGGAAAATACAACTCAGCTCACCCATGGCACAAGGAGATCGGACTCATTAGAGTGGCCTACAGTGCGTAGTTCAGCGGAGCTTGGCATGCCGCCTATCTAATCTCTGCAGACACCAAGGCGGAGCCTCTGAGAGCAGCCTCTGAGACCTACCACAACAAACCACACCTATCCACGAGGGGGAGCTGATGGGTTTTTCTTAATAATTTTTTTTCTTCATTTTTTTCTTTTCTTCTTTTTCTGTATGTATTTATTATTATTATTACCTTTTTCTTTACTTAAATTTTTAAAAAATTTTACTCCTTAATTTTCCTTTCTCCTTTCTCCCTTTTTTTTACCTTCTTGCAATCCAGATATATTCCCCTATATCTCATCCCTAACTCTCCCCTCAACTGGTCATACACTTTTAGACTATCCACTGTCCTTTGTTGTCTCTGACCCCCTTTATTTTTTTACTTTTCCTTTTTTTTTTCTTTTCTTCTTCTCTTCTTTTTGTCTCTTTCTTCTCCATTCTCTTTATTTTCTTTCGCACTTTTAATGTGTTTGTTTGTTTGATTTGTCTGTGCTTTTGTGTGTTATTGTTCCCTCTGTGTTTGTCTGTCTGTATTCCTTCTTAGGGCTACACCAAGAAACAAGCCAAAGTGTGCATGACAGTGAGTCCCAAATATCGCTGAGTAGGGAAATAAAATATTCAAAGGCACAACAAGAGAAACTGAGACACCATTAAAAGAATATTTCCTGGGGCACCTGGGTGGCTCAGTCGGTTAGGCCTCCAACTTTGGCTCAGGTCAGATCTCATGTTCATGGGTTCGAGCCCCACATCAGGCTCTGTGCTGACAGCTAGCTCAGAGCCTGGAGCCTACTTCCGGTTCTGTGTCTCCTTCTCTCTCTGCCCCTCCCCCTCTCATGCTCTGTCTCTCTCTCTGTATCAAAAATAAATAAAACATTAAAAAAAAAGAGTATTTCCTGAAACGACAGGCCCTGGACAGTCAATAAGCCTCCTTTAACAGAGAAATATTAACAAGTGCACAGTGCACAACGAGCTTTCTAAAGGTGACAAGACACAGAAAACTACCAAAAACGACAAAACGAAGGAACTCTCCCCTGAAGAACCTCCAGGAGGAAGTCACAGCCACAGAACTGCTCAATGCAGATCTAGACAACATACCAGATCAAGAATTTAAAAAACTTGTCATAAAATTAATCGCTGGGGTTGAGAAAAGCATCAAAGAATCAAATGAGACAATGACTAGGCAATATAATGAGTTAAAAAAGGCTATAGGCTATAACTGGAGGCAGCCACCTCAAGGACTGACGAGGCAGAGAGAAAATGGGTGAATTACAAGATATAGTTATAGTAAAAGAGGAAGCTGAAAAAAGAGAGATTAATCCAGGAGCAGGAAAGGAGAATTCAAGACCTGAGTGATACAATCAAGCAGAACAACATCTGTATCACAGGAATTCCTGAAGAGGAAGACAGAGAGAAATGGCCTGAAGGGATACTAGACCAAATTATAACTGAGAATTTCCCAAATCTGGGAAAAGAAATAGACATTCAAATTCAAGAGGCACAAAGAACCCCCTTAAGACGTAACTTGAATCGGCCTTTGGAACGACATATCATAGTGAAACTGGCAAAATATAAAGAGAATTCTGAAAGCAGCTAGGGAGAAAAGGGCCCTCACATACAAAGGGAAACCTATCAGAGTGGTTACAGACCTA
>NC_043717.1:30659317-30660528 GCF_006229205.1 Suricata suricatta
AAAGAAGAAGTCAAACTTTCACTTTTTGCAGATGACATGATACTCTACATGGAAAACCCAATCGACTCCACCAGAATGCTTCTAGAACTGATTAATGAATTCAGTAAAGTTGCAAGATACAAAATCAATGTACAGAAATCAGTTGCATTCCTATACACCAAAAATTACACCAACATTCTTCTCAAAGCTAGAACAAACTATTCTCAAATTCGTATGGAACCACAAAAGACCCCGAATAGCCAAAGTTATATTGAAGAAGAAAACCAAAACAGGAGCCATCACAATCCCAGACTTTAGCCTCTACTACAAAGCTGTCATCATCAAGATAGCATGGTATTGGCACAAAAACAGACACATAGACCAATCGAATAGAATAGAGAACCCAGAACTGGGCCCACAAATGTACGGCCAATTAATTTTTGACAAAGCAGGAACAAGTATCCAATGGAAAAAAGACTGCATCTTTTGCAGGTGGTGCTGGGAGAACTGGACAGCAACATGCAGAAGAATGAAACTAGACTACTTTCTTACACCATACACAAAAATCAACTCAAAATGGCCGAAGAACCTGAATGTGAGACAGGAAACCATCCAAATCCTCGAGGAGAAAGTAGGAAACAATCTCCTTGACCTCAATAGCAGCAATTTCCTACTCGACACATCCCCAAAGGCATGGGAAATGAAAGCAAAACTAACTCCTGGGACGTCATCAAGATAAAAAGCTTCTGCACAGCAAAAAAACAATCAACAAAACTAATAGGGAACTGACAGAAAAGATAGTTGCAAATGACATATCAGATAAAGGGCTAGTATCTAAAATCTACAAGGAACTCACCAAACTCCACACCCACAAAACAAATAACCCAGTGAAGAAATGGGCAGAATGTATGAACAGACACTTCTCCAAAGAGGACATCCAGATGGCCTACAGGTACATGAAATGATGCTCAGCATCACCGATCATCAGGGAAACACAAATCAAAACCACACTGAGATACCACCTCACACCAGTCAGAGTGGCTAAAATGAACAAATCAAGAGGCTACAGATGCTGGCGAGGGTGTGGAGAGACGGGCACCCTCCTACACTGTTGGTGGGAATGTAAACTGGTGCAGCCACTCTGGAAAACAGTGTGGAGGTTCCTCAAAAAACTATCCATAGAACTCCCTTATGACCCAGCAATAGCCCTGCTAGGGATTTACCCAAGGGAT
>NC_043717.1:30660628-30662753 GCF_006229205.1 Suricata suricatta
GTTACAATGACACTCCAAACAGAAAAGCAAAGTAAAAAACCAAAACCCCAACTTCTATTTCATGTAATTAGTCTTATACAGAAATTAGAAGGTTAAGTAACAACTAGTTAATCACCTAATTTCACAGCTATCTGAAGTGGCGATCTTTATATAGCAGCTTATCTATGATACATTCAAGATACATGATACAATTTATTACTTGCCCATAAGCTGAAACACAGCCTGCTTAATACCTTTCCTTAAATTCCACCTCTATACTACAATATACTTGAGGTCCATGCAAAAAAGTAGCTACCTTTTTTATAGGAAATGGATGGTTAAGTCTTTGGTGTTGTAAAAGCAACTTCATTTAAACATAACCACCCCCACCACCAAAAAAAGAAGAGGAAAAAAGAAAAAAAACGTAAAGAAAATAATAAGGGGAAAACCCAAGACACACATCCTAGGGGAAAAAAAACCAGCATGTAATTTCTGTCCTTGACGGAATGTATTAAATAAGCAAACACCACCAACAAGCAAAACAAATACTACAATGTAAAAATATTTTAAAAAACCCTCTCACATGCATAAATGAAAGATTGCACACAAAGAACTCACATCTTTTCAAGCTTCAATAGTAAATATTCTGCTACTATGTGTTAAATACTGCATGGTTTGCCGAAGCTAAGACGAAACCACATCATGAACCAATAAACATTTTGCATTTTCTTTCATTATATACTCAAAGTGATGCCTACTCCACCTCTAAACATTTCATTAACTCCAATGATACAGGAAACACTCCCAAAATAAACTTAGATTGTATTGCAGTTTCACTTAACAGTATATAAAATGCTGTGTTGTGACAGGTATCAACTATCCATTAGATACTGAATCAATTTTTCTTAAGCACTACTAACTGCTTGCTTTTCTTGAAGCTAGATCATTCTGAAAATTTCCTGTTAGACCTATGAGTGCATATGGTATCTGTCCTTCTCTGCCTGACTTATTTCACTTAGCATGACACCCTCAAGGTCCATCCACTTTCCTACAAATGGCCACATTTCATTCTTTCTCATTGCCATGTAGTACTCCATTGTGTATATATACCACATCTTGATCCACTCATCAGGCGATGAACATTTGGGCTCTTTCCATGTTTTGGCTATTGTTGACATTGCTGCTATGAACATTGGGGTACATGTGCTCCTATGCATCAGCATTTCTGTATCTCTTGGGTAATTACCAATTCTATTTAAATACTAGTAATTGGTCTCTTTAGATTTTCTATGCTATCCTGATTCACTTTTTTTTTTAAATTTATGATCCTGGAATTTTATCTATTTCCTCTAGGTTGTTCACTTTGTTGGCATATATTTCTTGATAAGACTCTCATATAATCCTTTATATTTCTGTGGTATCAGTGGTTACATCTCCTTTTTTGTTTCTGATTTTATTTAATGGTGTCCAATTAAGCTTTGTATTTTAATTCTAGTATAGTTAACACACAGCATTATATTACTTTCAGGTGCACAATATAGTGATTCAACAATTGTATTACTCAGTGCTTATCATGATAAGTGTACTCTTTATTCCTGATGACCTATTTCACCCATTCCCCACTGCCCTCCCCTCTGGGAGCCATCAGTCCTCTATAGTTAAGAGTCTGTTTCTGGCACAAAAACAGACACATAGACCAATGGAATAGAATAGAGAACCCAGAACTAGCCCCACAAATGTATGGCCAATTAATTTTTTTATTTCTTTTTTTTAATAGTTTATTGTCAAATTGGTTTCCATTCAACGCCCAGTGCTCTTCCCCACAACTGCCCTCCTCCATTACCACCACCTCTTTACCCCCCTCACCTTTCCCCTTCAACCCTCAGTTCGTTTTCAGCATTCAATAGTCTCTCAGGTTTTGCGTCCCTCTCTCTCCCCAACTCTCTTTCCTTCTTTCCCTCCCCTGGTCCTCCATTAGGTTTCTCCTATTCACTTGTTAGACCTATGAGTGCAAACATATGGTATCTGTCCTTCTCTGCCTGACTTATTTCGCTTAGCATGACACCCTCGAGGTCCATCCATTTTCCTACAAATGGCCATATTTCATTCTTTCTCATTGCCATGTAGGACTCCATTGTATATATAT
>NC_043717.1:30662853-30710636 GCF_006229205.1 Suricata suricatta
TACTTAACCTTCTAATTTCTGTATAAGACTAATTACATGAAATAGAAGTTGGGGTTTTGGTTTTTTACTTTGCTTTTCTGTTTGGAGTGTCATTGTAACTACTGTATTGTAAATGATGGAAAATAATTGCATATGTTAAAAAATTGTGTTATATTAAAAAAAAATAAATAAAAAAATAAAAAACCCATTCTGTTGTGATAAAAAAAGAATATTTTGCCTAGATTTTTCTAATAAAATTCTGAAATATTTTTCTTGCAAAAATTGATTTCCTTTCAGTAATTCAAACTCCAGTATTGATTAAAATCTTGTTCCTACTGAAAAAAACAATCTACCATAAAATAAAATCCACAACCAGATGACTTGAGAGGTCAATTCTACCAAACATTTAAAGAAGTGTTGTTATCTATATTCCTCAAAATATTCCAAAAATAGAAGAGGAAGTAAGCTTCCAACTACATTCTACAAGGGCACCTTTATCCTGTTAACAAAAGCAAAGACATCACAAAGAGAAAATCACAGGCCAACATTCATGATGAACATAGGTGCAAAAATCCTCAGCAAAACATTAGTAAAGTGAATTTAACAATACACAATAAGAATCATTTGCCACCATCAAGTGGGGTTTATTCCAGGCATGTAAAATGGGTCTGTATTCCGAAATCAATCAACATGATCTACCACATTAACAAAACAAAGAATAGCAATTATAAAAGTCATTTCAATAGATGCAGAATAACAAAACACTTGACAGAATTCAACATCTGTTTATGATAAAAACTCAACAAAGTGAGCTTAGAGGGAACATAACGCAACATAATGAAGGTCATATATGAAAAACCCATATATAATAGCATACTCTGTGGTGAAATCCTGAGACTGTTTCTCTAAGATCAAGAACATGACATGCATGTCCACTATTTATTCTTTATGTCTTGGAAGTCCTAGCCACAGGAATCAAACAAGAAAAAGAAAGAAAAGCCATCCATACTGGAAAGGAAGAAGTTAGTGTCACTATTTGTGGATGGCATGATACCATACACAGAAAACCCTGAAGACTCCACCCCAAAACTGTAAAAGTATATTGGTTCAGTGAAGTGCAGAATCCAAAATTAACACTGAGAAATCAAGTGCATTTCTATACACTAATTACAAAGTTGCAGGAAGGGAAATTGAGAAAACAATTCCATTTACAATTGCACCAAAAATAATAAAATACCTAGGAATAAACTTAACCAAAGGGGTGAAAGACCTGTAATCTAATGACTATAGGACACTGATGAGTGCTGCCTGGGTGGCTCAGTTGGTTAAATGTCCAACTCTTGGTTTTGGCTCAGGTCATGATCTCACAGTTTGTGGGTTTGAGCCCAGGATTGGGCTCCATGCTGATGGTACAGAGTCTGCTTGGGATTCTCTCTCTCTCTCTCTCTCTCTCTCTCTCTCTCTCTCTCTCTCTCTCTCTCTCTCTGCCTCTCCCCTGCTCGCTCTCTCTCTCAAAAATAAACTTTAAAAAAAACACCGATGAAAGAAATTGAAGATGACACAAACAAATGGAAAGATTCCATGGTCATGGACTGGAAGAATTAATGTTGTTAAGATGTCCATACTACCTGGAGCCATCTATAGATTCAATGCAATAATTATCAAAATACCAACAGCATTTTTCACAGAACTAGAACAAGTAATACTAAAATTTGTATGAAACCACAAAAGACCCCAAATAGCCAAAGCAATCTTGAGCAAGAATAAACCGGGAGTTATCACTATCCCAGATTGCAAGATATGGTACAAACCTGTAGTAATCAAAACAGTCTGGTTCTGGCACAGAAACGAACATACAGATCAATAGAAGAGGCTAGAGACCTCAGGAATAATCCCACACATATATGGCCATTTGCCTATGACAAAGGAGACAAGAATATACAATGGGGAAAAGACGGTCTCTTTAATAAATGGTGCTGGGAAAACTAGACAGCTACATGCAAAAGAACGAAACTAGACTACTTTCCAACACTATACACACAAATAAATTCAAAATGGATTAGTGATCTAAATGTGAGACCTGAAACCATAAAACTCTTAGGAGAGAAAACAGGCACTAACTTTTACATTGGCCTTAAAGACATTTTTCCAGATATGTTTCTTAAGGCAAGGGAAGCAAAAGCAGAATGAACTACTGGGGCTACATCAAACTAAAAAGCATCTGCACAGCAGTGGAAACCATCAACAAAACTAAAAGGCAGCCTACTGAATGGGAGAAGATATTTTCTGATATACGTCCCATAAGGGGTTTATACCCAAAGTATATAAAGAACTTCTACAACACCAAACCATTTTTGATGACCAATCCTTGCCTTAGAGGATTAAAGTAAGATGTAGTACCTTTATATAGATGTAATGGAAAAAACGTCATGTAAGGGCCAGTTTTGTTTATTGGAATGCACGTGCCTCACATCAAGCTTTTGATTGCTGAGGTCTCCACTGCAGAGACAGCTATCTTGAATGAACACATTGTCAGCCACACTGATAAAGAACCATGCCACCCACCCCTGAAATTTCCTTCGTTTTGGAGGTCTCTGGTTGACTTACATAACTGTCCATTGACACTTGCTTTTTCCTTCCTGCATTTTAATTGCTGCCCTTACGTTTTAAATTCACCAATAAATAGAGAACCTGAGAAACTCGAGGCACCCTACCCTAAGCCCCAATAGAAGCAGAGCCCCAGGTCTTCAGGTCTGTGTGCTCTCACTCATGCTCACTCTCTCCTACAATGCCCCTGTGTGGTCCCTGCTATACCATGTATTCTCCAGGATTTGCAAATAAGAAGCTGTGTTGTTTTTCAAAGTTCCCTGATGGTTGTGGCCCAGGCATGTCTTATAATCGATCATAAGAACCACAAGGGCTAGTCTAGCTACAACACTGGCTAAGGGGAAATGTCTGAGGGCTAATCTCAGGTCCAGGTAACTGCACCTAGACATTTCTAGCCAATAACATCACTACTGATAGACTAAGACGGGCACAAAACATTTAGGGGAGTTGGTACACTTGCATGCTTGCCGTTGCAACTAACTGAAGGGAATGCGCTTTAGGTACAATCAGCTTCCGAACTGACTAACCCAGGTACATAACACCATCTGCCGAAGGAGCACTGCTTACTAGATGTCTATCCCACTGCTGTGCGCCTTCACATACTGCCTCTGCCACGTGCTGCCTGTGGTATCCATCCTAAAATGTCACTGCCGCTGTAATAATTCAACACTCTCCCCAGAGCAGCGCAATCAAGGCCATATGGTCTAATGAGTCAATTAGACCGCTAATTATAAAGGCCCTAATTGACTATTAATGTGCATGAAGGTCCTTCGTGCCTTGAGGCCAAGCGGAGCTAAGGAGGACGTACTGAATCTCAAGGCTACTGTCAGTGTCCAAGGAAAGGCTCTTGGCTAAAGGCTGGATGTAAGGATGGCCTCACAGATAAGGAGGATGGGAGACCTGCACCAGAGACCACTGTGTCAGGGGGTTCTACCTGGACTATGAGTCTTTTAAAATTTTTTTAAATGTTTATTTATTTTTGGGAGCATGAGCAAGGGAGGGACAGGAGAAAGGAAGACACAGAATCTGAAGCAGGCTCTAGGCTCTGAGCTGTCAGCACAGAGCCCGACGCGGGGCTCGGACTCACAAACCGTGAGATCATGACCTGAGCTGAAGTCAGACGCTTAACCGACTGAGCCACCCTGGTGCCCCTGTATTCTGAGTCTTAGCCCAGAAGAGTGAAATAACCTTGCAACGGGAAACCAAGGACACCACGAAAGGGGAACTACAACAGAGGTCTCATGTCTGTCATCACTTCACTAGCTGCTGTCACTCTTCTCCTGACCTGACAGGGTATCATGGGTCCAATCCCTGGTGCAATGTTGCTAAAAAAAAAGAAAATTAATGGACAAATATAAGTGCACTGAACATCTGGTACCAGTGCTGCTAAGAACCGGGAGGAGGTGCACCAGCTCCCTGATAAATGTAGAACTCCATGGAAGTGGAGTGATGAAGTGGTGATGCTCAGTGTCACAGCCAATCCACACGCCAAGGCTCATGTATTATGCTCCAGAGGCCCAGGGGCTTGTCCCACAGACCCCAATGCTGAGGATGCTAATTAGGATAACCTGGGAAAGGAATGTGACCACCTTCATGAAGAGGGTCCATAGGGTATCACCTGAGATATTTTCCTCATAACAACATGTAAGATTAAGGTAGCAAGAGAAAACCAGAAAGTAGAAACTGAGATCAGAAAGTATATATGAACTGAAATTCAAATCTTTCTTCAAGATTTTGTGCATCAGGAAGCAGAGAAGAGAGCTTACAGGAATTGTTACTCATAGCTCTCAAAATGCATTAAACTGGCCAGTAGCTCTAAAGACTAAAATCCCTAATCTTCTACAAGATCCATCTGGGCTATATGCTTATTTACTCTGAGATACTGAGTAAATCCTGAGCCCCCTCGCTTTCCTCTGAATGGGGGCAGAACCAAGAAATGTGGTCTATGATGCATCCCTGCCACTGAAGGAAAAGCAGATAGGGTTATGGGGTCCTCCGGTGAGGAGAAAGAGGGACAAGGGAAGGCAAAGGCCCCTAGAGTCACCACTATCTGTCCCAGGGCTCTCCCTTTCCTCACTTGGATTATTTATTGCCTGGCGCCACCCCTATCCTTCCATCACTGCTAAGGCTCACAGTGAATGGAAAACATTAGATGAAGCCCATCTCCTGCTGTACAAAATTGACACAGTCCAATGGGTTTATCATTTCCATGATCACAGAAACCCAAATGACACCCTCCTCCATTCCCTACACTGGATAGTCCCTATTTGACCCTGAGTCAAGAAAATTCTTTCTACAGGGCACTCCCCCCTAATTTAGGATGGCACTACTATATTTTATTGGGACCACGGAAACCATCACCAAGACATTGGAGGGCACTGACATGGTTGACAGGTGTAAAGGAGATTACCACCCAGATATTTCAGACTTGTGCCCCTCTGCTCTCACTGCTCCATAAAGGTCTCGCTTAAAGAAATTTCCCTCAATGGAAAGGGTTCCCCTTTCCTTACCCGATAAACTCTGATCTAATTGTGCCTCTTATAGAAATATACAGGCAAACTTCTACTGGAGTTATGAAATCTTCAGGTTCCTGACACTTACTCTCTAGACAGCCAGTTTCTAAACTCCAGACCCTGAAACTAGCATTTTCCCAACTATAGCTCCTTCTACCAACTATCCTCTTGCCACACAGCAGCCCTCTAACCCCTCTGGCACTACCTCAGTCCCCACTATTTTCTCTCCCCCCTTCCCTAACCTCCAGGACTGACAGCCATCTAAGCTCTACCCCTGAAAATTGGTGACTCCCCAAGGCTTGTCCCAATTCTTGAGGACAACTGCCCCCATACCAGTCTAGGAGGCCACTGGACCATAAAAATGCATAGCCCTTTGTGGCCCTATGAGACACTGGGGCCCAAGTCACTGCCAGTCTAGGCAATTTCTCTAAATTTCCAGAAGGGGAGCCCTTCTACCTATAGGGCATTTCTAGTAAATAATCAAAGGTATACAAATTCATTCAGATGTGACTACTGGAACCATTCACACCAAAAGCCTTCTGCTAGTTGTGGCCTACCTGACTGTTTCTTTCCCTATTATAGGCATGGTTGTACTGACACAATGCCATGCTACATGGAACTACATGGAACAAGCCCAAGTTCTTGGCCTTCCTAGTGGGACTTGCCAAATGGACACTGGTGACCTTTCTTCCCCCAGTCAAGATGGTAAACACTCCCTAACAACAATTTATACAGGGCACCAAAGGTCTATGCTCTATCATCAAAGATACTCTTTTCCAAAAATTTTTTATGTTTTTTAAATTTATTTTTGAAAGACAGAGACAGTGAGAGCAGGGGAGAGTTAGGGAGGGAGATACAGAATCTCAAGCAAGCTCCAGGCTCTGAGCTGTCAGCACAGTGCCCAACACGGGGCTCGAACCCACGCATCATGAGATCATGACCTGAGCTAAAGCTGGACGCTGAACCGACTGAGCCACCCAGGCGCCCCTATCATTAAAGACATTCTTGATACAGGAGTCATTAAGCCCATAATCCCCCGCCCCTTTTAATAACCCCATCTGGCCACTACTTAAGCCAACCACTAATGAAAGGCACTTCACCACTGATGACCAGAACCTCAGTGCTCAGGTACCCCAATTGAGGCTCTAATTCCTAACATTATAAAACTGATTGAGGATATATAATTCATCCAAGGAGCATCCTTCATGGTCACTGACCTAGCTAATATGTTCTATTCTGCTCTTACCATGGAGGAATTCCATGCCCAATCTGCTTTCACTTTGGAAGGGACTCAGTATACATTTATGAGAGTCCCAATGGGATATTTAAACAGTCATGCAATTGCACATAACCTCTGCAACTGGGATTTAAATATCTTATAATTGGAAAGGTGCCATTTTGGCATTACATTGTTGACATTATGCTGAGGGGTACCTCTGAGGCAAAAGTATGGGCAGATTTGCACGTCCTCACATACTACTTAAACCAATGCAGCTGGGCAACTACCTCTCACAAGAGCCAAGGCCCAGCCTCAGGTGTAAAGTTTCTGGGCATCACCTGGTCCTCTAAAGGCCAAGAAATTCCCCACACAGTCAACATCAGTTACTCACCATTAAGCCACTTACTACACTCAGGCACAACACATGGTTTTCTTAAGCTCTGGAGGCAATACATCCCTCACCTCTCACTAATTCTTCACCCTATACACACAATCACACCAAGTCTGCCACCTACCACTGGGGCAAACCCCAACAGTATGCTTTGGGAGTTGCCCAGCAGTCGGTCCAACAAGACTTACCTTTAGTCCTCTCTGGCTCCAAATTTGAAGTCAAGTCCTTGGCCCTATCTGACTGCCTCCTGAAGCCTCTGAAACAAACATGAGTCCACCTGGCTTCCGATGGGGTTTTGGACTAAGTGCTCACCCTTATTGACAGCTCAGTGTACACCCCTTGAAATGCCAGCTTTTGGGATCCTATTGGACTCTTTTAGAGGCTGAGACCCTAACCAGCCCCCACCCACTACTATTCTGCATACAAGTTCCTATAATGCTCCAGGATAGAGATGTCTCCCAGTAGAAGATCAGCGCAGCCACTGATGCCTCCTTGGTAAAACAGAAATGGTACCTTCAGGAAAGGGCTAAACCAAACCTCAAAGGCCATTCTAAGTTACAGGAGGATGTGGCTTCACCCATACAGAGCCACTTACTTGAGAGCCTTGAGGAAGTAATAGTGGCATCCTTGCTTCTTCCTCCTCTGGCTACTTGGGGAGTTCCTTGGGATTCACTATCTGAGATGGACAAGGACTTGGTTTTCTTCATGGATGGCAGCCCCACCACTGTACACAACGCAGCTCACTGGAGAGCCACAGCATTCCACCTTGCCTCAAGTACCTCTCTAGTCAGGGAGGGCACTCCTAGCTCAGCCCAAATGGAAGACCCTGTAGCTCTTCACCTAACTCTTAATGACACCATCAGGACACCAAATGAAGCCTTTTACAGATCCATATTATCAAATATTTCTGCACTGTTGCTAATGGACTTGTGGTTTGGTCTGGCGAATAGCTAAGGGACAATTTTCTCATACAAGCCCATCTAGAGTGCCCAAATATGGAAGAAATTAGCAGTCTCTGATTCCTATCATTGTTATTTGCCTTTCTGCACAACTAACCACTCTCGCCAGAAGCCATTTTCTTTTTTTTTATATAGTTTATTGTCAAGTTGGTTTCCATGTAATACCCACTGCTCATCCCAACAAGTGCCGTCCTCCATGCCCATCACCCCCCTTCCCCTCTCCCTCTCTGGAACAACCCAGTGACAGAGTCTGGGTGTCTGAAAGAGGGAAAGAAACTCTCCACTTGGTAGACATAAACCATATTTGGAGAGAAAGCTGCAAGTCACTGCCTTATCCCATACTAGCTAAGGTAACCCAGTACTTTCTCACCAAGAATAACCACACTCAACCATTAAGATACAAATAGCTCATCCAGAAGGAACAAGATCCAACCTCATGTTCTATATGGCTATACCAATTCTTACTGCTTTGTATGGCTGGGTGATGGAGTTACTTGGTAGACCTCTCAGACCTAATAAGCACAGACAGAGACAATGCTGGGATAATATCACTCTAGCCCACAACTGCACCACAAGAAAAGTAGGAAACCTGTTAGAAGGGCTCTGGTCAGCATGCCACAGAGACTGGGTGGCAAAGGGATTCAATCCCTTTACAGGCAATGAGTACTCTGAAAGCAATGCCTAAATGACATTCATGCCCCCAATTTCTGTACCTCAAATACTGCTACAAGCTAACAGGCTTTATGATTGCCTGTACATAAAACCCATCTGGTTACAGTGACTGCACTTCCATGATTTGCCTATTATCCTCAGGAGTTGAGTCCAGGAATGCCTAAATAGCATCCATAAGATCTCTCTTAGTCTGGGATATATATGTGCCCAGAATCTTTATTTGCTTTGGATGAGCTCCTTGAAGAATGAAAGGGCAGCCACCTATTCCATTGCTAAATGTGTCCCTCATGACCCAGGAAAGCTCTCAAGAATGTGTTCCATTAGCTGCAGGTATCAAATATGCAGCTTAGTCCTCAGGGAAGCCTCTGATCTATATCAGGGTAGCCTACTCCCAAAGCAAGACCAATACTCCACATGGGAGGGTTATCCACCCCGATGTGGCCACCACTCCAGAGGACCTCACTTGTCAATGAGACAGACTTGTTGCTGGAGAAAACATCACCTCAAATGATGGCCCAAGAGTTTGCCATGGAAAATGTCTATGCCTCCTATACCAGAGACGACAATCCAGGGACGTATCACCATTTTGGAGACCTAGCTACTCACCCAAAAGGCCTCACCTTTCAGTTTACAGTGGACTTATTAGCAGACCATGCAATGTAGTCTACTACTTTCTGGAAACAACGGACTAAATGTACTACCCTGAGGGAATAGGAGGATGACTCACTGCAATATTATTTTTCAGAATTTGCCAGGTGATTGCTGATTGACTCTACCCTGTACCAATAGGCCTGCCAGAACATGAGGATGTTCCTTGCTGACTGCAGGGCAGCACTGTATCAAATCTTCCTGCTCTGACAAGCGAAAATGTGCCCTCAGAACCATACAGCTCTCCTGTCTACAAATACTCCAAGTTGTTAATATCTTCACCTCTAATTCTGTTGCCTAAGACTCATAGAGAAGATTGTAGTCTAAGTGTCTGACAGGATTTTTTAATAACAATGCAAGTGCCTGACACTGAGCTTTTGATTGCTGAAGGAGCCACAGGAAACTTATCTTGAATAACCACGATGCATAGCTACAAGACTAGATAAAGAGCCAGGCTGCCCACCCCTAAACTTTGTTTAGGTTTAGATAATAGACCATTTGAGTATTTGTTTTTCTCTTCTTACATTTTAATTCCCATTCTTATGTTGTAAATTCACCAACGGGGGCTCTTGGGTGGCTAGATAGGTTGAGTATCCTCTTCATTTCGGCTCAGGTCATGATCCTAGGGTCAAGGGATCGAACCCTGCATTGGGCTCCACATTGACTGTGGAGCCTGCTTAAGATCCTCCCTCCCTCTCTCCTTCTGCCCCTCTCTCCACCTTGTTTGCTCTCTCCAAATTAATTAACTAATTAATTAATTAAATTCACCAAAAAATAGTGAATCCATGAAACCCTAGACAACAATGCAGTAGAACCCCACGCCTGCATGCTTTCTTTCTGTATTCACAACCTCACTGTGTGGCCCCAAGCATGCCATGTACCCTCATGTAACCTCTAGGACTTGTGAATAATAAACATTTTACCCCCAAATTTCCTTTATAGTTTTGCTGAGGTGCATTTGCAATCATAAGAACCACAAGGGGTCAGCAGAGCCACAATATTGCTGAATGGGGAAATGTCTATGGGGGCTCATCACATACATATGGGTCCAGGCATCCCCCACTGCCAAAACTTCTGCTATTCACTTTCTTGGTGTAGAAGCTCTTCCACAGTCCTCTTTGGGTGAAACTGGTCATTTGATAAGCAGTAAGTGGTCAGTGGGGCCACTGCTAATCTAGAACTTTCCCCCAAGAAAATCACAGTCTCTGGCCACATGTGACAGAGGAATTACTTGATCTCCTTCCAGAATAAAAAGTACTACTGGGGTCTTGGATATTTAAACCACACAGGCTCAATCATAAAATAACTGTCAGCAGAGTACTGAGGACCTATGATAATCCCCATTGCTCTGTGTGTTCGTTTCTACATGAAATGGATGTGAGTCTGGTGTTAGCCACTAAATGCAGAGCACAGACCCTCAAAATTATATGACATACTACCCAACCACTTACCCCCAGATTAAAAAAATTAGGTGTGAAGAATTATGGTCCATTTGAGAATTGTTGGTTTAGTTAGCCAAATAGGTACATATAACCAGTAAATGATATTTAGGACTTACATGCACCAAACTGCTGAGAGATGGAATAGGGAGATGATCTTAAGGCCTCACAAAACGCGGTCTAGTTGAAAATAAGGATACATAATTATCGCAGTTATCTGGAGTACTGACCAAGGGCAATAGCTTGGGAGAAAGGTGATAAATAACTCCCTTTAGAAAACACTTTACTGCCATTAGGAAAGGTAATCCAAGTACCTTTTCTACTTCTTGGATGAAACATTCATTAGGCTCAATGAAAAAGTATGAGAGCCCACAACCTTATAAGGAAATCATACCAGTGATTATATGTGGTTGTATGTGATTGTAAAACAAGAAAAACCCAGATAAAGGGCTGGGAAGATGGCAGAGTAGGAGGACCCTAAGCTTGCCTCATCCCACAGGTACAACTACATATCACTCATATCAGCATAAATAACCCAGGAAATGACCTGAAGCCTGGCAGAACTCCACAGCTAAAGGTAGAGAAGAGGCCACATCAAAGAAGGAAGAGGGGGCTAGGATGTGGCTTGGAAGTGAGATGGATCACGGCCATCCATGGCGGGGAAGGAGCTAGTAGCACAGAGAAGGGCAGAAAACAGACTATCATACTAAGGAGCCCTCACAAGAAAAACAAATCCCCATAAAATGTGACTTTTTGAAGATGAAAGGGGCTGAATTTTGTGAGTTCTTATAACCAGCAGGACTTAAAGTATGGAATTTTAAAAATGTGCAGCCTCAACTCTGGGAGAGCCCAGAGGGCCTTAGGAGGCAAAGTTCCTACCCTTTAAGAGATAGCAGGAAAAACAGCCTGTGCAGATACAGTTTAGAACCAGCAGTTTGAAAAACAGGGGCAGATGGGAGGAAGAATGATTTACTAATCTCAGAGCATGTCCCAGAGATGCAGGGATCATGAGGCGATCCCTCCAGGAACAAAGGAGATGGCAGATCCCCCCCCTCCCCAGAATAAACACGTGGCCACTTTCCCAAAGCAGAGCTGCACCCACACTCACTACTTAACTTGCTTACACCAAGCCTTGCCTCCCACACTTCAGCGCATCCACCCTTCACGGTCATGCATGCCTTGGGGCCAGCACAGCAGGTCCATTTCCCCAGAAGATGGAGGCAACCCCTACCAATACTTTATCTCCCAAATGCACCTTTTGCTGGACCTCAGTTCCAACAGCAGCAAAGGTGGCAGTGGCAGGTCTCACTTCACAAGCAGACCAGCACACACTTTATTAAAACATGCCCCACCTGGCCAGCAACAGGCCAAACACTACCTACAACAGGCAAAGAGAGCTTCGCAGATAACTGGACTGAAGGAAAAAGAGGTCATAACATGGCAGCAGAGACCATACAGCACAGAATGGAGATCCTTCCTGAAGCACCAGGTCCTGGGGAACAGGGGACACCGCATGGCAGGGCACTACAGGACCTCCTCGTCATAAGGCCATTACTGTCAAGAGCAGGAGAAATATATGACTTTCCCAACACAGAAACAGGCACAGAGAGACAAAATGAGGAGAGAGAAATATAACAAAAATCAAAGGAAAGACCCAAAATCACAGCAAGAGATGGAAATGAAAAAGATATAATTAATATGCTTCACAAAGAAATTAACATAAGGATCATAAGGATACACACTGGACTTGAGAAAAGAGTGGAGGACATCAGTGAGACTCTTAACAAAGAGATAAAAAAAAAACCAATCAGAGATGAAGAACACAATAAATGAAATTACAAATATTCCGAAAGGAATAAATAGCAAGCCTGAGGAAGCAGAGGAACGAATTAATGACCTGGAAGAGAAAGTAATCAAGTGGAACAATTTAGAGGAAAAAATTATACAAATGAGAGTAGTATTAGGGAAGCCAGTGACTCCATCAAGCATAATAACATTAGTATTACAGGGATGCCAGATATAAGAGCAGAAAGGGGCAGAAAACTTATCTGAAGAAAAAATAGCTCAAACTTCTCTAACCTGGGGAAGAAAAGAGAAATTACAGATCCAGGAGGAACAGAGATCCTTATTAAAATGTCAAGGGGCATCTGGATGGCTCCATCGGTTAAGCTTCCGACTTCGGCTCAGGTCATGATCTCACGGTTTGTGAGTTCAAGCTCTGCATTGGGCTCTGTGCTGACAGCTCGGAGCCAGGAACGTACTTCGGACTCTGTGTCTCCCTCTCTCTCTCTGCCCTTCCTCTGCCTGTGTGTGTTCTCTCTCTCGTTCTCTCTCTCTCTCTCTCTCTCTCTCTCTCTCTCTCTCTCTCTCAAAAATAAACATTAAAAAGTGTCAAAAAGTAATTATAAAGAAATAAATTTTCAACCAGCAAGAGAAAAGAAGACAGTAATGTACAAGGGTATTGCTGAATTTTTCAGCAGAAACTTTGCAGCCCAGAAGTGAATGGCATGATATATTCAAAATGCTGAAAGGGAACCATCTGCACTCACAAATATTCTATCCAGCAATACTATCATTCAGAATAGAAGGAGAGAGAAAGAGTTTCTCACACAAACAAAAACTAAAGGAGTTCATGACTACTAAACCATCTCTACAAGAAATATTAAAGGTGACTCACCATAAATGAGAGTACAAAAAGTAAGTGTATCTGTGAGAATCAGTCAAGAAACACACAAAATAAAAGAATGTAAAATATGATGACACAGGGGTGCCTGGGTGCGTCAGTCAGTTAAGCTTCCAACTCCTGATTTCAGCTCAGGTCATGATCTCATGATTTGTGAGACTGAACTCTGCACTGGGCTCTGCACTAACAGTGTGGAGCTTGCTTGGGGATTCTTTCTCTCTGCCATTCCCTGTCTGTCTGTCTCTTCTCTTCTCTCTCTCTCTCTCTCCCCTCCCTCACCCTCTCCCTCTCCCTCAAAAAAAAAAACATTAATAAAACAAAACATCACATACTCAAATACTTAAAATGTGGGAGGGATAAAAGTAAAGAATGGGTTCAAATTTAAAGCAACCATCAACTTAATGTAGACTACTCTATACAGAAGATGTTATATACAAACCTAATGGTAACCACAAATCAAAACCCAGTAATAGATAAGGAAAGGATAGAGAAAAAGGAATCCAAGGGTATCATTAAAGAAAACCAGCAAACCATGAAAGAGAGCAAGAAAAAATCAGAGAAAATCTACTGAAATAATGACAAAACAAGTAACAAAATGGCAACAAACAGATACCAATAATTAATTTCAATGTAAATATGCTAAACACTCCAATCAAAAGACATATAGTGACAGAATGGATAAAAAATTAGACTCATCCATATGCTGCCCAGAAGAGACTCATTTCAGACCTAAAGACACCTGCAGATTGAAAGTGAAAGGATGGAAAAAAACATTTATTATGCATATGTCTATCAAAAGCAAGCTGGGGTATCAATACTTATATTGGACAGTATATATTTTAAAACACAGAAAGTAATGAGAGACAAATAAGGATACTATATAATAATAACAGGGACAATACAACCACAAGATATAACATAAATTGTACGCACACAGCATGGAACACCCAAATACATAAAAGAGTTAATCACAAACATAAAGGAATTGATAGTAACACAATAATAGTAGGGGACTTTAACACCCTACTTACATCAATGGACAGATCACCCCAAACAGAAAATCAACAAGGAAACAGTGGTTTTAAAGGACACTCTGGACCATACTGATTTAACTAATATATTCAGAACATCCTATTTTAAAATAGCAAAATATACATTCTCTTCAAGTGCACATGGAACATTCTCTACAACAGATCACATAGTAGGCCACAAAACAAATCTCAGCAAATTCAAAAAGATCAAAGTCATACCATGCATCCTTTCTGACCATAATGATATGAAACTAGAAATTAACCACAAGAAAAAATCTGCAGCCACAAATACTCTATCCAGCAAGACTATCATTCAGAATAGAAGGAGACAGAAAGAGTTTCTCAGACAAACAAAAAATAAAGGAAACATACAAGGAAATTAAATAATATGCTACTAAACACTGAATGGATCAACCAAGAAATTAAAAAAGAAATAAAAAAGTACTTGGAAACAAATGGAAATGAAAATACAATGGTCCAAAATCTCTGAGATGTAGCAAAAGTGGTCCTAAGAGGGAAGTTTATAGCAATATAAATCAAGAAGAAAAATCTCAAATAACCTAAACTTAGATCTAAATGGAGCTAGAAAAGGAAAAAACAAAACCCAAAACTAGTAGAAGGAAGGAAATAATATTAGGGCAGAAAAAAATTATATAGAAACCAGAAAAAGGGAGAGGGGAATAAAACAGATCAATAAAACCAGGAGCTAGTTCTTTGAAAAAAAACCAACAAAATTGATAAACCTCTAGTCAGACTAATAAGAGAAAGAGAAAGAGAGAGAGAGAGAGAGAGAGGGAGGGGAGACTCTCATAAATAAAATCACAACTGAGAGGAGAAATAACAATCAACATCAAAGATATACAATTACAAGAGAATATTATTAAAAAATTATATGCCAACAAACTGGACAAACTAGAGGAAATGGATAAATACGTAGAAATATATAACCTAGCAAGCATATTGAATAAGTAATCAAAAAACTCAAAAACTAAAGTCTAGGACCAGACAGCTTCACAGGTGAATTATAACAAATATTTAAAGAAGAGTTAATATATATTCTTCTCAAACTATTCCAAAAAATAGAGGAGGAAGAAAAACTTCCAAATTCATTCTATGAGGCCAGCATTACTCTGATATTAAAACTAGATAAAAATATCACAAAAAAAGAGATTATGGGCCAACAACTCACATAAATATAGATGCAAAAATTCTCAACAAAATATTAGCAAACTGAATCCAACAATACATTTTAAAGAAAATCATTCACCACAATCAAGTGGACTTTATTCCTGGTATGCAAGTATGGCTCAACATTCCCAAATCAATCATTGTGATAAATTAAATTTTAAAAAAAGGATAAAAATCCATATGATCATTTCAATAGATGCAGGAAAAGGATTTGACAAAGTACAACATCTGGTCATGATTAAAAACCCTCAACAAAGTGGGTTTAGAGGGAACATATCTCAACATAATAAAGGCCTTGTATGAAAAACACAATGAACATCATACTCAATGGGGAAAAACTGAAAGCATTTTATCTAAGGTCAAAAACAAGATGAGGATGTCCACTCCTACCATTTTTATTCAACATAGTACTGGAAGTCCTAGCTATAGCAATCAGTCAACAACAAGACTTAAAAGGCATCCAAACTGGTAAGAAAGAACAAAAATTTTCAGTATTTCCAGATGACATGATAGTATATACAGAAAACCTTAAAGACTACACCAAAAAAGTACTAGAACTGATAAATGAATTCAATAAAATCACAGGATACAAAATCATACAGAAATCTGCTGCATTTCCATATACTAATAATGAAGCAGCAGAAAAAAAAATCCTAAAAAAAACCAATCCCATTTGCAATGCACCAAAAATAACACAGTACCTAGGAACAAATGTAACCAAAGAGGTGAAAGACCTGTACTCTAAAAACCATAAAACACTGATAAAAGAAATTGAAGATGACACAAAGAAATGGAAAGATATTCCATGCTCATCGGTTGGAAGAACAAATATTGTTAAAATGTCTATACTACTCAACGCAATCAACAGATTTAATGCAGTCCCTATTGAGATACCAATAGTATTTTTCACAGAGCTCAAACAAACAATCCTACAGTTTGTACGGAACCACAAAAGACCTGGAATAGCCCAAGCAATCTTGAAAAAGAAAAACAAAACAAGAGGCATCCAGATTTCAAGTTATACTACAAAGCCATAGAATAAAAACAGTATGGTACTGCCACAAAAACAGACACATAGACCAATGGAATAGGATAGAAAACCCAGAAATTATATGATCAATTAATCTTCAACAAATGAGCAGAATATGTAATAGGAAAATAGTTTCTTCAACAAATGGTGCTGGGAAAAATGGACAGCTACATGCAAAAGAATGAAACTGGATCACTGTCTTATACCATACACAAAAATAAATTCAAAATGGATTAAAGACCTAAATGTGGGGGGCACCTGGGTGGCTCAGTCGGCTAAGTGTCCTATTTAAGCTCAGGTCATGATCTTATGGTCCATGAGTTTGAGCCCCGCATCAGGCTCTGTGCTGACAACTCAGAGCCTGAAGCATGCTTCGGATTCTGTGTCTCCCTCTCTCTCTGCCCACTCACATTCTATCTCTCTCTTTCTCAAAAATAAATAAACCATTAAAAAAATTAAAAAAAATAATAAAGACCTAAATGTGAGACCTGAAACCATCAAAATCATAGAAAAAGCACAGGCAGTAATTTCTCTGACATTGGCTATAGCAACACTTTTTAGATATTCTTCCTGAGGCAAGGGAAACAAAGCCAAAAATAAACCATTGGGACTTCATAAAAATAAAAAACTCCTGCACAGTGAAGAAAACAATGAACAAAGCTAAAAGGCAACCTACTCAATGAGGGAAGATATTTGCAAATGACTTAACCAATAAGAGGTTAGTATGCAAAATATAAAAAGAACCAATACAACTCAACATCCAAAAAACAAATAAGCCAATTAAAAAATGGGCAGAAGACATCAATAGATATTTCTCCAAAGAGGACATGCAGATGGCCAACAGACACATGGAAAAATGCTCAACATCACTTATCATCAGGGAAATGCAAATCAAAACCACACTGAGTTATCACCTCACACATGCAGAATGGCTAAAATCAAAAACACAAAAAACAACACATATTGGTGAGGATGTGGAGATAAAGGAACACTCTTCAGCTGTTGGTGGGAATGCAAACTGGTGCAGCCATTGTGGAAAACAGTATGGATGTTCCTCAAGAAGTTAAAAATAGAACTACCCTATAATCCATTCATCACACAACTGGGTATTTACACAAAAAATACAAAAACACTAAATCAAAGGAATACATGTACTCCTATGTTTTTTGCAGCATTATTTACAATAGACAAATTATGGAAGCAGCCTAAGTGTTCACTGATTGATGAATGGATACGGTGTATATGTGTGTGTGTTCACACACACACACACACTGGAATATTATTCACCATTAAGAAAGAATGAAATCTTGCCATTTGAAACAATATGAATGGACCTAGAGAGTTTAATGCTAAGCAAAATAAGTCAGAGAATGACAAAGATATGATCTTACTCATATGTTGAATTGAAAAAACAAAACAAGCAAATAAAAAAAAAGAGAAAGAATGAAAGAGGCAAGTTAAGAAAGGGACTGTTAACTATAGAGAACGAACTGGTGGTCACTACAGGGGAAGTGGGTGGGGGGATGGGTGAAATAGGGGAAGGGGATTAAGGAGTGCACTTGTCATGATGCGCACTGGGTGATGTATGGAATTGTTGAATCACTATACTGTATACCTGAAACTTGTAAACACTATATGTTAAATATACTAGAATTAAAATAAAAGTGAAAAAATAAAATGAAAAAATTTTAAAAGAACAACCCACCAAAAGGGTTTAGCCCGTACAACCTAAACTCCCCTCATCCCACTCATGACCAAAGGCTTGGCAGCCTCCTGAGGAAGTGTATCCTTCATTCTCAAACTACAGCACTTCATGACTATTATAACTTTACGGTCATTTTCTAGTAGAAACTGAGCACAGGGAGACTATTCTATGTGGCTGAATTGGAGAGACCTGACCCTGCTGAAGGTTAAGATAGTGTCAGAAAAGCTGGGGCAGGGGGCGGGTATGATTCCTGTGCTACTACGGAATCACATCAGCTTCTTCCACCCCCACCCCCCACCCAGTGTCTGTACCTGTCGGTCCTCACGTTACCTATGCTGGGAGAGGCCTCACAAAAGTCTGTGACCCAGTGTTCTGTTTATACCCATTGATGAAGAGGTGACTGCAGTCACTAGAGGGTACAGTTGAGACTCAGGTCTGGCTCTAATCCAGCTTCCATATCATATCAGGCAAGTAATTTATAATCCAGGTTTCAGTTTCCTCATGCTGGAAAATCATAAAGAAACAATTCCCATCTCACAGAATTGTGAGGATTAGTGAGAATGCAGGAAATAAGTTAGTATGTTAAGGACTCATTACATCTTCCATCCACTCTCTGGTCACAGCAGTGGGATTGACACCCTGGTCATCTTTATTAACCAGTGCTCACTGGGACCAGTCTCCTGAACCCTGAGCTTCATGGAGGCTACCGCCAGGCAACTCTGCCCCAAGTCATTTCATGCCTGTATTTGGAAGGTCAAGCCCTTTTCTAGTCCCCACAGATATCTCCAACAGGTTGTTCCAGGGTTTTCTGAGACCAGTTTTGTTGCGCCTTTCCCTCTATACTCTTTTCCAAAGGTGACGAATTGCTCAGGGAATTATGTGCTAAGTGCCTAGCATGCTGTGTGATGTAGGAGACACAAACACATACATGAATCACTCTAATTCTATGGGCCTCACAGCCCAGTAGGGAAGACTAAATGGGACTATCCCTTGAATGATCTTCTCAGTCCTACCTCCAGTTCTAGAACAGCATCCTCCTTTTCTGGAGAACTGATCCACACAAACACACATTTCAGCTATGTGGTTCCAGTGGTACCTCCCATTCTTACATGATCCACATCCCCCTCACCACAACTGACTGGCTCAAGGGTCAGCCGGATCATGGTACCTGCCTTTTGAGCCTTCTGTTGTTAGCTTATGGTCACACACCTAAGGACCAACCTCATTCTGCTTCCCAGAATTGAAGAAGAAAAGGCTTATTCCTTGCTGCTCATATATCCTTGGGGATTTTTTCATTCCACTCTCCATGATGGAAAAAGGGAGCAGGGTGATATATATTACTGGTGAATTCAACAAAAGAAACAGAATGTGATATTTTGACTATCTACACTTTTCTTCTTTGGGATCTGCCTTTCCACCAGGAGGAAATGCTATAAGTCTACAGGGTCTGAATAGGTATAGTCTGTAGTTTATCCAGATCTTCCTATAAATGGGTACTTAGAGTAGGTTAACTGGTGTACAAGCATTCTGAGTCCCACTGGTTTAATACAGGAAATGTTTATTTTTTGTTCAAGATCAGTGCACCTTGGTGGTATAGGTGATATGGGGATATTCTTCTTCTGTCATTCAAAGATTCATGAAGGGAACACATACTGGAGCAGTTCTGAGACAAGGTAGGCCTGCATAACAGAAGGGAAACCAAATACAAGGACTCATTTACACAAAGAGGAAGTCACGGAAGTCTTCCAGTGTCAGAAAAATGGCAAGCTTATATTTTTAAAAAATCCACATTTAAAAATACCCTCAATGGGGAAAAATTAAGAGCTTTTCCTCTACAGTCAGGAATGTCTGCTCTCATGATTGTTATTGAACATACTACTAGAAGTCCTAGTCTCAGCAATCAGACAATAAAAAGAAGTAAAAGGCATCTAAATCGCCAAGGAAGAAGTCAAACTTTCACTATTCGCAGATGACATGATACTCTACCCGGAAAGATCAAAAGATTTCACCAAAAAATTGCTAGAAGATATACACAAACTCCGTAAGCTCACAGGATACAAAATCAATGTACATACATCTGCTGCATTTCTATACACTAATAATGAGCAGCAGAAAGAGAAATCAAGGAATCAATCCCATTTACAACTGCACCCAAAATCCTAAGACATCTAGGAATAAACCTAACCAGAGGTAATAGATCTGGGGCGCCTGGGTGGCTCAGTTAGTTAAGCATCTCACTCTTGGTTTTGGCTCAGGTCATGATCTCATGGTTTGTAAGTTCAAGCCTTCATTGGACTCCATGTTGAGAGTGTGGAGCCTTCCTGGGATTCTCTCTCTCTCTCTCTCTCTCTCTCTCTCTCTCTCTGCCCCTTCCTCACCTGAATTCTCTCTCTCTAAATAAACTTTTTAAAAAGAGGTAAAAGATCTGTACTCTGCAAACTATAAAACACTTATGAAAGAGATTGAAGATGACACAAAGAAATGAAAAAATATAGAATAAATATCTTTAAAATGTCTATACCACTCAAAACAACCTACACATTTAATGCAATCCCTATCCCAATACCAAGAGCATTTTTTTGCAGAGCTTGAACAAAGAATCCTAAAATTTGTATGGATCCACAAAAGATCTGGAATAGTTGAAGCAATCTTGAAAAAGCAAAGCAAAGCTTTAGGCATCTTAATTCCAGATTCCAAGTTATATTACAAAGCTGTAGTGATCAAGAAAGCATGTATTGGCACAAAAACAGACAAAGAGATCAATGGAAGAGAAGAGAAAACCCAGAAACGGACCCACAACTATATGGTCAACTAATCTTCGACAAAGCAGTAAAGAAAATCCAATGGAAAAGAGACATTCTCTTCAATAAACGGGGTTGGGAAAACTAGGCAGCAACATGTAAAGGAATAAAACTGGACCACTTTCTTACACCATAAACAAAAATAAATTCACAATGGATTAAACACCTAAATATGAGACAGGAAATCATTAAAATCCTAGAAGAGAACACAGGCAGTAACCTCTTTGACATTAGCCACAGCAACTTCTTACTAGATGTGTGTCCTGAGACAAAGGAAACAAAAGCAAAAATGAACTACTGAGACCTCATCAAGACAAAAGCTTCTGCATAGTGAAGGAAATGATTGACAAAATGAAAAGGCAACCTACTCGATGGGAGAAGTTATTTGCAAATGACAGATGCAATAAAGTGTTAGTATCCAAAATATATACAGAACTAATACAACTCAACATCCAAAAAACAAATAAGCCAATTAAAAAAATGGCAGAAAGCATGAATAGACATTTCTCCAAAGAAGACATCCAGATGGCCAACTGTCTAGACACATGGAAAGATGCTCAACATCACTAATCATTAGTGAATGCAAATCAAAACCATAATGAGATATTACTTCACATGTGTCAGAATGGATAAAATCGAAAACAAAAGAAACAACAAAATATTGACAAGGATGTGGAGAAAAAGGGACCTTCTTCAGCTGTTGGTGAGAATGCAAAAATGGTGCAGCCACACTGGAATACAGTACAAAGTTTCCTCAAAAAGTTAAAAACAGAACTATCCTACAATCCATTAATTGCACTACCGGGTATTTGCCTAAAGGGTACAAAAACACTCATTCAAAGGGATACATGCACCCTGATGTTACGGCAGCATTATCAACAAAGGCCAAATTATGGAAAGAGCCCAAATGTCCATCAACTGATGAATGGGTAAAGAAGATGTGGTATGTATGTATGTATGTATGTATGTATATGATATATATGTTTATATATATACACACATCCACACACATGATGGAATATTATTCAGCCATAAAAGGGAATGAAATCTTGCCATTTGCAATGATGTGGATGGAGCTAGAGTACATTATGCTAAGCAAAATCAGTCAGAGAAAGACAAATACCATATGATCTTACTCATATGTGGAAATTAAGAAACAGATGAACATGGGGGACAAAGGAAAAAGAGGGACAAAGTTTAGAGAACAAACTGAGGGTTATTGAAAGGAAGGGGGGGTGGGCATTAGTAATGAGCACTTAGTAAGTAAATTCTACACCTGTAACTAATATTACACTGTATGTTAACTAACTGGAATTTAAATAACTTGAAAAAGAAAAATGGTAAACTTTTGGCATTTGGGATGGTCCCTATCCTACCTACAAACAAACCCCAAAGTATATATCCCAAAGACAGAATACCTCTCCTTAACTGACACACTCTCCCCTCCATTTGGATGAAAAGCCTTCACAACTGTAGATTAGATCTTGTTACTTACCTACATTAATCAAACGTAAATTCAAATGCACAAAGTTTTAAGTATTCCAGAAAAGTGAAAATCATAATGAACTATACAATTACATATACATATATAAATTACAAGAAAGGGAGAATGTTATCCAAAAATCCAAATTTTTGTTTTTAGAATTTTAAGGAGGACAATGTGGTTTTAAAATGAGAACAGGGTGGTATAAAAGGGAGTAAAAGTAGACAAACCAGACTATTAAATATAGAGAACAAAGACTGTTCCGTGTCTGGCACGAGGGGCTAGAGGGGGCGGGGGAAGGAGAGGAGAGGGAAAGGCAGGCGGGGCATGAAGGCCGTGTTCCAGCTTCCATCAGAGCCTGGGTGGGCAGGGTGACTTTAAGTTGAGCGCCTTTTCCTTTTACTGGTCACACTCGCTCCTTTCATTCTTTCTCTGCCTGCTTTGAACACCTCTCTTCTCTCTGACTTTAACTCAGATCATATATACAGATGTCAAGTGACTGTTCTCCTCTAGATATGACAATCACTAGGTGAGCATCAATATATGAGGTGACGTATGGAACTGTGGGAATCACTATACTGTACACCTGAAACTAATATAACACTATGTTAACTAATTAGAATTAAAATAAAGACTTAAAACATTAATGATGAGTTAATACGTATCCTATGCAATCTATTTCAAAAACAAAATAGACTTGAGGAAAGTACATTCTACAAGGCCAGGATTATCCTGATATCAAAACCAGACAAAGCCAACACAAAATAAGAAAACTACAGGCCAATATCCCTGATGAACATAGATGCAAAATTACTCAACAAACTATTAGCAAACTCTATATAACATTACATTAAAGAGATCACCATGATAAAGTGGGATTTATTTCTGGGATGCACGGGTGGTTCAATATGTGCAAGTCAATCAATGTCACACACCACTTCAGTAAAACAAAGGATAAAAATCATATGATCACCTGAATAGACACAGAAAAAGCATCTGATTAGACTCATCGGCCATTTATGATAAAAACTCTTTAAAAATGGGGTTAGAGAGAATATACCTCAACATAATAAAGGCCATCCATGAAAAACCCATAGCTAGCATCATCCCCAATGGTGAAAAACTGAGAACTTTCCCTCAAAGGTCAGGAACAAGACAAGGATGTCCAGTGTTTCCACTTTTATTCAACCTCTTACTAGAAGTCCTAGCCACAGCAATCAGAAAATAAACATATATAGGAGGCATCTGTACTGGTAAAGAAGTTATGACATCACATAGATAATTCTAAAGATTGCACCAAAAAATACTAGAATGAATGAATTTAGCAAAGTGATAGGATACAAAATTAAAACCCAGAAATTGGTAGTGATTCTCTATACTATGAAGTCTCAGAAAGAGAAACTAAAAAAAAATATCACTTACAGTTGCACCAAACATAATAAAATGCATAGGAAAAAACTTAACCAAAAGGTGAAAGACCTGTACTCTGGAAACTATGAAACACTGATGAAAGAAATTGAAAATAACGCAAACATGGAAAACTATTCCATGTTCATGAGTGGAAAGAATCAATATTATCAAAATGTCTAGATTACCCAAAGAAATTTATCGATTCAATGCAATCCCTATCAAAATACAACAGCATTTTTTTTTTGCCAAACTAGAAAAATACTACAATTTGTACATAGCCACAAAAGACCCTGAATAACCAAAGCAATCCTGAAAAAGTACAAAGCTAGAGATACCACAATCCCAGATTTCAAGATATACAACAAAGCAGTAGTAATCAAAACAGTGTAGTACTGGCACAAAAAGAGACCATTAGATTATAGGAAAACCTCCACATAAACCCACATATATATGGTCATTTAATCTATGAAGGAGTCAAGAATATACAATGGTGAAAAGACAGTCTCCTCAATAAATGCTGTTGGGAAAACTGGATAGCTTCACGTCAAAGAGTGGAACTGGACTACTTTTGAAGACCCTACATGAAAATAAATTCAAAATGGATTAAAGACCTAAAATCATAAAAACCCTAAAGGGAACATAGGTGGTAATTCCTTTGATATCAGCCGTAGTGACATTTTTCTAGATACAAAACATTTTTCTAGAAACAAAAACAAAATTAAACTATTGGGACTACACTAAAAGAAAAAGCTTTTTCACAGCAAAGGAAACAACCTACAAAACAAAAGGACAACATACAGAATGGGAGAAGATATTTGAAAATCATATTTCCAATAAGGGGTTAATAATTAAAATATAGAAAGAACTTATGCAATTCAACAACAAAAAAACCCCAAACAATCTCATTTAAAAATGAGCAGAGTACTTGAATAGACATTTTTTCCAAACAAGACACAGACGGCCAACAGATACATGAAAAGATGCTCAACAGTACTAAGCGTCAGGGAAGTGCAAATCAAAACCACAAAGAGATGTCACCTCATTTTAGCCTGTTAGGCTAAATTCAAGAAGACAAGAAACCAGTGGTGAGGACGTGGCGAAAAAGGAACCCTTGTGCTGTTGATGGGAGTGTAAATTTGTACAGCCACTTGTTAAATGGTATGGAGATTCCTCAGAAAATTAAATATAGAAATCCTATACAATTGAATAATTCTACTCTTTTGTTATTTACGCAGAGAAAACAAGAATACTAACTCAAATGCCAAATGATTCAATTCATAAATGAAATCTTAAAAAAAAAATTGAATAAGCAAACTGAAAGCAGAATCAGAACTATAAATACAGAGAAGAAACTGATGGTTGCCAAAGAAGGGGGGCGTGTGGTTTGAGGAAAATGGGTCAGGGGAGAGGGAGATACAGGCCCTAGTTATGGAATGAATAAGTCAAGGGACTAAAAAGCAGAGCATGAGAAATATAGTCAATGATACTGTAATAGTGATGTAACAGGACAGATGGTAGCTATACTTGGGTGAACATAATAGCATAATGTAGAGACTTGCCAAATTACTACATAGTATACCTGAAACTAACAGAACATTGTATGTCAACTATACTAAAAATCGATGGATAGATAGATAAATGGAATTCTGTGGTAGACATTCAGGAACTGACATAGGTAAGCCCTGCTACACTACACTGTATTAGTTAGAAAAGACTTATTATTCCCATTGATTGGGTTTATAATAAATTCATTTTATAAATCCAAAAAGGAAGAAGGCAGAGTGGGCATGGGAACGTAAGCACATCAAGTTTTTGGCCACTCTGCATCTGCGAATCTTATAAAAGTGTCAAAAGTATTGAAGGTTACGAATAAAATTTACTGAACAGGCAGATTCGCAAATGACAGATCTGTGAAAAATAAGGATCCACTGCTAACTGCAGAATTGGACTTCATATCCAGAGACAGATACCATAGAAGACAACTCTAAATGCTTCTAATGTGTTTACCTTTAGAAAATATTTAAAAGGGAAAAAATCCACATAAAAATCCTCAATACAGCAAAGATTTATTTCATTTACCCATTTTCCATAATATAGATATTTCAAAGATCAATGCCTTTTAAGAAACTCTTATTACTTTAAACACTATCCCTTTGAGAGGAAGACTGCTGTATGTATTAGATATTTAGTGCTGCTGTGATAAATTAACACAAACTTAGTGGCTTAAAAACAATGCAACTTTCTAACCATACGATCCGGTGATTCCACGACAAACACAAAAACACGACTTCAAAAGGATATCTGCACTTCTGTGTCTATTGCAACATTATTTACAATGGCCGAGACATGGAAGCAAGTGTAGTGTCCACTGACAGATGAATGGATAAAGAAGATGTGTAAAAAAGAAGTGGTTTATATACACAATAGAATATTACACAGCCATAAAAAAGAAAGACATCATGTCATTTGTGACAACATGGATGCACAAGAGGGTATCATGCTAAGTGAAATAAGAGGAAAACAGATGGTATGTAATTTCACTTATACATGGAATCTAAGGAAAACGAAACAACTCTGAAACACAGAGAGCAGACTGGTGGTTGCCAGAGGGCAGTTGAGTGGGAGGATGGGTGAAATAGATAAAGAAAACGAAAAGGGAGAAACATCCAGTTATAAAATAAACAAGTCATGGAGATGCAAAGTACACTACGAGGAATACAGTCATTCACACTGTAATAACGTTGTATGCTGACAGATGGGTAATTACACTTATATGGTGAGCACTGAGTATAGAATTATTGAATCAATATGTTGTACACCTGAAACTAATGTAATACAGGGGCTCCTGGGTGGCTCAGTTGGTTGAGCATCCACCTCTTGATTTTGCTCAAGCCATGATCCCAGGGTCATGGGAACAAGGCCCACATTGGGCTCCACACTGAGCACAGAGCCTGCTTAAGATTCTCTCTCTCCTTCTGCCCTTCTCCCCTGGCTGTGCATACTCACTCTTAAATAAAATAAAATAATTTTTTTTAAACAAAAAACAGGGGTGCCTGGTTGGCTCAGTTGGTTAGGTGACCAATTCTTGACTTCAGCCCAGGTCATAATCTTACAGTCACGGGACGGACCCTGCATTAGGCTCTGTGCTGATCTTGTAAATTCTCTTTCCCTCTCTGCCCTTCCCACACTTGTTCTTCTCTCTCTCTCAATCTGTCTCTCTCTCTCTCTCTCCTCCTCCCTCCCTCCCTCAAAATAAATAAATAACCATTTAAAAAACAAAAAAGCACAAATATCTGTGTGAGTTCTATAGGTCAGAAGTCTGACACAGGTCTCCCAGGTTAAAATCTAGGTGTAGGCAGGGCTTAATACCTTCTGGAGGCCCCCGGGGTAAAACCTCCTTCTTTGTCTTTTCTAGCTTCTAGAGGCTGCTCACATTCCTGGGCTTGCAGGCCGCTGTTTCAGTCTTCAAAGCCAGCAATGCCCCATCTCTATGACTATTCTTCTTCTGTAATTACATCTTCATCTGACCATAACTGGGAAAATGTCTCCCTTTTTAAGGACTCAAGTGATAAATTTTGGTCACCCATATAATTCATACAATCTCCCTATTTCAATGCTCTTAATCTAATCATATATACAAAATCCCTTTTATTAAGTGAAGTAACATATTCACAAATTCCAGGCATTGGGGTGGAGATGTCTTTGGGAGGTCATTATTCTGTCTACCATGTGCCACTTTATTTTTTAATTATTTAAAAAAATTATTTTCTATGTTTTTAATTTATTTTTGAGAGACAGAGAGAGAGAGAGTGTGAGCAGGGGAGAGTCAGAGAGAAGGAGATATAGAATCTGAAGACAGGCTCCAGGCTCTGAGCTAGTGCTCAGCATAGAGCCTGACGCGGAGCTCAAACCCACGAATTGTGAGATCATGACCTAAGCCAAAGTTGGACACTTAACCGACTGAGCCACTCAAGCACCCTCACGTGCTACTTTATAAAAGAAACTAACTTAACACAACCTGTAAGGAACTAGAGCCAAATAACTTGTACTTAAGGAGGTATTTTTTTCTTTGCAAGTCTCATAAAGGGTTACAGTTCTCCTTGAAACTTAAGTGTTTTCATGGTTATTGTATTGAGTCGTGGAAACTACATAAAGGTAAACTGCTCTTTGACAAAGCTTTATTAAAGCATTTAGTGACACGAATTAGAATCTGAAATTTGACTTTACCATGTACCAACCTGCAATGACTAACAGCCATTATACATTTACAGTGAGAGGAATCAAATTTTGGCTGCTATCATTCTGTGCAGGAGGACCACGTTAGTAAGAGAACTAGGTGTGAAACTCCTACATTTTGGGGAGTTGTCTTAGGCAATTTTGCTGCAAGAAAGCTATCTACCAAATAACTTGGAAATCTCGTTCACAGGTCTACAGACTGATTTTTGCAGGACTCAGCTGGTAGCTGGCAGGTCTGGCCTGGCTGTGGATTGACTTTGGTTGTGTTGGGTTCACGTCCACTCTGCATGTCTCCGTATCCTTCAAAATGCCTGGGATACGCTCTTCAAATGGTGGATTCAAGAAACATAAGAGGCCAACCCCAAACATGTAAACACATTTACATCCTTTGGTCAAATTTGGCAAACCCTATGTCTTCTTACAAAGCATTCACCAAAACAAATGACATGAGCCATCCAAAATCATGAGTTAGGAAAGTATACAGCCAGGGAGGGAAGAAAATCATTGTGAGTAAATAATACAATCTACCATAAGGGAAAAGAGTACAACAGAGCTCTGGGAGTGACACGGAAAAGGTGAATGATAAGATTCTAGTCTCAGTCCACCTTGGGTCTCCAAATGTGTACCATGCCTACACGGACATAATAAGGCATGGATAATTCCAATGACTGATAGCAACATCAATAAATTGCTCACACTGAAAAATTATGCAATAGAGATGACAATTCAGATTTTAAAACCGAGTGACACCTTTTGTTCATACCACAAACCTAGTTTAAACCAATCAAGTGATTTTCCAAACCAGCACTTGAAAATGTGAGTGTTGTTAGGCTTCCATCTAGTGGCCACCAAGAGCCATTGTTCAAGATGGTTGATGAGTAAAGAATGTCAAAGATAAACATATGACTAAATAAATAGTTAAGTATCAAGAACTGCGGCGGGGCGGGGGCAGATTTTGAAGATGGCCAAGAAAGAATTCTTGCAGATGTCTTTGGTGCAAAAAGGTGATTTTATTAAAACATGGGGACAGGACCCGTGGGCAGAAAGAGCAGCACTGGGGTATGGTAGGTAAGTGATTATATACCATTAGGTTGGGAGCAGGTCAGGGACAGCGTAAGTCTCTAAGGAATTTGGGAAGCAAGGTTTCCAGGACATTGAGGGGCAAGGTGTTGATAGGAAAATGCCGTTTATTACTGTTTAGTAAAACCTCAGTCAGGAGACCCTTCAGATGTGTATCAGGGGTGTAAGCTTGGAGTACGATTGCCAGCATATAACTTGGGGGAGCTGAGATAAAGGAAGTTTCCAAAGGAATTTTTATGTGTTAAAGTAGACTTACAGGATGCTGGAGGTTGGGCTCATGTTAAGCCAAGATTCCCTTTTGCCCCCAGTAAAGTGTCATCATCCAGGCAGCTGAGCTCCTAGATGGAGGTCACTCTGCCCATCTCAGGGACTTGTCACTGGGCTGTAGGCATAAGGGAATTTACTTTTTCATTTGCCTTCGTTTCCCACATCACCATGGCAAGCACTTAACCCCTGTCCTTTGTTCTTGGGCAGCCAGGAGTGTCCAAGGGATATCTCACAGATCCCACCTGGGGGAGGGTGCTGTTATCTTTTTAAAGTTTTTTATTTTAAAAATATTTTTTAGTTTTTTTATTATTTTCCTCTAAAATAATTTATATTCAATTTTTTGAAAAAGCAGTTCAATATAAAAATATTTTTTAATGTTTATTTATTTTTGAGAGAGACATAGAGTGCAAGTGGGGGAGGGGTAGAGAGAGAGGGGGGAGATACAGAAACCGAGAACAGGCTCCAGGCACACAGCCCGATGTGGGGGCTTGAACTCTTGAACCGTGAGATCATGACCTGAGCTGCAGCTGGACACTTAACTGACTGAGCCACCCAGGCACCCCAAAGTACGAAAGTTTTTAATTTTATTGTAGTCCTATCTTTTAGTTTCTTATATTTTGGGGGTCATATGTAAGAAACCAGTGGCTAGCCCAAGGTTATACAGATTTACTCCTATTTTCTTCTGTTTTACAGTTCTACTCTTTACATTTAAGTCTATAATCCATTTGTAAGTTAATTTTTTGCATATGCTGTGAGGTCGGTGTCAGTCTGTTCTTTTGAGTGCAGCCATCATTGGCTACCCACTGAATGGGCTTGGGCAATCCTGTCAAAAATCAATTGACCATAAAAGCATAGCTTTATTTCTGGGTCCTCAATTCTATTCCACTGATTTACATTTCTGTCCTTAGACGAGTACCACACAGTCTTTATTAACATAGCCTTGTAGTGAGTTTTCAAATCAGGAAGTAGGAATCCTCCAACTTTGTCCTTTTTCATTGCCATATGAATTTTAAGTTCAGTTTATCAATTTGTGCAAAGAAAAATAAACAAATGACAATAAAAACCCAAACACACTGGGATTTCTTAAGAGATGTGTTGAATCTTTAGATTGCTTTGAAGATTGCCATCTGATTCTGGGTCGTGAATACTGAATAAAGGACTGCAGAAAAGGAAATGTTTCTTAAAGCATGAGCCTCGGGTATCATAGGAGAACACATAATGTGCACACTCTACAGGTATGGCTGGATATGTTGGTGTTGGATATATATGAATTATTTGCTGTATAAACTTGTGATGAAGCTGTATTTTTAAGAATTTATAGGAGACAGGGTTGAGAATAAATTGGTAACATGAAAAAGATGACAGCAGGGTTAATTTTGACTCTGGCATATATAACATGAGAGGTGAGTTGACATTTTAACAATATTAAGCCTTCTGGTCCAGGAACATGGAGTGTCTTTACATTTATTTAGGCCCTGTTCAGTTTCAACAATGTTTTATAGTTCTCTGTGTACAATCTTGCAATTCTTTTGTCAGTTTACTTCTTAGCATTTTCTGCTTTTTGATAATATTGCGAATGGAATTGTTCTCTTAATTTAACTTTCAGATTCTTCATTACTGGTTTAAAAACACAATTGAGGGGCACCTGTGTCAGTTAAGCATCTGGCTCTTGGTTTTGGTTCAGGTCATGGTCTCACAGTTCGTGAATTTGAGCCCCTCATCAGGCTCCACGTCAAGTGTGCGGAGCTTCCTTGGGATTCTCTCTCTCCCTCTCCCTCTGCCCCTCCCCTGCTCATTATTTCTCTCTCTCCCCTTCTCTCAATAAATAAATAAACTTAAAAAAACACAATTGATTTCTGTGTATTGATTTTGTATCCTAATACCTTGCTGAACTTGTTATTAATTTCTATAATTTTTTGTGAAATCCTTAGGGATTTCTAGATGTCATCTGCAAATAAAAATGGTTTTGCTTCTTCCTTTGCTGTTTGAATGCCTTTTTTTCCTTTTGCTTGCCTAATTTACTTCACTAGAACCTCCAGCACAATGTTGAATGGCTGTGGTGAGTTCAGACATTTTTCTCTTGTTCCTAATCTTAGAGAGAAAATTCCATTTTTCACCCTAAGTGATGTGACTAATGATGTTAGTTGTAGGTTTTTATATACGTCTCTTTTAGAATTAGGAAGTTTCCTTCTATTCTTAGTTTGTTGGCTGTTTTTATCATAAGAATATGATGGATCTTGTCAAATTCCTTTCCTGGATTTATTAGGATGTTGTTTCTGTCCTTTATTCTATTTACAAATAGTATATTGCATTGATTTCTCTTCATATGCTGAAACAGCCCTGCACTCCTTAAATAAATCACACTTGGTCATGGTGTATAGTCATTTGTATACGTTGCTAAATTCAGTTAGCTAACACTTTGTTCATAATTTGCATAGCTCTATTCATGAGCACTATTTGACTATGGTTTTCTATTGACAGCTTTGTCTGGCTTTGATACTGTGACATTAAAAACCTTCCACCTTCCCTAGGTTGTTCTGTTGCTAAATAAATACAATTTTCCATTTTTCCTCAAATCACTCTATTTTCTGGATCTCTAGCTCCTCACTAAGGGAAAGAGAGAGCACAACTAAGAATGAAGGAGAGAGACTGAAACTAAAGTAAAGAAAGGTAAACATACTCTCAGCTATGATGGGCCTATATGATTGATCTCTAAGTAATTTGACTTGTTAACTCAATTCTGTGACCTTATCACAGGTCTTAAGACAGTTGAAGTCAACTCTCTAGAGGTTTCTGGACTCTGTTTTGACAAAAGAGAATAAAGTAACTCTGGCCTAGACACACACACGTGCACACGTGCCCACACACTATACCACCCCTACGACCAGCACCGTCACCACCATACCTCCTTTAGGCTCATACTCTGTGCCACATTTGGCCTGAGAAGAAACCAACATTCCACCTCTATAGAACAGGAGCACTTATCGGTTCTTTTTCACTTCTTAAATATAAATATGTAGTTCACTCCCCAGTGAGAGGGCCAGAGTGGAGCCCAGTGAAATCATGTTGATAATTCTCCTCTTGATCTGAATATTCTGACATAGATAAAATCAAATTTAAAAATATATCAAGGAAAATCTAGAAAGGAGCATGATTATTCAAGGGCAGTCTTAGCCTGCTTGTTGGATATCCATCTTGTTTCCTAGGGGCAGGAAGTTAGGATGGTAACTGACAAAAAGAACATTTGATTTTGAATTGGCTGTCCTTGTTCAGTCACTTGGTTCTAGGCCTACAGGGACAAGTCATTCCAAGGACAAAGCCTTGGGTAGTCACCTTAGAACCTACCAAGAAGCCTCACTCTGCCCCGTAGCTTTGGTCCGGTATCCGTTAGCACCATACAGTATAAAGAGATGTCTCACCTGGACCTATATTCCAAACGACCAGCCCAACCGCAGACCTCATAGCTGACCCACTGGCCTCTCCATCAGGCCAAGGCCTGAGAAGAGTAGACATCCTTAACCCTTGCTGTATGCAAGGTTCTCAACATTTTGGTTTTGTCCCAGGATATAAAATACTTCCTGACTTGTGATGAACTCTTCCTTGCCTATGCCTAATTGGACTTATCATGTTCTTAATTCTTTTACTTTTTTAAGGTGGGAAGTTAGAGAATTAATTTGAGACTTTTACTCTTTCCTAAAACAGGCATTGAGTGCTATGAATTTCCATCTAAGCATTGGTTTTAGCTGCATCTCAAAAATGTTGATATGCTGCGCATTACTTCAGTTGGGTTCCAAGTAATTTTTAATACTTCTCGGTCTCTTTCGGTCTTGCCTTGTTTAGAAGGATATTGTATTATTAGTTTCAAATATTTGGGGATTTTTTAGATACCTTTATGATTTCTAATTTAATTCCATTGTGGTCAGAGAACATATCTTGCATGATTTGAATCTATTTAAGTTTATTGAGACTTGTTGTAGGGCCCAGAGTACAGTCTGCCTGGCAAATGTTCCATGTGCCCCAGAAATAATATGCTTCTAAACAATATGTTTCTAAAGATTCTTTTCTCATGTCTCTATGATTTTTCTAAACATGACAATTATTCCTTCTTTTTCTCCATTTTTTTCTGACTATAACAAGTCAGAACTATAACCAGTATACCCCACCGGTTGCCTTTGGAGAGTAGAACTGGGTGTTTTTTGCGCTATGTGAATACATTAATTTTTTTCTGAAAATAAGCATATTTTTAAAAAGTAGAGTACTGACTGAATAATGGGAGTGGACTAGACCCAAAGGTAATTATCTACACATACACAAGCCAGAACGAGCAGAGTTAGCAAACCAGAGGTCCCAAAGAATGCTTGGAAGGTAGAAACAGGAGTTGCTTTCAGACTGATAACAGCAGGGAAGTTAAAATACCTGCAGTAGAAAGTCAAGCACACTCAAAGAAGGTTCCAGAACAGAGTCAATGAAGTCAAAAGACCAGCAGAGGGTCCTGTGTGGACTGTGAGATTCAAGAGCTGCTCTCTGAACAACAAATCTTTTCTTCTGCTCTGCTCTGCCCTTTACCCAACCTTGCATTGGACAAAGCCACAGCCACAAAGGAACCACTTTAATCTCTTGAAACTACACTCCCAGGACAGGTACTTGACAGTGAGGTACTTGAACGGAAAGGGAAACCAAGTTAGAGGAGGCCTTCCACAACTGCAGACCTGCAAAGCAGAAGTGAAACAAAACAAAAGAATATATCCATCTCTAAGAGAGATCTCCCCAAGCCTTTCAGTGTCAGAGAAATGCCACGCTTTGGCATTGGGGATAGTATCTATCCTACATGTAAGCTCCATGACATCTACTCCCAAGGAAGTCCACTCCCTGGTTGGAACACTCCATCCTCTCTCTTCCTAGGAGAAACTTTCTAGGGAAAAGGACATAACAACTGTAAATCAGATCCATGCTAATTACCTAGGCTAATGAAACACGTCCTTTATTGCTAAACAGCAACGTGCAAACTTTGAAGCATTTCAAGAAAGTAAAAGAGATGATGATAAACAGACATATTTATATTTTACAGGAAATAGACTTGACCAAAAAAGTTCAAATTGATATCCTTAGAATTTTGCAGGACAGTGGGTTTATAAAATAAAACAGGCTGCAATAGAAGGAATCAGAGAACAAAATTAGGTATTTGGGAAATAGACACATCATTGCAAAATTAAAACCTTAAACGCCACGTGCTGCGTACAGGGTCACGCTGCGTCACTTAGGCCCCAATGGAACCCGGAACACAGCACTCGCGGCCCCGCCCCCACCTCTTACCCCCCCAACCGGAACCTCCCCCCTCCTTTCACGGAAGGGACTCCATTTCCCATCCTATCCCCCTATCCCGGAGCCCAACGGACGCTGCCTGTGGATCTCCGGTGCCACCGAGGCCTCCGGCTTTTCTCACCACTCACGATGGGTTACCTCCGAGGAGGCCGCAACCGCCTTCGGCCCCGCCGCTGCCCGCCCCGCAGCCCTCGCTTCAGACCCTTCAGAGCCGTCTACGACTTCATGTTGGTGCCAGCTCAGCCAGCCCAGCCAGCCCAGCCAGCCATGGCCATCGAGCTTCCGCCTTCAGTGCGCCAGAACTACCACCCCCAGTGCGAGGACGCGGTCAACCGCCACATCAACCTGGAGCTCCACGCCTCCTTCGTGTACCTGGCGATGTCCTTCTACTTCGACCAGAATGACGTGGCCCTGGAGAACTTCGCCCAGCTCTTCCTGCGCCAGTCCCAGAGGAAGGAGGAGCTTGCCAAGCAGCTGATGAAGCTGCAGAACCTGCGTGGCGGCCACCTCCGCCAACACGACATCAGGAAGCCTGACTATGATGACTGGGAGAGTGGCTTGAAGGCCCTGGAGTGCGCCTTTCACCTGGAGAAGACCCTGAACCAGAGCCTGCTCGCCCTGCACCGGGTGGCCACCGAGAAGAAGGACCCGCACCTGTGCAGCTTCCTGGAGAGCAACTTCCTGCACCAGCAAGTCAAGGCCATCAAACAGCTAAGTGACTACATCACCGACCTGCGCAAGATGGGGGCCCCAGACACCAGCCTGGCAGACTACCTCTTTGACAAGCTCACCCTGGGCAACAGTGACAAGAACTGAGTTGGGACTGTCTCCCCACAGCCACAGGGTGCACGGTGACTTCCCCTGGTCGCCGTGCCCAGCATGCAGTTTGCACTATTGCCGTTGAAAAACAAGTTCCAGTTTTCTTCTCCCAGTTTTGCCATAAATACGTGAATTTCTTTGGTTTCAATAAAGTTATTTGGTTCCTGAATAAATAAAGGTCTCTGGTGGACTCATGTGTGCAAAACCCTAACCTTTCGAATTTTAAAACAGGTATCCAGGAGTCCCTCCGCCCACCCATGTTTCATCCACATACAGCTCAGGATTTCCGTGGATGAAAGGAGAAGGTATTCCATGGGGCTCTGGAAAGTGCAAAGTTAATCTTCCCATTCCAAACGGTAGGCAGGTGGGGGTGGGGTGGGGTGAGGTGGGGCCCTGGTGAATGTGGGGCTGTGCATGGTAAATTTAAAAAAATAATGTAGAATTCATCATAGTGGTTGCTTCTAATGAACTGAAGAATGGGATGGGCAGGGATTAAAGGGAATCTTCAACATTACACGAAGCCTTTTTATTTACTAAAACATGCAAATATTAATGTTTGTGGTTCTGGGTAGGAACATGGGGGACTTAGAAGCAGGTCCAGCAGAATATCTTTCTGACAAACTCGCCCCGGGCAACAATGATAAGACAATTGAGCCTTAGGCTCACTTTCCCATAGACTTGGGAGTGACCTCCTAGGTCACCATGCTGGACACGTATATTGTCCTTACAAAATACCCAAATACACTTTTCTCCTTCAGTTGAACACTTTGTTCCCTCCAAGTAATAAGGTACCAAAAGACCCACATCACCTGATTAGAAGGGCTGAACAATAGCAGGTCAAAGGCTCAGATCAAATTTGTGATATGGAATATGAGGTAGAATAAATCCCCTAAATGTTAAGCTAGTGAATCTGGCTGCTTGGAAGAATGCAGAGGCTGGGGGAGAGTTGAAGCTGGGAGGCCGGTCAGGAGACACTGCTGCCAGTCTGATGAGAGACGCTGGTGGTTTAAGTGGAGCAGAAGCTGAGGAACAGGTGACTGAGACAAATTCTAGTTGGATCTGGATGACTCAACAAGAGGTGTTTATACACTGGAGGTGAAGAATGAGAAATGAGGAAAATAATCTAGGTGCTGGTGTTTGTATTTGAACATTGGACTTGATGGCAATGCTATTTATTAATTTGAGGGTGTTTGCTGGGGGACATGAGGGTGGGGAAGGCCTATCATGTAAAATCTGAGATGCCCATTAGCTATGCAAGCAGAACTGGCATGCAGGTGGTCAGAAAAATGAATCTGGAGCTCAGGTGGGACGTCAGGTTTGGAAATACACATATGAGCAACATCAGCTCCAGGTGCTTCTGAGGCCATGGGACTGGATAAGCCTACCAGGAACAGGGTGTGCAGAGTGTGGCACAGCCAGCCCCATGCCCAGGACAGCTCCCATGAGAGGATGGGTTGAAGTGCTGGAACGTCCAGAGGGCTGCTGGCCCCACCTTGACCATGACCTCATTCCACACTGTGACCGTCTGTGCCCACATCCAGTGTCCCCCGAGTCAGCCTGTTCCTAACCTCAGTGTGGCCTTTGGTTTCTGCTTTCAAGATGTGCAGACAAGTTAGCCTCTCGTCTTGTGTTTATGGCTATGGGTACAAAGAAATTATCCCTTAGTGAAAAGGTTTCCCGAGGAAATGAAACAGCTGCTTCTCCTTAAGCTCTCCCCTTTAGAAACTCTTCCCTCTCACCATCCACTCTGTTTGACCAGATGAAATCTGTGTCCAGGTAAACCGTAAAGTTGTCCATGTCTTGAAGAAAAAACACTCAAAACATTTTGTTTCTTCTGCCTTCGTGTAGTTTCCAAAGATCAAAATTAAACATTTATATGCGTGGTGTCTGATAGTCAAAGATACCTGGTTAGCTTGAGTCTCCTTAAGCTCCCAGATTGCTCTGAAGTTCAAACATGAACAAGTTTAGCTAAGCAGCGATATCCTTTCACATTTCCCCATGATTGTGTTTTAATATTGTTTTGAAAATGAAGATGATGGCCCTTTGAGTTTTGTTTCCAGAAAATGGTACTACTACCCCTTTTATTTTTGCTCATCAAACTTGATCTTTCTCTGCCTGGTTTGACGTTGTCTGCTCCCCCTGACATTGTCCGAGGCGTGTGTGTGTGCGTGCGTGTGTGCATGCGTGTGTGTACATATACATATACACACAAATACACATGTATATATGTATATGTACATATATAACTGTTTTCTAGACATGAAGAAGCACAGAGGGAGCATCAATATATGAGTGTTTAAAGACTGGAAATTGACTGGGGATCTTTCCTAATTTCCTGCTTTGGAGAAGCAGTTGGTATAAGTGGTTTCTTCACACTGCCTGGGTTCACATCCCAGCTGAGCCACTTATGAAACTGGGTGACTTTGAGCATGGAATTTAACCTTTCTGGGCCTCCATTGCCTCCCATGTAAAAGAGGCATAATAAAAGCATCCACCCCACTGGTGGCTGAGAAGATTAAATGAGTGAATATTCTGAATGATTCCAACAGGGCCTGGCACACAGCGTACACATAAGCCATCATTTGTCACCACCACCTTCATCCACTTCTAAGTTCTTGGTGGTGGTCCTTTGGGGACAAGAGTTCACATCTGTACTTTGCCACTGGGGGTCGCTCTTGCATTTCAACTGACTGTGGCATTCTGCATACTGAGAAGGAAAAATCCTTGGTAGCTGCTTGGCTCTCAGGTGCTGTCAGGAGGGTAGATTGCTGTTTTCACTGTCCCAAACTCAGGCCCAAGCCTGGAGGGGGCTTTGCTGTTTCAATCAACCTTCCCCTTAAATCGCCCCCTAGAACATGTTTTTGCTTATTCTTCCCAAACCCAGGTTGCGAGGTTGCCTGAGTCTCCTCTTTCCAACTTATCTGACATTCCACTCTTCAGAGATGGGAAACAAGGGATGAAGTGCTAATCATGATCCCATCATCATCTGGATGTCTGAACCTGAAATGGAGTGGAATGGGTAGGTTGGAAAAGGAGAACGGGCAAAAGGGCTACTAAAAGCACAATAATTAAAACTGATCAATCATATTAGCATACAGGGGCTCAAACTTTGCTGCACATTAGAATCACCTGCAGAGTGTTTAGAACTCTCAATATCCAGTCCACATCTCAGGCCAAATACATCAATCTTTGGGGCAGGAGATACATATCCCACGCATGAAAATCAGTGAAAGCACTGTGCAACTCAAAATGTGATCCTCTGACCAGCAAGTCACTGTCATCTGAGAGCATGTTAGAAATGCAAAATCTCAAGCCCTACTTCAGACTTAGTGAATCACAACCTACATTTTGACAGGGTGAGTTAAATAGGTGATGGGGATTTAAGGAGTTAACTTGTGATGGGCACTGGGTACTGTATGGAAATGTTGAATCACTACATTGTACACCTGAACCTAATACAACAGTGTATGTTCACAAACTGGAATTTAAGTAAAAACTAAAAAAAAAAAAAAAAAAGGATCTACATTTTAAAGTCCCCAGATGATGTATACATGCACACTGAATTTTGAATAGCGTTCTTGTCATTCGCTTTGGAATCACCTTGGGAACTGGAAGATAATTCTGATGTGTGGGTTTAAACAACTTACTGTTTAACCTCCAGTAAACAGTGGACCATGCACAATAATACTCTAACTTTAACAACCATTATTGAATCAACAATTATTGAACACATGCATGCATGCATGCACACATACATGCACACACGATCTTACCCAAATCTCCTCTTCTATCATTAACTGGTCTGTTTCAGAGCATGGGTTGGCAAACTCCAGCCTGTCAAATCTGGTCCCTATGTGTTTCTCCAAGGTATACAATATACTGTAAACAGTGTTATAAATATTGCAATTTCCAGACTAACATCTTTGTATATTTCAGCAAGTCAACCTGTGGCCTTTCTTTGTGTCTTGAGTTTTGCCAGTCCTTCAATAAGCCTTTGTTAATTGAGGCCCATCAGTCATCCCACTTCTGCCTGACTAGCCTTTCTGACTGATTCTCCATAATCTCGTATTCATCACAGAGGTTGCTTAAAGTGTACTCAGTTTTAAGTTATTGCAATCTATTCCAATCATCTTTCTTATTGTGAGGCATTTAAATTTCATTAATATGCAAAACTCCTGCCTTGCCTGAGGAGGAATAGACTCCTTCCCTTTTATCTGTATTTCAGTGTTTAGTATTTGTAATGTTGCTTTTCGTTTATAATTTATTATATGTGATATTAACTATGCCACACGCAACAAGGCTTATTCTTTTTCCCTGTGGGATAATTCTCTGTGCCTGACATTTTTCCTCCCCAAAGTTGAATTCTTCTATAAACTTCATGAAGAAGTGAAAGTTCCCATTTAAAATATATTTTAGATCTATAAATTATAAAATAAACCTAAATTAAAACATTCTAGTAAAGGAGCTTTCCTGTCACTTATGAATTTTTTGGCAAAACAGCTGTTCTTTCAACAAATTATTGTGAATTGGGTGATGTGTTCTGCACAGCTTATACCTGTGACCCTGTCAGAAAGATGGGTCTTGACTAACTGGGGAAGCCAAGGACAGAGGCATAAAAGCTTGGACCCTCTGCCCTGTCTCTGCAGCATACACAAGTATGCTGGAAAAGACAGATACGTAAGTAGATGCCTTCAATCTATTTGGGTGAGATCTAAGAGAGGAAGGAAAGCAGCGCTGTGTGAGTTCAGGAAAGGAAACGAGTCTAGATTTTACCTGGGACAAAGGAAACTCACTGTGGGGATGACAGTGAGTCTTGAAAGACGAATTGGAGGTCTTCAAGTAGACAAGAGAGGAAAGGGTATGTTTGCTCTGTTCATTTGCTGCAAAGGAGCCAAGACAGAGGAAAAGATGACAAATTCAGGAGTTTAAGGGGATACAGTTAATAAACGAAGATCCAGAGGAGAAGAGAGATGGTAGATTTACCTTACATTGGAAGAGGGATAGGTTTTTCTTTTAAGAAACTCCATAAAAATGCTTCTCTCCAAAGTAATCACTGACTTAGTAATTAATATCACCATCGGTCTTTTTTCAGCACTTGTCTGGCTTAATCAGTGTAACAATTAGCAGTGTTGACGAGTCCTTCCTTCCTTGCCTTTTCTGTCTTTTCATAATTTACCTAAGATTTATCTGTAAAGAAATATACAGACCTAACCACTGTTGGGGAGGGAAACTTCTTTTTCCATTCTTCTAGTTTCTGTGGCTGGTCAAACAATTAAAATGACATAAGACACATTAACAGGAGAAAAATAAGTTTTATTTCATACCTATGGGACCCCCAAAGATTCAAGGCTCGAAACGTGGCCAGATAATTGGGGTTTATAGAAAAAAAAAAAGAGGTTAGGAGTCTAGAAAGAGAGAGAAGAGGAAGGCCATTCACCAGAAGGCAATGTTTGGAAGGCCATTCACAGGAGATGTTTGGAAAACAAAGGTTGCCCTGTTATGCAGATAAATTTCTTAGGTTAAAAGGTATGGCTGGTAATACAGTTCTTTTCATAGTATGGACAGGCAATGGAGTTGGGGGCAGGGAGAGGTAACGAGTTTTTCCTAAATCTGTTGGGTTTTGACTGCCTTTAGCACAAAATAATCCTTATGCCAAAGAGGAATATTTTGGGATGAAAGATTCTGCTCCTCTTCCCCTCCCTTTTAGATTTTGCTATTGCCCTTTTCAACTCTTATTTTATATATACTTCCCCTTGAGTTCAGACACATCCACAGCCAATATTACTATCTCGGTCTCTCTTTCTCTATCTTCCCATTCTTGACTATGACACTTGCACAGTAATACATGAAACATCTCCCTATGGATGTTCCCAGAAGACTCAAACTCAACAAGTCCCCCATGAACTCATTGTCCCTTCTCCAAACTCTTCCTAGATTTGCCAGACCTTCCCATAGTCTTGCAAGTAATAAATTTCAGAGTCACCCTAGATTTCTGGCTCTTATTCAGTCTTAACACATGTTCGTCTCTTACCCAATAGCCCCCATATTTTTAGGCTACAATCATCTATGACCTAACAATTTCCATAATCTCTAAACCTGTCAGGTTCTTTGTGGCAAATTGCAAAATCTGATTCTGCGTAATAAAAACAGAAAGGACATTTTTTAGAAGGATGCCTGGAACATATTGGGAAGGATGTAGAACTTTACTCAGAAAATCGGAAAAATCATGGTATTAAAGAAAACTTCAACTTAGTAAGTTTGAAGATCTGATTGGCTTATTAATTGATTCATGAATAGGGCAGAATCCCATCTTCAAGCAGAGGGGAGCTCTAATGGGTTACAGAAGGGGAAAGGTTTTTAAAGACAAGTAAGTCATAAACAGGAAAAAAAAAGGAATATTTTGAGTGACAAAAGAAAAGCACCTTTGTAGGTCGATGACCTTATCTTCCTTTGGGAGATAGAGAGGGTCTATATGACAGATTACCTCATTGGTACTGACCAGAAAATTTCTGACTGACCGGCTATGACTATATTTCTGAGGGAGGTCCAAAGTACAGCTAAGTCAGGTATGACGACCTGGTGTGGCGACTTGGCCTGTAGTTTTCTTTTTACTAGAAAGTGGAGCTTTGTATCCCATCTATCTTGATGTTTTTCATCAAACAGGAAGGGTGCTCAGATGTTGGACTGCCCCAAATGATAAACATATAACTAGTTCTTCTAACCCTCTTTTAGTAGATGCTGTTGGTGATTGGCCCAGACCGACTTGAGTAGACAGGACACCTGAACCTTCAGCTAACAGCTTATACCTGTGACCCTGTCAGAAAGATGGGTCTTGACTAACTGGGGAAGCCAAGGACAGAGGCATAAAAGCTTGGACCCTCTGCCCTGTCTCTGCAGTGAGATTTATGCTCCAGAATCGGTCTTGTATCAAACCAGGGTTAGATTTTACCTGAGATTATATCCTTGCTTGGTTCTTCCTCTGCTCTATTCTTCTTTCTTTACTCCTGTACAGATTTCTCCTGAGTGTACTGCTTCAGGAAATCCCTGCTTTAGGCTCTGTTTCCAGGGACCACAACCTACAATCTGCCCTTAAACAGAGCTGACCACCCATTCTTTTGTGTTACCAAAACTCTGACTTCTTTTTAATGGCACTTATTACTGTGTCTGACTTTTTCACATGTGTTTATCTCTTAGTACTGTAGGGACCAAGGGCAGGCTACCTCAAGATGGGCCATTTTGGCATGAAGATTATTGAGTTATAGGCAATCAAAACCCAGAAGATTCAGGAACAGCTCTTAACCTCACCCCCAACTGCTTAAATGTACATTGTAAAGGAGAGCCTGTACTAGGAAGAAAACTATTAACAGATATTCCTCTTTACCTAAGAAACTTACCTACATATTAGGGCAACTTTTGTTTTCTAAATACCTCCTCTCACCTTCCTGGTAATGGTCTTTCTCTCACATGTATCTCAGATGCCTACCCCTGTCCCTTACCTTAGGATGTCATATAAGCCTCATGTTGCCCATCTTTGGAATTTCATGTCTATGTGGATTCTCCATATATACAAAACTAAATTTGATTTTCTCCTGTTAATCTATCTCATGTCAATTTGATCCTTGGTCCAGCTTGAAGGACAGAGGAAATTTCTTCCTCCCCAACAACAGGCTAGGGAATCCTTGAGTGCAAGAAATTTTCTCTCCTTAAGCCCTAGAATATATGTAATAAGGACTTTTAAAAATGGTTAGTCAGGTGAAACTAATTCTTAGTAAAGGCCAGATCACAGCGGATTAAAGAATGGATAGAAGTGAGATCATGGAGATCATATACATGGTGGTAGGCTATTCTTTGCAATGTCTAAATGTGCCTTGAAGTGTCGTTATTGGCTTATCTATTTTATCCCCCTACTAGATTATGGATAAAAGAGCAAAAACAAGTTTTTAGTAACTAGTCTCAGGCCAAAAGGATTTCTTACAAGTCATAAAGTTCATGCAATATAATTTCCCAAATGGGTTAAATATATTGTTTCTTTCTTTGCTAATTTCATTAATAGCTATTCAGAAAGGTTTAAAACTTTTAAGGTTTAAAATTTTTTGATGTGGCAACTTGTTCCTGTCAAATGTCTGAAAATAAGACTGTGCGGCCAGGATGAAGGATTTCACACACTGTTTTAGCATTTTTGAAGCCCATATTCCTTATCACTCAATTATTTTGCACAGTCATATTTAGCAAATGATTCCAGTTTTATTACCACGTTGCCTCATCTATAGGAGTCTGTGTGTGGTAGACATAGGAAAGTCATAAAGTTTACTAAGCATTCGTTATGCATAGAATACTTTTCTATCAATTGTTGGGGACTAGAAGGTTGATAAAAAAAAAAGAATAGACAGTGTCTCTATGTGAAGGAGATTAAGCTTATTAGAATCATGGCATACATAGCTTAGGATCACTTACAGAGGACCTCATCAACCAGTTTTAAGTTAATTAACAATTAATACTGAGCCTGTAGGGTTCAAGAGAGAATAGTATGATGAGATGATAAGCAAGCACCAAGTCAATCAAGAAAGGAAGTTGTTTTTGGAGAGAAATTATCCTCAAGTGTGCTGATGAGCCTCATTAAAAAAATTTTTTTCTAAATATTCCTGTGTAGCCCATGCTTTCCTTCTCATTTCTACTCTATAAATCTCAAGACATGATTCTTCTCACACCCAAACACTGGAACAAATTGAGTGTGTGGTGAATAGCTTGTATTTCAGGCTGGGCGTCTCGCTGACCTGCTGCTGCTTGCTGAGATGCCATTGGTCCACATTCTAGCCCTCATGTTTATAAATTCATGGATTTCTTCTTCTCACTAAACCCAAAGATGAACAGGTATTACTTGAGGGATCAGGAACCTTCCTCTTTAAGATGTAAATATTTTAAATTTATAGTCTTTGTCACAACTATTCAATTCTGCTATTGTAGTGTGAAAGCAGTCACAGACAATATGTAAATGATGGATGTGAACTATGTTCCAATAAAACTTTATGAAAACAGGTGCCTGGACAGAATTGTCACATAGGTTCTTGTATGCTAATTACTGCTACAGACGACTGACTTGCAGCAATAATATTTCCCAAAGTCATTAATCATCTGCAGATAGGACTCATCTATAACTAGGACAGATTGTCTTCGTAAAAGATCAGAAATTAGTTACTGGGGCACCTGTATAGCTCAGCTGGGTAAGCATCCAACTCTCGGTTTCAGCTCAGATCATGGTCTCACAGTTCATGGGTTCAAGCCCCGTTTTGGGCTCTGTGCTGAGAGCATGGAGCCTGCTTGGGATATTCTCATTCTCTCATTCTCTCATTCTCTCTCTCTCTCTGTCTCTCTCTCTCTCTCTCTCTCTCTCCCTCCCTCCCTCCCTCTCTCTCTCTCTCTGCCCCTCCCCTGCTTGTGCTCTCTGTCTCAAAAACAAATAAACTTAAAAAAAGAAATTAGCTACTAATGTAACTAAACAACAAATTAGAAGGTTGCTTATTAGGCAATGGGTCAGACAAATGACCTATTTTCTTGGTTTATATTCTCCCAGAAGTGACCTGAAAAAATGGTTTAAATGCAAGTATCTATTTGGCAGATAATCCCTGGAAATATCAGAAAGAAGTACAGAACTCAAACAGGGAAGAGAAAGAAGCCAGTAAAATTTGCACTGACAAGATAACTAAGTGCAACTAGAGCATGCCTCAGCTTTATCCCAATCATGAGGCGAGGGGGCTGGGAGATTTATCTAGTAACTGTGTCAGTCCTTAGTTAAGGGTTGCTTCTGGGAAGAAGGAAGGGGAAAGAGAGCCCCAGTGTCTAGAGAAAGACTTCAGGCAAAGCTGGAAGTTGGGTAGTATACATGGACACAGTAAATAAATCCCATAGTCACAGCTGAATCCAAGGATAAAGAGGATCACAATTATCTTCTTTGTCGGGTCATGTGGGCCCTTAGGGGTAAACCAGGCAGAATTACTCTGGGGGCAACCAAGGAACACAAGAGTAGATATGTACTCTCTGGGTCCACACCCCTGTTTTGAAACACAACCCTAAAAAATAAAGAATTCCATCATGCTGGCATATTGAAAGAAAAATAACACTATCTTGAAGCTGACCAGCAGCAGTGTAAGCCAAATAGTTGCAAGTATAGATTTTGGCATAATACAGACTTGAAGTAGACTCCTCAGTTATTTAGCACCACTGCATGGTATATTCATCCAGACATACGTACCAATGCCTTATTGAGTATACCATGAAGAATCCACTATTATAAAAGCATTTGAGGGCAATCTAAACTTTCTTAAGATTCCATGGTAGAGATCAAAAGGGAATTCACATTATGCTACCCAAAGCAATCAAATTTAAAATCTATATTTAACATTTACATTCTTTCAAGTCCCTTCTTAATCTTCCTGATACCATGATTTTCTTTCTATCCTGCCTCTGTACAACACCCAACTGTCAATGGCTCCACATTTCTCATTCTCACCCCCTACTTATTTTTTCTTCCATCTTGCTATGGAGTTGAGTGCACTTCCAGCTCAACAGCTCAGCAATTCAAAGGATTCTCCAGTTAACAGGATCCATCCTCCTTGGAAAGCAAGTGGGATTATGTGTTACTGGTTTCACGGTGTGGGGGGCATTATTTCTTATGTGTCATTTTTCCATAAAAGACTTTTCCTTCATTGGTATTTTTTCTGTGTGTGCATTTCATTAACTGAGATAGAAACATGGGAGCACCACTTCCAGCTTCTCTTTGCTCCCTTGCCCACTCCTCTCCAAAGGTGAAGGAATAACTTTTCTGATTAGGGAACACTAGGAAAAGGGACATGGTAAATGTGTGTGGCAGCCATGGAGGTGTGCCACTTAGATCACCATTCAACAAAGAACTTGCTAGGGGGTACCTGGGTGGCTCAGTCAGTTGAGCATCGACTTCATCTCAGGTCATAATCTCATGGTTTGCAGGTATGAGCCCCGCACTGGCCTTTGTGCTGATAGCCTGGAGCGTGCTTCAGATTCTTTCTGTCTGTCTGTTTCTCTGTCTGTCTCTCTCTGCCCCTGCCCCGCTCATGCACTCTCTCTCAAAAACAAATAAACATTAAAAAAAAAAAGACATGAGGTGCCTGGGTAGCTTAGTCAGTTAAGTTCCTGACTTCAGCTCGGGTCATGATCTCACAGTTCATGGGTTTGAGCCCTGCATCAGGCTCTGTGTTGACAGCTCAGAGCCTGGAGCCTGCTTCGGATTCTGTGTCTCCCTTTCTTTCTGTTCCTCCCCCACTCATGCTCTGTCTCTCAAAAATAAAATAAAAACATTAAAAAAAAAAAAAGGACTTGTCAATCAGTTGCAAAAATGAAGTTAGTTGACAGTCTCCAGATTTTGAAGGCTATGTTCTTCGGCAGCTTCAACAAATGGCCAAACATAGCAGGAATGCTAAGGCCTGGCCATTTCTGTCTGATGTGCAACTCTAACAGGAAGAGTTTGCTCTAGAGCTCCCTCGTGGATTGACCGACATTTTGTCAAATCTTCATTGAGATCCCAGGCTCTTCCTGCCCAATTCTGCTTCTTCCCCATTTTATCATTCATAAGATTTACAGCCCAGTTATCAAAGCTTTTTGCATTTCTGTGTCTCAGAGTCAGCCTCCCAGGAGATCCAACTAACACAGGGTGGCTCTACAGTTCCTTTCCTCACTCTCAATTTGTCCAAAGAACTCACACACTCTTACAAACGCCATGTGCTGGATTCCCTAGGGAATGATCTCCCCCTGCAAGGGGGAAGCTACATTCATGGATGTGCTGTTAGGGAAGAGGTTTTGGTGGACATGTTATGGCCATACATTCAGTTTCATTCCATAATTCAATCTTAAAGTGACAAAGCTGACATTTTTAACTTTTCTGTTTGATTATTGTGCCTTATGTCTCAATTCTTTTTTGACAGAGGTAAGAAACCAAAAAAAAAAAAAAAACCAGGTGATTTATTTATCTCCTTAACTCTAGCACAAACAGAAAAAAATTCTTACATGTAATTTGGAATACTTGAATGATTTTTCTGGAGGCCACATAGGGTATTCCTTCTGTTCTTCTGTAATAAATTCACTTTAAAGAAATTCATCAAAGGCATGATCCTAAAAAGTGATGAATATTTAGCAGAGTGACAGACAAAATTTGATTAAGAAACTATTGCAATAGTCACTTTTATAGATAGATCTATTACTTTCTTAAAGGTTTGGGTATATAAAAATAGAGTATCTGGATATGAGCATGAGGCTTTCCTAGAATGTGTGT
>NC_043717.1:30710736-30724689 GCF_006229205.1 Suricata suricatta
CTTCTCATAATCACTACCTTTGGAAACTCCCCTGCATACAGCCTTATGCTAAAATGTTGGTCTAGGCAGCCAAGTTTGTGCCGTTGCACCTCTGTCTTCCCTCTAAGATGCCTCGCCCATTTTGCCTCAGTGCAAAGCTATAGAATCACTCCCTGTTGGTGTCCTACCCGTTGCCCCTCAGCTCACCCAGAAGACTGTCTGCACCTTCAGTGAACAGTTACTTGTTCCAAACTCACAAGAGACTGGTAGGTATATCCCCAATTTCCTCACTCTCTTGGAGGGACAGTTCTGTAGCATGATCCATAGGGTCTCTCAGAGGGTACCCAGTAGAATTAAGCTCCATAGCAATAACCCACTTGTTAACAAATCTATTATTGCTCTTCCTCATCTCTTTTCCCTCTCTATGCTTCGTGGTATCACTCTGAAAATAACCTACTCCTACATAAACTGTTTTCTCAGGATCTACTTTTGGGAGAAATTAAACTAAGATACCACCCCTAGTCCTATCAGATTTTCTTCAGGAAATTTTAAAAAAGTGAGTCAGTGAAAAACAGAAAAAAGCAGACATATGTAGTACAGATGAGTCAAAGAAATTGTGGAGTTTTATGGTGAGGAGGTAAGAACTCTATTTCCAAAAGGCCTTAAATATAGAACCCATCACTAGTTACAAGTCCTGTGAGCCCCAGTCCCATGTTCCATGAGCTTTTCTGCTGCTAGTTTAAGTATGATTCTGCTCCTTGCAAGCTAAATAGCCTTCACTTCACCAGAAGGCCAAATGAATTCAAGCTTGTTCCAAATATGTCTCTTCATATCAGATTATTTTCATCAGTAATGGAGAAACTGGGGCAGCTGGAAGGTTCATCATTAATGACAGTCCTTCTTAACCATAAGATTCAAAAATGTGAGAGAAGCCTTGGTCCCAGTAGCAGCTCATTATTAAATCATTTTGAAGTTTGGAAGGTAGGCCTGGAAACATTTCTGTAGAGAAATACTTGTTTCATTTTATTTGATTCTTGTTAGTTTCCAATCAGGCCCTAAAGAGGTTAGAATATCCTATTTGAAGGCCCATGATTCCATATGATATTACCTTTTCAGACAGCCTGGTGATCACTACTTAAGAATATATCTGGGGATGCCCAGGTGGCTCAGCTGGTAAACATCTGACTTTGTCTCAGGTTATGATTTCATGGTTTGTAGGTTCGAGCCCCATGTGGGGGCCCTGGAGCCTGCTTCAGATTTTGTGTCTCTGTTTCTCTCTCTGCCTTTCCCCCCATCCCTCCCTCCCCTGCCTCTCAAAAATAAATAATAAATAAATAATAATAATAAATAATTTAAAAAATTTTAAAGAATATTTCTGTTGGGCCACCTGGGTGGCTCAGTTGGATGAGCATCCAACTCTTGACTTCAGCTCAGGTCATGATCTCACAGTTCGTGGGATTGAGCCCTGTGTTGGGTTCTTTGCTGGGCATGGAGCTTACTTGGTATTCTCTCTTTCCCCTCTCTCTTTCTGCTCCTCCCCCATTTGTGCTTTCTCTCTCTCAAAAAAAAAGAAAAGAAAAAAGAAAGAAAAGCAGCATTCAGAAAGATTCACAAATAGCAATGGTTATTAGCTGAACTGACGAAGGAACAACAGGTTGGGAACAGGGGCTAAATAACTTTCTAGAAAATTATTTTTAGTTCTACAAGGAAAGGCAATCCAAATCTCTTCTCTACCCTAACAATAAAATATCAGTCTTCCCAAATGAAGGATGGAAAACCACCTGCACGTACAGAAATGGCTACCTATCAAACAGAAGCACAGTAGAGAAATCAAGAGTAACACAAAAGTGTGATGTTCTAACCAGCACATGAGAGGAGAGCCTGCACAACCTAAAGTCCCTCAGCCCACCCATGGCCAATGCATAAACCTGGATCGGATCTAGGAGAAAAAAAAAAAAAGAAATGCCTGAAAGTCATTATTGTGATGATGGATAAAAACTGAGAAAGACTGTATTATATGATAAATAACATTGTATTGTTAAAAAAACAAGATTCAAATGAGTACATTTGAAAATCTAATTGGTTTTATTAAATGATTAATAAATTGGGCAGAATTCCATGTAACAAGTAGAGCAAAGCTCAGAGGAGTTGTACAAAAAGGAAGGTTTTTACAGGAAGGAGGGTGAGGCAATAAAATTACTAGCAAAAGAAAAGGTTTGTCCTAGGCAAGGTAGCTTTCTCTTAGGAGGAAGAACAGGGGACCCTATCATGCAGATTACCTTACACGTGGGGAAGGGTGGAGAGGGCCAATGTTTAGACGGAAGATCTAATTCATTTCATCCAGAGAGTCAAGAGAACACAGCTCGTATATAAAACCTTACCACATGTGACAGAATAACTCACTGATGCAGAAAATTCCTGACTTACCAGTTAAAACTACATTTCTGAGGAAAGGTGAAATTGCAATTAGAGTAGGTATTAAGCCCTGATTTGGTGACTTGGACTCAGTGACCTCATTTTGGGTCTGTGGTTTTCTTTTTAACAGTATTAACATCAAGTTTCCTGAATTTGATACTTACTTATACTATGGTTTTGTAAAAGAATTTCCTTGTTCTTAGGATACATATGGTGAAGTAAGCTGCATACAGCTGCCTCTTCAATCTACAATAATTCGGCAGGTGCACACACACACACACACACACACACACACACGTGTGTGTGTATGCATATATACACTGTAGGAGAGAAAGAAATTGCCTTCTACCCTTCTAGTGTCTTTGGCTGGTCCAATAATTAAATTGAAATAAGACAGACTGACAAAAGAAAAATAAAAAAGAGTTTACTTCCTATATACATGGGAGAGATTCAAAAACTGAGTAACTCTCCAAAGTGGCTTAAGCCACCATTAAATACCATCTCCTGCTAAAAACAAAAGAAGATGTTGGAGAAAGGGGAAATTAGTTACAGAAGTTACCAAGCAAAGCAGCATAATCAAAAATAAGGTTATTATGCAAATTTAGGTCATTGCCTTGTCCATTGAAAAGAGTTTCTAGAGATTGAGTCATCCCCCTTTTACTAGTACAGAGAGGGAGACACACTCACAAATGGAAATTTCATATATATATAAATGTCTCTTACAAAAGGGCAACACCTGCTAGGTTTTCTAAGATTCTCCTGTGTTAGCAGTTTTCTTTATTTTATTGTATTTTTATTTTTTAATTTGAGAGAGAGAGAGAGAGAGAGGGAGGGAAGGAGGGAGGGAGGGAGGGAGGGAGGGAGGAAGCGAGCATCAACGGGGACAGTGGCAGGGGGATAGATTGAATCTTAAGCAGGCTCCAGGCTCAATGCAGAGAACAATGCAGGGTTTGATTACGTAACTCTGGGGTCATGACCTGAGTTGAAATCAAGAGTCACACACTAAACCAACTGAGCCACCCAGGTATCCTGTGTAGTTTCTTAAAAATAAGTAGCCTAACTAAATTCTTATCTTTCAATAATCGCTCTGAATGTAAATGGACTAAATGCTCCAATCAAAAGATACAGAGTATCAGAATGGATAAAAAACAAGATCCATATATATATATATATATATATATATGCTGCCTATAAGAGACTTATTTTAGATATAACTATACCTGCAGATTGAAAGTGAGGGGATGGAGAACCACCTATTATGCTAATGGAGGTCAAAAGAAAGCCAGAGTAGCCATACTTATATCCGGCAAACTAGATTTTAAACCAAAGATTGTAACAAGAGATGAAGAAGGACATTAAGGGGTCTATCCATCCAGAAGATCTCACAATTGTAAATATTTATGCCCTCAACTCGAAAAACCCAAACATATAAATCAATTAATGACAAACATAAAGAAACTTACTGATAAAAATATAGTAAGAGGAGACTTTAATACCCCACTTACAGCAAAGGATGATTCATCTAATCAGAAAATCAACAAGGAAACAATGGGTTTGAATGACGCACTGGACTTAACAGATATGTTAAAAATATTCCATCCTAAATCAGCAGAGTACACATTCTTTTTGAGTACACACAGAACATTCTCCAGAACAGATCACATACTGGGGTCAAAAATCAGCTCTCAACAGGTAGGTATACAATGATTGAGATTGTACCATGCATTTTTTCAGAACACAATACTATGAAATGAAATCAACCACAAGGAAAATTTTGGAAAGCCTTGAAATATGTGGAGGTTAAAGAACACCCTACTACAAAATAAATGGGTTAACCAGGAAATTAAAGAAAAAAAAATATATGGAAGCAAATGAAAATGAAAACACGATAGTCCAAACCCTTGGGGATGGAGCAAAGGCAGTCTTAAGAGGAAACTACACTGTAATTCAGGCCTAACTCAAGAAGCAAGAAAGGTCACAAATATACAATCTAACCTTACACCTAATGGAGCTGGAAAAGGAGCAGCAAAAAATCCTAAAACCAGGAGAAGATGGGATATAATAAATATTAGAACAGAAATAAATGATATAGAAACAACAATAAAATAAAGCCCAGAACAATGAAACCAAAAGCTTTTTTTTTTAAGAATAAGCAAAACTGATAACCCCCTAGCCAGACTTCTCAAAAAGAGAGAGGACCCAAATAGATAAAATCACAAATAAAAGAAGGGAGATCATAACCAACACCACAGAAATGCAAACAATTATGAGGATACTATGAAAAAGTATATGTCAGTAAACTGGGCAATCTGGGAGAAAAGTACAAACTCCTAGAAACACACAACTACCAAAACTGAAACAGAAATAGAAAATGTGAAGAGGTCCATAACCAGTAAAGAAATGGAATCAGTAATAAAAAAAAAAATCTCCCAACAATCAAAAGTCCTGGGCCAGATGGCTTCCCAGGGGAATGCCACCAGATATTTAAAGATGAGTTAGTACCTATTCTTCTCAAACTGTTCCAAAAAACAGAAATGGAGGGAAAGTTTCCCAACTCATTCCATAAAGCAAGCCTTACCTTGATTCCAAATCCAAAGAACCGACTAAAAAGGAGAACTACCGACCCAATTTCCCTGATGAATATGGATGCGAAAATTCTCGACATTAGCCAACTGGATCCAAAAATACATTAAAAGAATTATTCACCATGATCAAGTGGGGATTTATTCCTGGGATGCAGGATGTTTAGTATTTGCAAATCAACCAGTGTGATGCACATTAATAAAACAAAGGATGAGAACCATATGATCCTTGCAATAGATGCAGAAGAAATATTCGACAAAATACAGCATCCTTTCTTGATAAAAGCCCTCAAGAAAATAGGGATGGAAGGAACATACCTCAACATCATAAAAGCCATATATGAAAGGCCTATAGATAATATCATCCTCCATGGGGCAAAGCTGAGAGCTTTCCCTCTAAGGTCAGAAACATGACAGGGATGTCCATGATCACTACTGTTGTTCAAAATAGTACTGGAAATCCAAGCCTCAGGAATCAGACCACAAAAAGAAATAAAAGGCATCCAAGTCAGCAAGGAAAGAAGTCAAAGTTTCACTCTTCGCAAATTACATGATACTTTACATGGAAAAACCAAAGACCCCACCAAAAAAACTGCTACAACTGATACATGAATTCAGCAAAGTCACAGAATATAAAATCAGCATATAGAAAATGGTTGTATTTCCATACACCAATAATAATGCAGCAGAAAAAGAAATCAAGGAAGTTATCCCATTACTTCCCAGTTGTACTGCACCAAAAACCGTAAGATACCTAGGGGTAAACCTAACCAAAGATGTAAAAGATCTGTACATTGTAAACTATGGAAAGCTTATGAAAGAAATTGGTGAAGACACAAAAATGGAAAAACTTTCCATACTCATGGATCAGAAGAAAAAATATTGTTAAAATGTCTATCCAAAACAATCCACACATTCAAAGCAACCCTGTGAAAACACCACCAGCATTCTTCACAGAGCTAGAACAAACAGTCCTAAAATTTGTATGGAACCAGAAAAGACCCTGAATAGCCAAAGTAATGTTAAAAAAGGAAACCAAATCCGGAGGCATCACAATTCCGGACTTCAAGCTGTATTACAAAGCTTTAAGCATCAAGATGGTATGATACTGGCACAAAAACAGACACATAGATCAATGGAACAGAATAGAAAACCCAGAAATGGACCCACAGATGTATGACCAACTAGTCTTTGACAGCAGGAAAGAATATCCAATAAAAAAAGACAGTCTCTTTAGTAAATGGTGCTGGGAAAACTGGACAGTGACATGCAGAAGAATGAAACTGGACCACTTTCTTACACCATACAGGAAAATAAGTTGAAAGTGGATGAAAGACCTAAATGTGGACAGGAAACCATCAAAATCCTAAAGGAGAAAAGAAGCAGAAACCTCTTTGACCTCAACCACAGCAATTTCTTACTCGACACATCCCAACGGCAAGGGAATCAAGAGCAGAAATGAACTACTGGGACCTCATCAAGATAACAAGTTTCTGCACAGTGAAGGAAACTATCAACAAAACTAAAAAGCAACTGACAGAATGGGAGAAGATGTTTGCAAATGACATATCAGATAAAGGGTTAGTATCCAAAGCCTATAAAGAACTTATCAAACTCAGAAAACAAATAATCCAGTGAAGAAATGGGCAGAAGACATGAATAGATGCTTTTAGAAAGAAGACATCCATATGGCTAACAGACACATGAAAAAATGCTCAACGTCACTCATCAGGGAAATACAAATCAAAACCACAATGAGATACCACCTCATACCCATCAAAATGGCTAAAATTAACAATACAAGAAAGAACAGGTGTTGGCAAGGATGCAGAGAAAGGGAACACCCTTGCACTGTTGGTGGGAATGCAAACTGGCACAGATCCTGTGGAGAACAGTATGAAGGTTCTTCATGAAGTTGAAAACAGTACTACCCTCCAATCCAGTAATTACATTACTAGTTATTTACCCCAAAGGATAAAAAAATATAAATTTGAAGGGGTACATGCACTCCAGTGTTTATAGCAGTGTTATCAACAATAGCCAACCTATAGAGAGAGCTCAAATGTCCATCAATTGATGAACAAAGAAAGAAGACGTAGTATATACATACAATGGAATATTCACAGCCATCATAAAGAATGGTATCTTGCCATTTGCAACAATGTGGCTGGAAATAGAGTGTATGTATTATGCTAAGCAAAATAAGTCAGAGAAAGACAAATGCCATATGGTTTCATTCACATGTGGAATTTAAGAAACAAAAGAGTTGAACATACTGGGCGGGGGGCGGGGAAGAGAGGGAAACAAATCCTAAGAGACTTAAAGATAGAGAAGAAATGAGGGTTGATGGAGGGAGGTGGATAGAGGATGGGCCAGATGAGTGATGGGTATTAAGGAGGGCACTTGTTATTATGAGCAATGGGTGTTGTAATATAAGTGATCAATCACTGACTTCTGCTCCGGAAACCCATATTGCACTGTATATTAACTAACTAGAATTTAAATAAAAACTTTGGAAAGAAAAAGGAATTTTTAGCCTAAAATAATCCTTATGGCTCAAAGACATATTTTTAGAGGGTGGCAAACTCTGCACCTCTACAGTACATACACATATAATGCACATGTGGAAACATGTTAACAACTGATATATCTAGATACTAGGTAAAGGTAGGGAGTAATTTGTATTTTATATGCAATTTTTCTGTAGGTTTTAAATTATTTCTCAGTAAAAAATTTTAAAATACCAATTTACCTGTTATTTTCTTTAAAAACATAGGAATTTTTTTTCGTTTCTTTTCTTTTATATTCAGTATAGTTAACATACCATGTTATATTAATTTCAGGCGCATAATAGAGTGATCCAAAAATTCTATACATTACTCAGTGTTCATCACTGAAGTGTACTCTTTATCTCCTTCACCTATTTCACAATTCTTCAACTTACCTATCAGCTTGTTCCCTATGGTTAAGAGTCTCTTTTTTGATTTATCTTTTTTATTTTTCTTAAATTCTACATACAAGTGAAATCATATGGTATTTGTTTTCTCTGACTGACTTATTTCTCATAGCATAATGCCCTCTCTAGCTCCATCCATGTTGTTACAAATGGCAAGATTTCATTCTTTTTTATGGCTGAGCAATATTCCATTTAAATACCCTGATGCCACTGTAAGGTGGAAAGAGAATGGGTCTGAGAAACCTTGAGAACTCATTACTCCTAGCTCCACAAAAAGTAACTGGGTGTTGTAAAATAAAGTCACTAAATCACTCCAAGACTCAGTTTTCTATAAAATAATTGAGTTGGTCTAGATAATCTTCAGGATGACTTATTATTCTCATACTTTGCAGGACTTTTCTTTCCAGATCTTTACTCTAGAAACACAAAGTCATAAACTATTTTTCAAGTGTATCTATTCTTTATTGATACATTTAAATATAGCAGCCTTCTTCCTGAGAGCAAAACCACGAACTGGCAACAATGACCAGTTTCAATATAAATGTCTGGAAATGCAATTTAATGCATTTTAGAATAGACTTGCTCCAACAGAAGTATAATTAATTCAGAGGCATTCTTATGGAGTAACACTAGGTTTTTGGTATAGGTTCATTTCACCCTTAGAGTCGAGAGAACACGATTGGGTTGTATAGAACATCAGTACATTTGACACATTTTAATAGGGGAGATGCAGTTTATATCCCACATAAATTAAAAACTGGAAGGAAAAATAACGAATAGTTTCATCAACAGATTATGACATTATCTGCTGGCAATATTATCTGACTCGTAGTGATGCAATATAATATAAGCCTGACAGCTAGCTGTAAGAATAATGAATCTGTGCAAAAATTGATCGTGAAATGTTCTTGGCTTCAACCTGGAATAACCATCCTGCTGACCTAAGAGAAATCTATGCAGTAAATCGCTTCAGGAGGCCTAAGGATCCAGAAAACTCTGCTTCTAAAGGGTAAGGCATCATTTTCATTTGGAGACCTACTTTCAGGTATAAATTAAATTTTAGATGGCCTCAGCTTTTTTCCTGTCTCTCAAAGACCCAACTCACAAATCTGTCATGTCTCCAGTTTCAGAAAGCTGGCAGTGGTAGTCTTTTCTCAGATGAATTCCAAGGCTCGTTCAGCTTGGTTAGTTAATTACAGTCATTATCATGAAAAATACTAGGTCACATTAGTTCCATTTTTTTTGCTGAAGAGAGTAATGTGTGAATGTTTAGCCTGGTCATTTTGTATTCAGCAACTAACACTGGCTTTTATTGCTTGGCTGTGACATTGGTCGAGGTCAACAGCAAAGCAATGAGCAGGCAGGATAGAGTAACTTACGTCAGGAATGTGACAACTGTATAATGTTACAGCATGGTTTTTTTTTCAACACAAATGCGCCGTGCCCTATCCCCAACTCTGTCATCTTGGAAAAATGACCTGATTTCTCTGTCCCTAAAATACTCTATCTGTGAAATGGGGATAAGATTTTATTTCCTGAAGAACAATGACTGAGCTATCTTCCTACAACAACAGAGTTCCTACTTCAGAAGGAAATGTGCATCTGGAAATGTAGGACCCTCCTTTTGTTCCTTCCCTAAGCTTCACTGAAACAACACGAAAGCGAATTTTGTAAAGAAGGAAACCTGAAAAGATAAGTACAATAGGAGATAAGACAAAAGCAATACAATTTGGAAACTGGAAAGCTGTCAATGACCTATGAAACCTGAGAAATCTGAAACCTAAACTGGCAGCAGGGAAAGCTGAGAACCAAAATGATTTACCTAGGAGCACTTTGAAAAGGCTAGGAACGGGTGATAACAGCCAATCCTGTAAATTGGGGTATAGGTGGGACTGACTGCAGGATGATTGGATGAAATTCTTTTCATTAAGCGTTTTGAGTCCAGATCCTCTACCCTATATGCAGTACTTCATTGCCCTGTCAACATTCTGTCAGCAACTGGGGGGGTGTTCATTGGAAAGGACAGAATCGGCCACTCCTGGACTGGGGAACACCGAGTTAAGCCGAGGTCAGGAGTGCTGTATGAAAAATAGGAGACTAAGTAAACATTTATGTGCTAAAGGTGACATGCCACTTCTCCCAGGCCTCTTACTCTACTCAGACTCTGCAGCAGTGCCAGTCCAACTTGTGCCTTCCAGGCGGGTTATTGGCTAATCCTTCTTTGTGGATCTAGATATCAGATGTAATGCGAGGGAATGTGCCAATCATGTTACCACATCACCATGTCACTCATTCTCTTTTTAATTTTTTTAATGTTTTATTTATTTTTGATACAGAGAGAGAGACAGAGCATGAGAGGGGGGAGGGGCAGAGAGAGAAGGAGACACAGAACCGAAAGCAGGCTCCAGGCTCTGAGCTAGCTGTCAGCACAGAGCCTGACGCAGGGCTCGAACCCACGACCATGAGATCATGACCTGAGCCGAAGTCGGAGGCTCAACCGACTGAGCCACCCAGGCACCCTGTCACACATTCTCAACAAAGACTACCTACTCCTATAAAATTTCCAGCTAGCCTTTTAGTACTTCATTCTTAACTTTGAACAGACAAATGGAAGAGTGATCTGAGGAAAGCCTGTAATCTGAAAGACATAGGCCAAGTAAAACAAAACAAACAAACAAAAAGAAAAAAGAGTTGGGGGGGGGCCTGAATTCATAAGAAAAAGAAAACTTTAAAGAGAAATTCATTAGTATTTTCAGAGAGAAGAGAATACTGCATCCATGAAATAAGAAGGGGGAGCTAGTAAAAGAAACATTCAGAGAAACAAAAAAAGAGCTTCAGAAATGAAAATTATGATAGAGAAAGTAAAAGTCTAGAATACAAAGTTGAAGAAATCTCCCAGAAAGTAGAGCAAGAAGACATAGTATTGAAAAGATAAGAGAATTAAAGGACAAATCCAGATGGTCCAACATCCAATTAATAAAAATCATAGAAATATGGCAGAAAGAAAATGGAGAGGAAGAGATTCTTAAAGAACTAGTAATAAAATGTCCCATAACTGAGGAATATGGATTTTGAGTTTAAAAGGCTTATCAAGTGCCCAGGAAATTTTATAAAAAAGAGACTCACATCAAGGCATATCATACCTAATTTTCAGAACCCTAAGAATAGAGATGATCCTACTTGCTTCCAGAAAGAATAAACTTCATATTCAAAAGGCCAAAAGAGATTAGGATGACTACAGACCTCCCAACAACAGCCCAGTAGCTCAAAGGCAATGGGGAAATGCCTTCAAGATTCCAAAGGAAAATTATTCCTAAACTAGAATTCTATTTAATTATCAATGAGAGTAGAATCAAAATATTTTTGTACAAGTTAAGCCCCCAAATTTGTCTTTTTATATCCTTTCCTAGGAACTTACAAGATGATGGCTTTCATCAAAATGAGGAAATAAATCAAGGAAAAGGGAGATAAGGAAACAAGGAAACAGTAGGTGCAACTAAGGGAGACACAGAAACTCACAGGCTGAAGGGTAAGGGGAGATCATGGAATAGCAATCGTGTACCAGGAGTAGAGACCCAGGGTCCAAATTAGAGGTGGTTAGAAGGTTTTCGAGAGGTTATTCAAGAGGTTGAAATGGAGAGGACGCTGGATGTATCAAAAGTGTTAAGAAGAGATTTAGACAACTAATGGAGAGGTCAGGTTTGAGTTGGTAATAAGAATTTAGAAAATTAAGCAAGCAAAGAAACAGTAGGAATCATTAACTCCAGGTAAAATTAAAAAGTTGTGAAAATGGAAAAATAACCATAGTATTCTATGGGGCTCAGCTGTGAACAGTACATAGTCAACGAAAACAATTAATACTGAACTCAGTCTAATGATGCTATAACTGTTTGAAGATGATAGAAAATGGGTGCACGTGTGTGGTGGGTACTGAAAGGGTGAAACTGAGCTAAATCCTCCTCTTGAGTAATGGGAAGTCAATAGATAATGCTAAAAACTGAAAGCAGAGAAAGCAAAAAGCAAGTTATTTAAAGATACCAAACTAATTAGCTAAAATAATTAAAAATTGTTGGTGTTGAAAGGGGAAATAGGGAAAGAATTTGACTTTTTATACTCTGTGCAAATATAGCTTTGATATAAACGAAAACCCACTAATAAGAAAGGGGGAAAAAAGAAAGAAAAGGGACATCAGTAAGAATAATAATAATTAAAGCAGATCAAATATGTTTAAATTTATGCCAAAAAACAACTTATTATTTTAAAGGGTGGGAAAATAGAGGGAAAGGACCAAGCATTTATCTTGCTTTTACTATATGCACTATATGTCAAAGTAACCAAATAGTTAATGAGTAAAAATTTATGTTTTTAGAAGTATTCCAGCAACAAATGAAGAAGGAACAACAGAGTGGGAATATGATCATTTTGTGACCCTGATGACATAATGAATATGGAAAGTGATCATCAGTGTCTGCTAACTACATAAAAAACAAGAAAATCAGACATTATGAGCCTCATGATGGAAGTACACAACCCACTTATAATTTATTCTTGCCAAAAATTCAAAATGAGCAAACTAAACCTCTATAGAGAAATTTGAACACTAACTGATGATATAAAGTAATTGTTATTTAAGCATGTCAATAATATTGAGGTGTTTTTTATCTATGTTCTTATGCTTTAGTAGAGGGATTCTCTTTTAAAAATTTTTAAGTTTATTTATTTATTTGGAGAGAGACGGAGACAGCATGAGTAAGGGAGGGGCAGAGAGAGGGAGAGAATCCAAAGCAGGCTCTGCACTGTCAGCACAGAGCCTGATGCTAGGCTCAAGCTCACAAAACCGTGAGATCATGACTTGAGCCAAAACGAAGAGTCAGATGCTTAACCGACTGAGCCACCCAGGCACCCCTAACTAGAGAGATTCTTAACCTTGATTGTATAGCAGTATAAATGAAAAGCTAATTTAAAAACAGATTGCTTAGCCCCCATCCCCAGAGTTTCTGATCTGGTAGATCTTTGGTAGTGTCTGAGAATTTGCATTCCTGACTGGTTCCCACAGGATACTGATGCTGCTGATATGGGGACCACAAACTGAGAACCACTGTTTTAGACATACATTCTGAAGTATTTACAGGTGCAACTATATGATGTTTGAAATGTGTTTCAAAATTATCTGGGAGGGAGGGAAAGGAGTAGGTAGTGAGTAATATACTAAAAAGATTAACCATGAGTTGGTAATTGTGAAAACTGGAAAATTAAAACATAGAGATTCATTATATTTTTCTCTCTACTTTTGTATATGTTGAAAATTTTTATTATTTTTAAAGGAAGGAAGATAGAAAGGTAGAAAGACAACAAAATGAAATAAATATAGCAAAATGTTTACAAGGATTTTCTCTGAACACTTTTCAGGGTTTTTTTTTAGAGCGACCATATATTACTTTTGTTTTCAGAAAAACTATTAAAATTTATTCATGCTTTTAAAACATCACCAGTCTGATATATTATTAGAATAAATAAAGGAGAGTTCAGCAAGGTTTCTGGACACGTGGGCAACACACAAAAATCAACTGCATTCTTACATTCTAGCAATAAAGAGTCACAAAGGGTAATTTCCAAAAAGGACTATCAATATTACCAATGAAAATATAAAGCTCCTTGGAAGGGATAAATCTAACAAAAGTTGTGCAAAACTTCTATGCCAAAAATTTTTAAATTATTGAAAGACAAAGGTCTAAGTAAATGGAGAGAAAATTTATATCAAGATAGGAACATAGTACTTTAAAGTTATCTACTCATTATATTAATCAATAAATTCTATGCAATTCCAATCAACATTTCAACTTCATTTTTCATGCTGACTTTATTTTTTTTAAATAGTTTATTGTCAAATTGATTTCCATACAACACCCAGTGCTCTTCCCCATAAGTGCCCTCCACCATCGCCACCACCTCTTTTCCCCCTTCTCCCTTCCCCTTCAACCCTCAGTTCATTCTCAGCATTCAATAGTCTCTCAAGTTTTG
>NC_043717.1:30724789-30726762 GCF_006229205.1 Suricata suricatta
AGGCAGTCTTTTTTCCATTGGATACTCTTTCCTGCTTTGTCAAAAATTAATTGACCGTACATTTGTGGGCCCAGCTCTGGATTCTCTATTCTATTCCATTGGTCTCTGTGTCTGTTTTTGTGCCAATACCATACTGTCTTGATGAAAACATCGACTCATTTCTGTGTATGAGAGTTTCTTTTGGGAGTATAAGATCAGAATTACTAGGTCATAAGATCATACATTTTACTAGATATTGCCAAATTTTAAACCAAAATGGTCGAGGCAGTTTACAGTCCCTACCAGCACTAACTGAGAGGTTGCATCGGTTTATATCCTTATCAATCCATGGCATCTCAGTTTTTGTCAATCCTATAGATACATAATGGTGTCTTGTTGTTGCTTTAATATTTGTCTCCTAGATTATTGTGTTGATACTCTGTTTATTGGCCAATGAATTTTCCTAGTCTATGAATTGCTTGTTCATATCTTTGGCCCATTTTTGTTTGGGCTATTTGTCTTTATTTTATTTATTTGTAGCAGCTTTTAATATATTCTGAAACTAATCCTGTTAGTCGTATGTGCTATAAAAATCTTCTCACAGTCTGTCTTGTCAGTGTTTTATGATGTCTTTTGATGCATAGACATTTTTAATTTTAATGTAGTTAAACCTTAAACTTATCAATCTTTTACATTGTGGTTGATACATGTAATGTCTTATTTAAAAACCATTTTTTACCTCCAATCATAAAGAAAAAAAATTTTAAGTTTATCTTCTAATTTTCTTCTAAAAGTTTAAACTTTTGCTTTTTCACTTTTAAATATCACCACCTACCAAAATAATTTTTGATATATGATGTGAGATGTGTATTTAATTTTTTCTCTATTGCTAACCAGCTGCCCCATGTCATTTATTAAACCATTTAACTTTTTCCCACTAAACTGCGGTACCACCTCTGTCATATACTAAGTTTCTATAAACACACAGGTTTATTTCTGAACTTCTATTCAGTTCCATTTGTCTGTTTATTTCTGAACCAAAACCACCAATTACTAGATACTATAGGTTTCTAATAAGTCTTGATGTCTGGTAAAGAAAGTTCTTTTTCTTCAAAATAATCCTTTCTTGGTCCTTTGTTCTTCCATATTAATTTTTATTTTTTAATTTTTTATTTTTTTTTTAATTTTTTTATGTTTTAATTTATGATTGAGACAGAGAGAAACAGAGCATGAGCGGGGGTGGGGCAGAGAAAGAGGGAGACACAGAATCTGAAGCAGGCTCCAGACTCTGAGCTAGCTGTCAGCAGAGTCTGATGCGGGGCTTGAACCCACAAACGATGAGATCATGACCTGAGCTGAAGTCGGCTGCTTAACCAACTGAGCCACCCAGGCGCCCCCATATTAATTTTTAAAGTCAGCATGAGCAGCAATTTCCTACTCGACACATCCCCAAAGACAAGGGAAATGAAAGCAAAACTGAACTCTTGGGACTTCATCAAGATAAAAAGCTTCTGCAAAGCAAAGGAAACAATCAAGAAAACTAATAGGCAACCAACAGAATGGGAAAAGATAGTTGCAAATGACATATCAGATAAAGGGCTAATATCGAAAATATACAAGGAACTCACCAAACTCCACACATGAAAAACAAATAACCCAGTGAAGAAATGGGCAGAAGACATGAACAGACCCTTCTCCAAAGAGGACATCCAGATGGCCTACAGGCACATGAAACGATGCTCAACATCACTCATCATCAGGGAAACACAAATCAAAACCACACTGAGATACCACCTCACGCCAGTCAGAGTGGCTAAAATGAACACATCAAGAGACTATAGATGCTGGTGAGGGTGTGGAGAGACGGGCACCCTCCTACACTGTTGGTGGGAATGTAAACTGGTGCAGCCGCTCTGGAAAACAGTGTGGAGGTTTCTCAAAAACCTATCCATAGAACTCCCTTATGACCCAGCACTAGCACTGCTAGGGATTTA
>NC_043717.1:30726862-30767292 GCF_006229205.1 Suricata suricatta
AGAGAGAGTTGGGGAGAGAGAGGGATGCAAAACTCGAGAGACTATTGAATGCTGAAAATGAACTGAGAGTTGAAGGGGAAGGGGAGGGGGGAAAAGAGGTGGTGGTGATGGTGGAGGGCACTTTTGGGGAAGAGCACTGGGTGTCGTATGGAAAACAATTTGACAAAATATTATGGGAAAAAAAAAGAAATGAGTCGATGTTTACAGCGTGGTTTTTGTAGGAAAAGGAGCAAAACAGCTCTAATATTCATCAGTACAAACTGGATAAGTATATTGTGGTATAGCATGGTCATGCAATATAATACTATACAGCAATGAAAATTAATGAATTGGAGCTATATGTATCAATAGAAATAGATCTCAAAGCCTCATGTTGATCCAGAAGTCAGTTACAGAGGATACAGACAGTATGATATCATTTGAATTTGTGGTTTATCAACAATAAAATATATATATATATATATACATGCATATAAATTATATATAAGACACAAAGTATAAAAATATAAATGGAAATAATACAAAATTTAGGGTTGTCACAACCTTTAGAATGGAAGAAGACAATGACTAATAAGGATATAGTTTTAAAATCATCCAATTAAAAATAATAGTAAGGGAATGATTTTAACACCATGTTCAAAGTCTTGTCACTGATTATATACATGAAGCATCCAGGGAGTTTTAATGAAGTGACAAGGCCACCAACTGCTAGCCTGAGTAAATTGTAAAAAGCCATCACTAGCACCCTATCAAACAAAGTAATGAGAGTTACTATTCAATTATTGCTAGCAATAAGAAAGATGATGATTTCTCCTTCAGACACCTTAGAGAAAAGCTCATTGCACCTTCTCTACCAAAGGCTATTTCCATCTCTTGGCTTGTGCTATTTTAAGCATCTATCAGGTCTTGAGCAATTTCTATATATCTCCTTGGCAGCAGTCCCAACATCCAAATTAGCAACTAGATGTATGAATAACCAAGCAAGATAAGAAATCGCTATGTGTTTTTAAGCTAAGCCCCATTTGTCCAAAGGGAAAGTAAAATCCAACGCACTAACAGTAACAAAAATATTCCTGTATCATAGCTTAGTTGTGCTGTCATTTATAGAGTTACATAATTTTCATATTGAGATTTCACAAGTCTTTGCTTTTAGAAATGAGAGAGAATGGCGGTGTAGTAAAAATTATTTAATTGAACTACTTAAAGTTCTGCTGTGACATATATTATGATAAACTACTCTGCCAAAGAAGGGGAAAAATATTATGTCCCATCTTGGCTTACAAAATGTAATCAAACACTAGATAAACAATAATAGAGAAATGCAGGCATTAAAAATTATACTTTTAAAGTGATTTTAATAAAAAAAAATACTGTAATTTCAGTTTTCTTAAAATCAAGACACCCTCTGTAAAGGCATAAAAAATTATAAAAGAAATATGTGAAAATGTTACATTTCTCTATATGTTGAGTTATGGGTTATAGTTTTCAAAGTTTCTACCATCAGCACATACTGCTTTTCTAAATGGAAAAATATTTTTACTAAGAATTCAGTATTATAATATATGTAAATGTTTAAAGGATACACTTACAATTCCAATTACTAAGTTGTTAATATGAATGACTATTGCAATATGAAACATTTGCATGTCTTGCTAATTTTCTGTTTAAATATGTTAACTATTCCATTCCAATCAGAAGTGATAGTTCTTCCATTTTACAAAATCATCTTTTTCCTCTCTGAACTGGGCTTTGTCCACATGTCAGAAATACTTCTTAGTCATTTACCTGTGCATTTATAACTTATTATAGTGGTTCTAAAGCTTTGCTGCTAATTGGAATCCACTGGGAATTTTTAAAAATTCCAATGTTCATGCCACACCCCTGACACATTAAATCAGAATTTACATGGGTGGAATCCAGGTCTCAGCAGTTTGTATGGTGATTCCAATGTGCAGCCAGTGAATTAAAGTCTTATTACTCAAAATGGTCCATAAACCAGAAGCATCAGCATTACCTAAGAACTTTTTAGAAGTACAGAATCTTAGGCTCCACCCCAAACTTACTAATTAGAATCTGCATTTTAACAAGATCCTTAGATTATTCACATGTATATTAAAAGTTGAGAAGTGTGGTTCTAGAGTTCTCAAATGAATGACTGAAGTTAATAAGTCCAAGGTCATGAGTGTGACCTATAGGTGAAATCAGCAGTTTACCTATGTTGGAGGTAGGTAGTCAGTCACTAGTTTAATATTTAATGTTTTCTGTTTTAAGGTCATGTGTATGGACAGTCTTTTGTGTCCACGAGTAGAGAGATGCATGCTTGTAATGACCTCCCAAGGGAAGCCCTCAATAAATGTTAGCTACTTATTATTATTCCTGCATGCAAATGGACAATCTCCCTGACTAGAATGTCCATGTCCTTCCTTCCCCACCTGGCGAAGGCCAACTTAGCATTCAAGTAGCAATTCACTGAGGGGCCTCATGCTAAGTATCCTCAGGTGAGGAGTCCCTCCTGCATGTGGCTTTCTGTGATAATTCATCTGCCGTGAGACTGTGCTTCCTCCTACCATGTGCTCTTTCAGGAGAGGGACATGTCCTTGAATTCCTAGGCCCTCCATAAATACATATAAAATGAATCAATAATTGAAAGAGAGAACCATCTCCTCTCATGGAGTTTTGCCAAGTGCATGGTAGAGGTTTTATTCAGGCAGAAGAAAAAACCACTAGAAAGCATCTGGGTTTTAAACTGATTGAGTAGGAGATGGATTTTTTTATGAAGCATTTACTGTTTAAAGGAAAATTTTTAAATAATGCATTATTTAAAGCCTTCCAAGCCATAGACTCTTATTTCATATATATGGCTCCCAAGGAAAATTTCTTATTGTGAGAATCTGACTTTTATCTGTTCTTGTGCATTAATTAATCTACTCATTCATTCAACAGTCAATCATTTTAAATATCTACTCTAAGACATTATATGTTTTAAGTGCCCACAGAAGGGCATAACAACATGAATGCATGACTCCTTAGTAGGATTAAGTAGAAATAGTATCATATTATAATATCTTACAACAGATGATATTTTGCAATTAGGCAAAATAGCCTACACTTGCCTTAGAGGGCTCAGCGATCCCTTCTTATGGGTTTTTCTGTGTCCCCACCTTAACTCTGGTGTGCTTTCAACAGCCATGCTAACACCTGCTGCTCTTCTTCGGGGGAGGACTCCCCTCAGGCTATGGGAAATGCTTTGCAATGACTGTGGATGTGGCATGAAAACACAGCCTCCCTGCTTCATGTTGCAACAACTCTGAAAAGCGTAATTTACACTCCAGAGCTCCCTCATCAAAACAGGCTGAAGCTACTTTTTATATAATTTGACCTCAAATGGCATCGTAACTTAGCTTTTTCTCTTTTCCGTTTATACTTCTCATTATCGGTGCCTTTCTTCAGCTCACCTCCTCCATACCGCACCCTGCCAGTAAGGAGCATGTCCTTAATAAGTCGCTTGTATGCAAATCGTCTTCTCAGGCTCTGTTTCTTAGGATCATGACCTAAGGCAGATTTTAATGCTATATTTCCATAGAAATATATAAATACACACACAGAATTTTACACACTAAGCACCCTTCAGCCTATATATTATTTTGCCTTTATCAACTAGTCGTTTATATTCTTTATACACCTGTATTTCCCGTTGGTTAAGGGGGCCTTAAGAAGGGGAAATGTTTTATTCCTTTTGTGTTCCCTGTTCCCTTCCCTCCCCAAGACCACAACGTCTCATAGACAACCCACGTAGAATATAAACTCATTAATGTTGTTTGTATTTTTTCAAACCACATAGGATACACACACATTTTATAGACATGTACGTTAATTAAGAATAGTCAAAAACTTTAAACCATATGTAATTAAAGGATTTTTTTGTTTGAGGCAGGGAGAACATGTATTTAAACATCTTATAACTTAGAAATAACCAAGTAAATTTTTCTTTAAAATGAATTCATCGTCAAAAGGCTTTTAACGTAAGAGATGGTGAAAATAATTATACCACTACAGAATCTCTCTCTTGGACCATTTTATGACTAATGACTACTAAAATTATTCAAATATAATCTGACACAGATTTTTCAAAGAGCCATAATTAGAAATAAAAGAGGAGATAAAAGGTTTCATCAGGTCTCTTCCTTTTGCCATCCAATCCAGTCCTATCCAATTCCTTTTCTGTTTCCCTAACATCCTTCAGCTAAGCCCCATTTGGGACCCTTGCATGCAAAATTCTCACAGCAGGCAAATGAGCCTCACAATCTGGCTGGCCTGCAAAATGCCCCTTCTCATCACTTCCCAGCAATGACAGCTCTCCAAATAAGGGAAGCAGCCCTTCCAAAGTCTGTTTGCTTTAACTCAGTTACCTGCAGTGCCTTAGAATGTTCTTCTGATCAGGCACTTGTACACTGAATTTCAGAAGTCATCTTATTAGAGATAAAATTGATCTCCACCTTCAACCAATTTCCATGCAAATTAGGCTTGGCTAAACATGTGGCTTGAAAAAAAAAAACAAGCAGTTGCAGAAATTCCAAAGACCTAAAGGATTTTTCATCACCTGTCACATGTGATAAAGTCATTTTTCCAGAAGCTTCCCCATGCCTGAGTTGTTGCCTCATGCCAGCTCTTTACCAAAGTCCACAATTGTTTCAATGTGGCTGTTGCTGTTTTACTTCTTCAGTAAATCTACTTCATTTCTTGTTATGGTTGGCCCTTATTGTCAAAGATCCAGCCAGTGTTGCTGGAGGAGAACACATTTCCTGGCATTAGAGCATGCGAATAGAGGGGTGACATTCTAAACAAATGCCAAAATGATGGTGCCTCTGCGCCAGAGAAAAGTGTGTCTTGGTTTCAAGAGTCACCCAAATCAGAACTGGTGGGTAGGGCTTGTTAAAAATGCAATTTCCTAAAAAAAAAAATACCAATTCCCAGGATCCACTGAATGAACCCACATTTTTGGAGATAGAACGCTCCTTTTATGGAGCTCTACTTGACCATCACCGATTGGCCCAGGAGTGAGTCCATGACTTAAACAGAGCCTATCAAAGCTATTCCTTAGAATTTTAAATCTGGTGCCCCTGGACTGGAAGGTCCATAAGGAGCAGGAACTCTGTTTTGTTCTCTGATGTAGCTTTAGCACTTCAAATAGTGTTGGTCATACAGTAGGAGCTTATTAAATTAGATAGAGTAAATTTCAGTTTTACTTTGATGGTGAACATTATGAATGGTGAGACTACCATATTTCCCTACATTTTGAAGAAGGGGATAGAGACAGAATGAGACTGTCCTAGAAATACTCAAGTCCATAACTCTAGTTGCTCCTGAGGCCTAGCTATCTCTCTGTTCTTCTCTTGGTTTTGTAAACCAGTAAGTTGCTTAAGTTTATTGCCCAAATTTGCTTGATTTAGGTTTTTGTCACCAACACCAAAAGCATTCTAATAAACACAGCCAGGATTCCAGAGTCTCTTATTTGTAAATTATTTTCTTATACCGTACCACACTTTGGCAGAAACCAACTTCTGAAATTCTTAAAAATCTGAGATACAAAGAAGTTACTAAGAAGATGTGCCCAAGTTACGTGCTAGTGTGTGGCAAAACCAGAACTAAAACTGATATTGATCCTTCCTTCTTGGCAAAAAAGAATATAGAGGTAAAAGTTGGAAGAGATTGAGAGTTTGAACTGTCTTTACCTCTCCTGCTTTCCAATTAGCTTAACATTATGGCATAACTGGCTCAGTGATCAGGGAAATTTTCAGCCACCAGGTGCTTTCAGAAACCCCATTCTAATATCTGATAATTTCTGTCTACTCCTGGTGAAGGCTTCAACTGTCAATGGAAAGTGAGGGTAACAAAGGGACTGCTTCTTTTGATTTAATTCTAAAGAACTGGAATTGATGGTGATGTAAACGTGTTAGGGATCTGAAGAATATTATTATCTTGTCTTAGAAATTGCCTGACTTAGGCCTTGGATATATCTGGATACAAATTTGGGAAGCAAGGATTTCAAAATTTTCACAGAAAAAAACAGAAATAAACCCTTCCTACAGCTGTGCTCTAAGCATGGGGGTGAAAGACTAAAAAGAGTTTTGGGATATTTTGTTTGGCCAGCATCCTTTACTTTGTGCTTTGAAATCAATACTCTTAATTTCCACTGGAGAATCACTTCTCTTCCACTCCCAGAACATGTAATTTGATCCCACACATGCACATATGACTAAAGTGTGACCAATCAGATTTGTTGTGTTATGGGCATGTGACCCAAATCAAGCCAGAGAGCCAACATTTTGTTTAAAATTTATTAGGTTTGCTAACTTGTAGAACTGTCGTCTGTCCCCACTGTTTACTGGCAGCTATTTTTGTCAACACAAGGAAAGAGCCTGCTTAAGAATGAATCCAACTTAGGGGGAAGAGTGCAGGGAAGAATGTGAGGAGACAGAGGGGGACAGAGAGAGAAATTACCATCGCTAGTTTAGCACTTGGTTCTAGCCAGGGCCGGATATTTCGGTTATGAGCCTGTAATTCCCTTTCATTGAAATTCAAGTAGAGAGGTTGAATTGGGTCCTGTCTAATACAGAAGAAGCATCAAAAGAAACCAATGTAGTTACACAGGGAATTTGCTGAGCAAAAAAAAATTTTTAAAGATAAAAACAAGATAGAGGACCTAACCAAACGAATAATTAGGAGTATCATGAAGCCTTAAGAATGGCATTAGCAGAGCACCTGGGTGGCTCAGCTGGTTAAGTGTTCAACTCTTGATTTTGGCTCAGGTCATGATCTCACGGTTAGTGGGTTTGAGCCCTTGTCAGGCTCTGTGTTGACAGCATGGAGCCTGGCTTGGGATTTCTCTCCCTCTCTCTACCCCTTCCCTGCTCACATGTATGCTATCTCAAAATAAATAAATAAACCTTAAAAAAAAGAATGGCATTAGGAAGACACAGACTGTTTAGTCTCATTAAGTAAACATACAAAAAGAAGACATGATTCTTTTTAAAAAATTATTTTCTCAGCAAGAAGATAGAAGGAAATTACAGGAGTATTCATTGGGTCATAACAGAGGATAGAAGGAAAGCCCACACTATTCCATTTCTACTATTTTCCATTGAGGAAAATTGTCAAATTGAAAAGGTTAGAACAACAAAGATCAGGAGCAAATAGAAACTCTAAACACTTACAGAGATTGGAGGTTATGCCAGTCTGAAAACAACTTTGACTGAGTTGAACAGAGAACTGATTTATTAACAGGGAATTGGGTAGCTCCTAGAAACTCTGGGAGGGGTAGGAGGCTGGACACAGAAAATAAGGGCCATGGACACTGACCTAAAGGACCCCACAGAACCTATTGAAGGTTCAGCTGTCACCATCAGTCTGCAGTAGATACTAAAGCTTCTGCCACAAGTGCAGTGGTATTGTACATTACATGCTGCTACTAGAACCCTGTCTCTCCGGTCCTGGGAACTCTGTCTTGATACAACTATACTTTCCATCTGAGATGAATCTCATGCTTTTGAGCATCCTTGGCTTCACTTCAAAGACTGAACACACTGACAAATGTATCTGATTAGCAAAATGTAGTTTTATACTCACATTCTCAATGCAAAGAATGCTGCAGAGAATCTGAATATGGTATTTTTAATTCTACAGGAGGAGGTAGGCTTTGCTTCTCACTAAAATTCATGAAGTGTGAATTCCTCAGAGGATGAAAATGAACTTGTGTGCAGCCCAAACAACTGGCAATAGCCTCCACAGACCACAGTTAGTTTGCTTTGAAGGGTTGACTCTTAAGGATTATTGACACTGGCAATTCCCAGGAGATCCAGAAGCATTTGGAAACCAATTTTTAAGGGTAATAATTGAGGGAATTGGCAAACTTTAGTCTGAAGAAATCATCCATTTCCTTTAGTACTGTGAATACTAACTTGACAGCATCACTTTCTCCAGGAATGCTATCTAGTCCAAACCTCCTGTGCCACACTCACCCAGCTCTTCCATACTGCTCTGTTGCTAGAATTTTTCTAGAAGATAAAACTGGGATAGGCAGAGCCTGCTCATTACAGACAAAGATATTTTAACAAATGTAAATGTCCTCTCATGCCCTAACTCTAGATTCACAGTAAGCTGCATTTCCAGGGAAATTCTTGTAAAAAGGCCAGAGGATCATAGCTCCTGGAAGAGGCTAATATACTGTAATGTGTGGGTATATGCACCATATAACCATACAGGCTATATGGAGCCTACAATAGCATCCTTTCTCCCTTACTCCTTAGTAATAAAACCCTAGTTTTATGTAGAGTGGCAATACATCCAACTAAAAGACTATGTTCCAGTCATCCTTAAGATAGGGCAATATGACTGAGTTCTGGACAATTAGAAGGAAGCAAAAATATTTGTGGGAATTCAAAAAGGGCACCTTCAAAGGGCTAACTCAGCTTAGAAAAATAACATTTTGCCCTCCCCCAATTCATCCCCTTGCTGCAAGCCTGGAATTTAGACTTTGTGGTTGGAACTACAGTTGCCATCTTCAGCTGTAAAGTGTCTCAGAAAATGGAAGCCACGTACTAAATACAGTAGTGCAGAAAGACAAAGCACCCCAGGTCCTTGGTGTCACTGTAATGTTATCTTACCAATCCTGCCTCTGTGCCATGAGCTTTTTTATTGTGGTTTAAAAAAACATGTAATGGGAGATGTATCCTCTTAACAAACCTTTAAAGTACAGTACACTACTGTTAACTATAAGCACAATGTATAGCTGATCTCTAGAAAACTTCCATTCTGCACGACCCATTGAACATCTCCCCATCTCTCTCTGTCCCAACTTGAGCCCCGGGCGATCACCATCTACTTTCAAGCAGTTTCACTACTTTAGATGCCTCACATAGGTAGAATCACATAGTAGTTGTGCTTCTGTGACTGGCTTATTTCACTTAGCCTAATTACCTCATGGTTCATTCATACTGCAGGATATGACAGGATTTTACTTTTTATGGCTGAATAAAAAGTATCACTGTATTCATATATGACATTTTCTTAATCAATTCATCCAGAGAAGCACATTTAGGTTGTTTTTCACCTCCTAGCTACTGTGAATAATTCTGCCATGAATATGGAAGTACAAATATCTGATTGAGATCCTAATTTCGATTCTTTTGGATAAATACCCAGAATTTGGATTCCTGGATCATATGGTAGTTCTATTTTTAATTTTTTGAGAAATGCCCTATTTTTCTTCTTAGCAGTGGCACCATTTTACATTCCCACCAGGAGTGTGCAAGGGTTCCAATTTGATGTAGTCCCAAAGCTTTTGTTGCTTGTGCTTTTGGTGTTATATTCAAGAAATCACTGCCATACCAATGTCAGAAAGCTTTTCTCCTAGGTTTGCTTCTAGGAGCTTTCATTGTTTTAGGACTTACATTTAAGTTTTAATGTATTTTGAGTTGATTTTTGTATGTTCTGCAAGGTCAAATTTCATTCTTTTACATGTGGATATTCAGTTTTCCCAAGACCATTTATTGAAGAGATGATCATTTCCCCATTGTGTGTTCTTGGCACACCTGTCAAAGACCATTTGACTATGTATGCATGGGTTTATTTCTGAACTCTGTATTCTAATCCATTGCTCTATATCTCTGTCCTTAGGCCAGACCATATTGATTTTTGATTACTCTAGTCTTGTGGTATGTTTTGAAATCAATAAGAGTGAGGCCTTTAGCTTTGTACTTTTTCCAGACTGTTTTGGCTATTCAAGGTCCTTTGTGGTTCCATATGAATTTCAGGATTATTTTTTTTCTCTTTCTGTAAAAAAATGTTATTATCATTTGATGGGATTTCATTAAATCTGTAGATCACTGTGAACATTTTAACAATAATTGTTTTCTGATCCATGAACATGGGGTGTCTTTTCACCTATCTGTATATTCTCTAATTTCTTTCAGCAGTGTTTTATAGTTTTCAGTGTACAAGTTTTTGCCTCCTTAGGTAAGTTTCCTCCGAAGTATTTTATCCTCTTGATGCTATTGTAAACAGGGATGTTTTCTTGATTTCCCTTTTGGCTTGTTCATTTTTAGTGTATAGAAGTCCAACTAATCTTTCTATGTTGATTCTTTATTCCGCAAGTTTACTGAATTAATTAGTTCTAAAACTTTTTTTGTGAAAAATTTAGGGTTTCTACATATAAAATAATGTTATTTGATTTGGGCATTCTTGCCTTATTCTTGATCTTAAAGGAAAAGATTTCAATTGTTTACCACTGAGTGTAATGTTTGCTGCAGGCCTTTCATAGATAGTCTTCAATATGTTGAGGTGAATTTCTTCTACACTTAGTTTGTTGAGTCCTTTCTATCATGAAAGGGTGTCACATTCTGTAAAATGATTTTCCTTCACATACTGATATAATCATGCAATTTTGATCCTTTCTTCTGTTAATAAGGTGTATCCTATTTATTGATTTGGGTATAGTGAACCATCCTTGCACCCCAGGGATAAATCCCACTTGATCATGGTGTATGATCCTTTTAATGTGACGCTGAATTCATTTTGTTAGCATTTTGTTGAGAATTTTTGTACCTATATTTATTGGCCTGTACTTTTCTTCTCTGGCAGTGTCTTTCTGGCTTTGTTTTTAAGGTAATGCTGCCCTCATAAAATGAATCTGCAAGTATTTTTTCTTCCTCATGTTTTTTGGAGAGTTTGAGAAAGATTGGCATCATTTGTTCTTTAAATGGTAGAATTCACCCATGAAGGCATACGGTCCTGGGATTTTGTTTGTACACTTGATCTTAGCCAAAAGACCAAGAAGCAATGGGATTTTGTTTGTAGATCTATTAAGATTTTCTATTTCTTCATGATTCCATTCTGGTAGGCTATATGTTTCTAGAAATTTATCCATTTCTTCCAGATTATCCAATTTCTTGGAATATACTTTTTAGACATTTCATGATCGATTTTATTTCTGTGGCATCAGTTGTAATGTCTTCTTTTTCATGTCTGTTTTTGGTTGAGCCCCCTCTCTTTCTTAGTCTAGCTAAAGGTTTGTCAACTTTGTTGTTCTTAAGAACCCAACTCTTTTATTCTTTTTTCTATCCTTTTTCTATTCTCTATTTCATTTATTTCTGCTCTAATCTTTTTTGGTGGGGGAAGCGGGGAGAGACAGAGCTGGAGAAGGGCAGAGAGAGAGAGGGGGACAGAATTTCTGGAGCAGCAGACTCTGCACTGTCAACACAGAGCTGAATGCAGGGCTCGAACTCACGAACCATGAGACCATGATCTGAGCTGAAGTCAGATGCTTAACCAACTGAGCCACCCAGGTGTCCCTGCTCTACTCTTTATAATTCTCTTCCTCTGATCTCTTTGGGTTTAGTCCATTCCTCTTTTTCTACCTCCTTGAGGTGTAAAGTTAGTTTTTATTTGAGATTCATCTTTTTTTGGTTGGGCGGTTTTTGCTTCCCTATTTGTATTGCTTTTATTGTGTCTCATAGTTTTAGTTTTATGCTTTTACTTTTCCACATATTTGTGAATTTTCCAGTTTTTCTTATGCTACTGATTTCTAGTTTCATTCCATTCTGGTTGGGAAAGATAGTTGGAGTGATTTCAATTTTCTTAAATTGCTTAAAACTTGTTTTGTGACCTAGCATGTAATCTATCCTGGAGACTGTTCCATCTGTGCTTGGGAAGAATGTTTATTCTGCTGCTGTTGGGTGGAAGGTTCTATATATGTCTGTTAGGTCCATTTAATCTATAATGTTGTCAAGTTCTGCGTTTCTTATTGATCTTCTGCTTGGATGTTCTATTCGTTATTGAAAATAAGATAGGGAAATCTGGTACTATTACTGTATTGCTCTCGATTTCTCCCTTCAGTTCTGTCCATGTTTGTTTCATATATTTATGTCCTTTCTTCTTGGATGCATATATATAAACATATGTATTTCATTTATATATATATATTATACATATATATATAATTGTTATATCTTCCTGGTGAATTGGCAATTTTATGGTTATATATATACTATTTGTCTCTTACAACACTATTTTACTTGAAGTCTATGTTATCTGGTAGAAGTATAGACACCCCTGCTCTCTTTTGGTTACCATTTGCATGAAATATCCTTTTCCCCCTTTTCACTTTCAGCTTATATGTGTCCTTAAATCTAAAATGAGTCTTGTAGGCAGCATATAATTGAAGCTTTAAAAATCCATTCAGTTACTGTTTTCTTGAAGATTTCAATCTAATTACATTTAAAGTAATTATTGATAGGCAAGAACTTATTGCCTTAAAAATTATAATCTCATATTGTGTTGTCCCTCTTCTCCCCTTTTGCTATCTTCATTTGTGTTTCTTTGACTTTTTCTGTAGTAGCATGCTTTGACTCATTTCTCATATTCTTTTGTGTACTTCCTAAAGGTATTTTCTTTGTGGTTACCATATGGCTTACAAAGAAAACCTTATAGTTTTAACAATGTACTATAAGATGATAGCAGCTCAACTTCAATCAAATACAACAACTTGATATTTTTATTTCTTCCCCACTATACACTTTGTTATTGATGTAACAGATTACATTTTATATTGCATACCCATTAATATATTTTATAGTTATTTTTATACTTCATATTTTAACTTCTATACCAGAGTTAAAAGTGATTCACACATTGCCATTTTCGTATTACAGTATTCTTTGTCTATATATTTAACAGCATGCTTATATTTTCCCATGCTTTTGTGTTGCTGTTTTGCATCTTTTCATTTCAACTTGGTCTCCCTTTAACATTTCTCATAAGGCAGTTCTAGTGGTGATGAACTCCCTCAGCTTTTGTTTTATGGGAAATTCATTTAAGTTTTAAATGGTGATATGGCAAAAAAGGAATATTTTGCTGAATAGAGCATTCTTGTTTGGCAGTTTTTTTCTTTCAGCACTTAGAATATATCATTGCACTCCCTTCTGGCCTGCAAGGTTTCTGTTGAGAAATCCACTGATGCCCTTACAGGGTTCCCTAGCATGTGATGAGCCACTTTAATTCTTGCTGCTTTCCAAACTTTGTTTTTGACTTTTGATAATTTCATTATAATGTATCTCAGTTTGAAATTCTTTAGCTTCATCTTATTTTGTATCTGTTGGACTTCTTGAATCTGGAAGTTCATTTTCTTCCCAATTATTTGTGAAGTTTTCTGTCATTGTATCTGGAAATGAGCTTTCTGTCCTTCTCTCTTCTCCTCCTAAGATTCTAATAAAGCACAGACTGGTCCTTTTTTTTGATGTCCATAATTTCTTTAGGTTTTCTTCACTCTTCACTCTTTCTTTTTCTTTTTGCTTATTTGGACAATTTCAAGTGATCTTTTCCTCAAATTTGCAAGTTCTTTCTTATGCTTGTTTATGTCTGGTGTTGACTCTCTCTAAGGAACTTTTCAATTCAGTTATTGCATTCTTCAGATTCAAATTTCTTGTCTGCTTTTTAAAAATATTTTCTCTTTGTTGAAATTCTCATTTTGTTCATTCATAATTTTGCTGAGATCCTTGACCATCTTTATGAAGGCTGTTTTGAATTCTTTGACATGTAATTCATATACTGTTGTGTCTTTAGGGTCAGTTCCTGGAGATACATTTTGTTCCTCTGATTGGGCCATTTTCCCTTGTTTCTTTGTGTTCCTTATAACCTTGTATTGGTATTTGCACATTTGCAAAAAACAGTCAACTCTCCCAGTCCTTACAGATTAACTTCATAACAGAAATACCTTCACCAATCAACTGAGCTAGAGATTCCAAAGGCCTTTCAACCCTTTTTTGTGAATGTGTTTTCTTGGACTTGTGCATGTAGATTCTTATTTACAGAGGGTTTTTTTTTTTAATTTTCAGGAGCTTGTAATCTCTTGCTCCCTCTGGTGTGTATCTGCTATAATGAAGGCCCACTGAAGCAGCAGCACGTTCCCAGCTCTTTTTTGTTCTCTGCAGCCCCCAGGCATCTGGAGTATGCCAGTTCCTGTCTGTTTTCTAAGACAAGTAAGACAGAATGCCAGACGTCACATGCATACTCCACTCCTCTCCAACTGAGGGAGAGGCCACCAAACTATATCAGCCTTTGCTGCGGCGCAATGGGCCTCCTGGAACAGCAGCATTCCATACAGTTCTTTTTTGTTCATAGTGGCCCTGAGGCATCTAGCGTATGCTGGGCCCATCCACACTCTGAAACAGGCAAGGTAGAAGCCAGTCCCTCAAGAAGCCCTCCAAAATCCAGAATGTTGGAGACATGTTCCAGTCTTCTCTTCACCCACTAAGAGAGAGGCTGCTGAGTTATATCACCTCTGTCTATTGTACCATGGTTCTCCCTAGAGCTTCAGCATGCTGTGTGGCTCATTTTTGTTCTCAGCAACCTCCAGGCACCTGGACTATGTCAGTTCCCATCAGTGCTCTAAGACAGGTGAAACAGAAGCCAGGCCCTTGGGCAGGCTCCTAAAAGTCAGAACGTTGGATGTATGGTTTAGTCTTCTATTTCACTTCCTAGGTAAATCTGGAGCTGGGAGTTTGTTGTAGATTGCATGGCACTGTGCCAGGGAGACGGGCTATGGCCAGAGCGTACCACAAATGTTCCCATGGACTTCAGTGCGACTGTTTTCATGCTTGGCCTTGGGTACAGAAACCTCTTGACTGCCTTTCTGAGTTCTCACAGAAGGAATTGGTTCATAAATCGTTGTGGGATCTATTTCCCCAGGAGGGAGGAAGGTCTGGGGCTTCTTTTCTAGTATGTTGCTGACATCGCTCTCTGTATCTTTGAGTTTTCTTAATAAGTGAGAGCAATTACTGTGCTTAAGTTTCAACATATTTTTCTTTTTAAGCAGCTAAATCTAATCCTAATGGATGCAGATAAATCCCTACTTTAGGTGGTAGGTAATATTATACCAAGCCTTAAAGCTTTATAAACATAGGATGATATAAATCTAAGATTGAAAGTATTTTTCCTCTCCCAAGCATTTTATGGAAAAGAAGTTTAAAAGAACAATGAAAATACATAAAAGTGCAGTTCTCAGGAAAGCAAATCCTCCTCTGATTTATTTTTGTTTTTACCCATAGGAAAACAATGGCTCTCATGCGGTTTTGGTTAATTAGGAAGAAAAGAACAGACATCCAGATGTTAATCCCTTAGCCAGCCTCAACTCCACAGCTTTTTTTTTTTTTTTTTTTTTGGTCAGGATACTTAGTCTGCATCACAAACCAGAGTGAGCTTGTACAAGATAAATGGCTTCATTTTATTTACATTTAATCATTTGGTAAATTAAATAAAGCCATTATAAGAGATAATAGACCTCAGATTTAAAAATAAATATTGAGACTCGATAAATATCTCTGCTTTTTCATGACATTTATCTGGCAGCAGGAACCTATTAGACTGTCATGATGTTCTATTCCATTGACTGATTTTCAGACTCCCTTTTATAGATGGCCAATCTTTTGGATGCTTTTATACCATCATTTATATGTACTCATTTACCTACTTTATCTTTCCTGAATCTGCTAGTACTCTATATCTGAATTCCAATTTTGTATGTCTCATGCAAAACTCAAAATCCAAATGCACAGTGCTTTTGACAAAAGGAGGCTAGATGTCATCGTCTGAATAAAAAACCAATTTTACTGAGTAGTGGTGGCCTGGAGATTCAGTTATGTGAAGGTTCTAACTGTGAATTTCAAGTAACTATGGTGAGCTACTTACCTGCATGTTAAATAGAGAGAAAATATTGACATCTTTCTGGAATATCTTAATTGAAAAAGAAAATATAACTAAGAGACCAAATAGACTTACTGTTTTCTTTTTTAACTAAGTTTTTGAGGTACAACTTCTAGCCAAGAATAAACTGAATTTCTGTCAGTCTTTTCAGAAGCAGTTCAAATTACCAAAGCAACCAAAGACATCTTTTTTTTAAGTTTTTTTTTAATTTATTTTTGAGAGACAGAGAGACACAGTGCGAGCAGGGGAGGGTCAGAGAGAGAGGGAGATACAGAATCTGAAGCAGGCTCCAGGCTCTGAGCTAGCTGTCAGCACAGAGCCTGACGCAAGGCTCGAACCCACAAACCATGAGATCATGACCTGAGCCAAAGCCGGATGCTTAACCAACCAAGACCACCCAGGCGCCCCAATCAAAGATATCTTGAGGGTTTTTTTCCCTCAAAGTTGTGAGAATTTGGTGAAGGAGAAATTCTAGAAAGATTCCATTGTACTTAAAAGACTGAAAACAAAATGAGTCAAACATCCCCCTCATATAGTGCCTGCTTATCCTCCTTTGCACATCTGCTCTCCTACATGGCTTTATGTCACATGTTTTTACCTTCCTGCCTACTCTTAGCCCTGCAGAACCAGACAGCCTTCAAAAAGATTAATTTTATTCTGTCTTATGCATCAGCAACAAAATTTGTCAACTTGAATCTTTATTACTAGCAATCACATCAAAGCTGCAAAGCACAGCATGATTTCTTTTTCCACCTTAAAAGTGAAATTTGTCACACTAAAAAAAAAAAAAAAGAAATCTTTAGGCTTCTGAATGGAACATGTTAGATTTAGGAATCACTGAGAAAGAATAGGCAGAATAAATAAACAAGCTTTCCCCCAGCAACTCTTTTCTAAGGAGAATCAACTTAGAAAAAGAAGAAGATACAAGAGGTTAGGTGGTAATCAGGCAGCAGGAATCCACTTCTTGAAGCAACTACAGGCAGAATAATAATCATTTTGGAGAAATGCTAATGTTTATTCAGAGCTAGACCTCAAGAAAAACCCTTTATAGGCATTATCCTAACCATCCTATGAGACAGATTCTCTTATTGTTACCAATATATAGATGAAAGAACCAACGATCAGGAAAGTTACATTACTTTCTCAAAGTCACACAGTAAGACGTGGTGGAGCAGGAATTTGACATCAGGTCTCATTTCAACACCTCTACTCATTCATTGCTGAAGAGATGTTCTCAATCAGTTCCCGTTCTAAATCATCCCCTCAAACATGACTTCTACAACCTTTCCATTTTTCTTGCTTCCCTACCTGCCTACCCAACTTCTCTAAACAAGTCACAGCAAAGTACTTTAAATTATCAAAAACCCAAATGAGTCCATACCCCTTTCTTTTGTAAGTGACAGATACCCAACTTGAGCAAAAGAAGGAATATACGGAGTCCCATAACCAAACAGTTCTTCAGGTAAAGCCAGGATAAGTGTACCAACAATGTCGTTAGGTCACACTTTTTATCTATGGCTCAATACTGCTTTCCTCTGTGTGGCTTGATGCTCAGCCTGCATTCTCCTTGCATTCATAGGATGGCCACAAGCAGCTGTAAATTTAATCCTACTCTGGCAATCCTAGATTTCCTGAGGCCTGGGATGTATGCTCACCCTTGGGGACATGGGAATGCCTTAACTCCCTTCAAACTACATGTTATGAGAAAGAGGGGTGGCTGTTTCTCAAAGGAAACTCAAGATACTAACACATCATTGATCAAAGAAGGGAAAGGAAGCTGGGTTGGCAAGCACAATGGGCCTTGCTCTGAAGTCTAGCTGCATGCCTTTTTCCATATTTGCACTACATTAACTCATTTCCAAAGTTTACCTCCTTCTCTAGTAAGACTAAAAGTCATACTCAAAAGTTTTAAGACTCAATTTGCTGTTGATCTTCTCATACCTCACACCTACCTATTCTACTACCTATACCTTTGACTTGGTGTACAGCACCTCCATTGGCCCAATTGGCCAGGGCAGAAACCAGCCATAATCATTGATTCCTTTTATTTTTCTTCCTTACTCCCACATCCAGTCAGTCACCAAACCCTGTAAATCCTACCTGCTTAATACCTCATGACTCCTTCTAAGTCTCTCCATCCTTCGTGCAACTGATTTAGCTCAGATTTCCTCATTTCTTGATTATTTGGCTTATCATGCTGATAAATCTTCCACTTTTCAAATATATCCTACAACTTCCTAGAAAAAATGATTTTTCTTTTTTTAATGGTTTTATGGTTATTTATTTTTGAGAGAGTATACACGTGAGATCAGGAGAGGGGCAGAGACAGAGGGAGACAGAGGGCCCGAAGGGGGCTCTGTGCTCGGCTCAAACTCACAAACTGAGATCATGACGTGAGCCAAAGTCAGATGCTTAACTGACTTAGCCACCCAGGTGCCCCAAAACATGATGTTTCTGAAACACAGATACGATCCCATCACTCCTCTTTCCAATCATTCAGTGACTCCCTATTGTCTGACTGCCATGGGTCGCAGTTTCCTCATTGTTAGAGGAATGGATCAAATTGATGATTTCTTGGATCTTTCTGGCCTCACTATTCTGTTAATCCTTCCTAACCCAAAGCACTTAGCTTTCTTTGGTTACCTGGTAATGGATCTTTCTGACTTTTCGATTATAGGCTGGGACCCCAGTTCTTTTTGGATAGCACTCCTAATTATACTTAATAAGAATGCTGAGCCAAGACATATTGAGATGTCATTTCATATTGAGATTAGTTAGAAAGGTGTGACCATGAGCATTCCAGAGTCATAATCAATAGCAATTATTTGAGACATATCTAGTCTTTTAACTACTACTTGTTCTGCATTCAGGCAAATGTCTAGCAATTTTATCAGAGAAAAACTCTGCCTTATATTTCTGACATCCGAACTTCTTTCAATAATAAAAGCAACAGATGTAGAAGTATTTTTTATCACAAGACAAAAAGCAGGAGTATTAATACATTATTCATTACCATGTCATTAATTATTATTCTCAATCACTCTTCTCCTCCTAATCCTGAATACTGGAGGAAACCTTAAAAATGACTACACGTAGGACTGTTAGAATTTTCGGGTTAAAAAACTTACTCTGGCCAAAGGAACATTCCCATCTTTCCTTGCCAATTTAAGGTAACTTTACACAGATTCATCAGTTTAAAACAGAGGCATGTGTATTGTAGTACTGTCCCATAGAGCAATAATTTATTACAGTGCATTCAAATCATACGTCCATACACATATGTTATAGTACCCAAAGGTATAAGTGACACATTTTCCCTCATATCCTGTAAGGTAGGGTGTACATTATTACTTGCTCTTGACCAATGTGACTGATCACACTGGGCTGCCCCTCCTTCAGATAGAGTGATAGGTGACAGTTTACTTACTTCTTGTGCCAGGTTTCTAATCTACCATTACATTGTGTACTGGCGATCATCCTTGACCTATAATAGCTACAAAATGTTTAAAATGGATAATGCTGGATGTAAAAAAAAAAAAGAGATAAGAAGGAAAATCAAATCTTATGTTAAAAATGCACATTTTTTAGGGCTGCTTGTAAGAACACCACTATCAAGAAACTGATCAAGAAAGCAGACAGCAAAGCTTATCCATGAATTAGAGACTGGTGGAAGTTTTTGACATTAAGAAGGGTATCACAGACATCATTCAATACTTACTGTGCAAATTCTGTGTGCCAGGCATTAATCTAGGCGCTGGGGATAAAGCAGGGAAGAGAGGCAGAAATTCTTGTCCTTCTGGAGATTATATTCTAGTAGTGGGAGAGATACAAGAAACAACATAAATCAATAAAAATATATAGTTAGTAGATAATAATGGTTGGGGCAAAGGGCTGTAATTTACATACTAAGTTATAGGAGCACCTGGGTGGTCGATTTCGGTGCAGGCCATGACCTCATGGTTTGTGAGTTCGAGTCCCACACTGAGCTCTCTGCTATCAGTGCAGAGCCTGATTTGGATTCTCTCTTGCTCTGTCTTCTCTTTCTCTCTCCCCCTCTCCCGCTCATGCTCTACATCTCTCCCAAAAATAAGCACTAAATTTTTTTAAATAATAAATTGAGGAAGACTTCATTGAGAGAGAGGTGAGGGGCAGGCAAGTACCTTTTGCAAAGTATTCCAGGACAAGAAAACCGCAAAGAAAACTTTCAAAGTTAAGACTCGGACTAGTTAGGAGGTTTGAAGAATATCAAGGCAGCCAGCCAGTGCGGCTGGAACTGAAGGAGAGGAAGAAGAGGGGAAGTCAGAGAAGTCATAAGGACCAGATGGCAGTGGACATTTTAGGCTGCCTTATGGGCTCTGGAGTTCACTTTGAGGGACAGGTTCGACATTATCACAGAAGATAGGATCTGACTTATATTATTCTAGCTGCTATTTTGAGAAAAGGTTCTAGGGGGCAAAGAACAGAAGCAGAAGTCTCTAAGGTTTAGGTAGCTAAAAAATCAGAGATGCATTTCCAAACAGAAAGTAGTATAATGACTAGACATAGCACTGACTCGGTTATCTAAACCATTTCCATGATGTATCCTTCGAGCAAAACTTTGGAAAACTTTCTGAAGGTTTTTTCTTTAATGTTTATTTGTTTTTGAGAGAGAGAGAGAGAGAGAGCGAGCGAGCGAGCGAGCAAGTGAGCAAGCAGGGAAGGTGGAGAGAGAGGGAGACACAGAATGTGAAGGAGACTGCAGGCTCTGAGCTGTCAGCACAGAGCCTGACGTGGGACTCAAACCCATGAACCTTGATATCATAACCTGAGCCAAAGTTGGCCGCTTAACTGAGCCACCCAGGCACCCCATCTGAAAGTATTTTTAAGATGGTTTATCCCATAAGGTATACAAAGCCTTAAGTGTTGAGGTTTGACAGTTATAAAATAACTGATTTTTTTTAATATTCACCCTTGGACAGCAATGATTTGCATTAGAGAAACCCTTTGATTTTAATATTTTCTTTTCTTTTTTTAAAGTTTTTAATGTTTATTTATTTTTGAGAGAGAGCAACAGAGAATGAGCAGGGGAGCAGCAAAGAGAGCGGGAGAACGAGTGGGGGAAGCGGTAGAGAGACACAGAATCCGAAGCAGGCTCTAGGCTCTGAGCTGTCAGCATAGAGCCCGACGTTGGGCTTGAACTCACCAACCGTGAAATCATGACCTGAGCTGAAGTCAGATGCTTAACTGACTGAGCCACCTAGGCACCCCTTAATATTTTCATCCTGGATAGCTATGTGCCACTTTTATGTGATTTCCTTGACGAATCCACTAAAACTATTTTTCCATCCAGTGTTTTTGCATAATCTGCACAATAAGGAAATCCTGAGGAAGCACTAGGAACTGGGCAATTCAGCAAGATCACAGAAACCATGTGTTGGGAGCTGCTCGTCAGCAAATGCTGCCAGAGATTCTATAAAGATCAGGACAAATCTTGCAGATAAGGGCAAAATAACTGTCGGTGGCAAGATTTTGTAGAGGCTGCATATTTCTTTGTGGGGTCACCACTACTTCTAAAGAATCTAACTTGAATTATTATTTTGGAGCACAGTTTTTTGTGTGCCTGAATTCTTCCTGTCTCCCTCTCCAGGGTTCCCCAAAATATTCCTCTCCCCAATTATGTGCTGCCCTGTTGCGTGAGCACTATAGATGACAGGGGATGTTATGGAATTGGAGGGTGGGGAAGCTAGCAAGATTCTTTGGTTACCACTGCTACATAAAAAAGTACCCTAAAACTTGGCAGCTTAAAACAACTACTTTATTTTGCTCAGACTATTGTGGGTCAGGGATTCTGGAAGGGGTTGGGACGATGGTTCTCATGAAGCTTCTGTCATCTGAACGTTTAACTGGGCTGCACATCCCAGGTGGCTCACTCACTCTGGGTGGCTAGCAACCCAAGCACCTCTACGTGGCCTCATCACGTTATCTGTACTTCCTCACAATATGGCAGCCTAGTAGTAGTTAGATGCTTACACGGTGCTTCAAGGCTCCAAGTATGAGTGGTCCAGCACAGAAGATAGAAGCTGCATTCTTTTATTTATTATTTTTTTTAAATTTTTTAAATGTTTTTATTTATTTTTGTGAGAGAGAAAGACAGTGTGAGCAGGGTAGTGTCAGAGAGAGAGAGAGAGGGAGACACAGAATCGGAAGACAGGCTCCAGGCTCTGAGCTAGCTGTCAGCACAGAGCCTGACGCGGGGCTCAAACCCACGAACCGGGAGATCATGACCTGAGCCGAAGTCGGACGCCTAACTGACTGAGCCACCCAGGCGCCCCATCTTTTATTTATTGATTTTTTTTTTTTTTAGCTTTGGATATCATGCAGTATAGTTTCCCTCACATTCTATTGGTTGTAAGTCAGTTATAAGCACACTCAGATTCAAGATGAGGGGACACATACCCTGCCTCCTAATGAGAGGAATGGCAGCAGGGTCACATTGCAGAGGAGCACATGGCAGAGGAGATGTTGCCAGGGCTATAACTAGAAGATGTCATCTCCCACACAGAGTAAATAAAAACAGATTGTGTGAAGTCACTGTAAAGTGTACCGGTCACCAGATCGTGGAGACACAAAGAAAGGAGGTAGAAACTGCAGAATGTTTAGATCTTTGCATTCATAACAGCAAAAGGAGCCAAGAAAACAGTGAGGGTTTAATCAAATCAGGGTAAACTTTCAATAAAGGCTGCATTCTGCATTCTAGAGTCCAGGTTACCTTGCTATAATGCTCTCATAGTAATTCATTCGCCACTTTACAAACTTTTACTGAGTGCCCACTACATGTGCCAGGGACTGTTCTAGGCTCTTGAAGCCTATCAGTACATCAATGTAACAAAAGCCGTATGCTCAGTGTTTTCTAGTGGAGTCAGGCTATCAAAATAAAAACTACTGCTTGCAAATTAAGTACATGGCAATCGGAGGCAAGGCCTCATGTGGCCTAAAGAGTTAGCTCCGCCCTGAAGGATGCTCTGAAGTTTTGCCAGGTAATTGTACAACAGACCAAGTGGTGAGGCTTTGGAAAGACATTTATAGGTAAAAGGGTTAATTTGTCCTGTGAATCTAATAGGGCTCCCAGATGCTGCTAGCTTCCTGCTTCTCCCAAATCATGCTATTTCACACCCATCTTGTGACCTTTGTTCTACTTGTTGGCATCACTGTCCAAATGCCCAGGAACCCCAATACTTCACCTCACCCTGTAAACACACCCGTTGTCATGTACTATGGAGTTCCATAATGACACCCTGTATTTTTCCAGGGATTTGCTAATAGATTAAGGAAGGTAAGAATGTGCCAGTTCTAAAACCAGACCTAAGGAAGTCTTGTGTGTTTTCACTTGTGCTCTTGCCCCTGTGCCACTACCAGACAGGCATGCTGGGGTTGGCTTGCGGATAAGAGACACATGAACTAGATGGAGCTCAGTTGCTCCCATCACCCCAAGCAACCTCCAGCACGCCCCCGGATACATGAATAAGCCCAGCCAAGATCCCAGATGCATGAGCAATGAACTCACTGTTACAGGCTATCAGATCTTGTGATCGCTTGCTAGGCAGCATTTTGGGGCAACGGAGGGGCTGATGCAACTGGGAACAAGCAGAGCGCCTTCTCTTGGAGATTGGCTTACAGTTTTATTTTGCAGTCAGGCAGCACAAATCCCTGTCATTGCTGCCCGGAAGTGTGAAAGGATTATCAGTCAAAATTAACATCTAGGTTCATGACAAGGGGGAAGAGTAGAGAAATGAGCGGAATAAGGCTTCATTTCTGCCTGTGAAGGTTTGCATTTTATGGCTCCTTGTCTGAAGGGACGAAAGTCACTCCTAAATGCTCCCTATGATTGAGACATGAGGAAGCAGCCCCAAGGAGAAACTGAACATTCCAGTTGCTCTTTTGATAGACTTAATGCATCAAGCTCCTTGCCTAAAAGTGGACTTACCTTTATTATTATTATAATCAAAAATAAAACCTGTTGGGGTGCCTGGGTGGCTAAGTCGGTTAAGCAACCAATTTCAACTCAGGCCACGATCTTGCGGTTCGTGAGTTCAAGCCCGGCGTCGGCTCTGTGCTGACAGCTCAGAGCCTGGAGCCTGCTTCAGATTCTGGGTCTCCCTCTCTCTGCCCCTCCCCCAGTCACGTTCTCTCAAAAAAGGAATAAACATTTTTTTAAAGTGTTTTAAATAAATAAAATTAACCGGTTTTGGCCAGGCTCTGTCTCTCACAAAATGAGGAAACGTTAAAAAAAATCAAATAGAAATAGAAATAAAACCTGTTTTGGCAGCATTATAGGAGAATGGAGGCCACACCATCCACTGTGTGGACGTGTGAGTCCTGCCAGTAATCCTGGCACACAGAGCTCCTTTGCTAGGATGCATCAAAGCAAGGACAGAGGGGCAGGCCATTTAATCTCTGCTTCCAAATCATTGTGACAATTAGCACTTTTGAGGAAAAAATTGCCTCCAAATAAAACCGGCCTTTCAAATAAGCGAAGAAGTTGCTCTCACCACAAAGTGTCTGAAACTTTTCTGTGAGTACCAGGAGACACTCCTGTGTGTCTCGCACAGTCCCTATCAAAATGCAAATACCCCTGGGAGAGGTGACCTTTGGCCTTCCCTTGTCAACCCTTTGGGAAAGGAAGATTTTAAAATGGCTGAACAAAAGAAAGGCAACTTGTTTGTGTAAGTGCTCATCTTCTGTCTTTCCCAGTGGACGACAAGCTCCAAGAGGCCTAGGCCTCTGTCTCCTTTGTTTATCCATCTATTTCCAGAGTTTATCCATCTATTTTCATAGGAGACCCTCAATAACGCCTGTGGAAGGAGAGTAGGAGGGAAGAAACACGAGGAAGAAGGGAGGTGAGAGGTACCTAAGAATTCACAGAAAAAGGTAAAAAAAGCCCAATTCAAATTCCCACTCGGCGTTTGCCCTTATATTACCTAGTTCATGACTTACTATACATGCAAGGGAAGAAGGGGTCTCTACAGTAGGAGAAAGACAGAACCCCCACTCTCTTACCTTATCCTGGTGTGGTTCTTTGCCTTTTTACTCCTGTATGCTCCGCGAAAGTCCCCATGACAACCAAGGCCAACGGGGTTTCCCTGGGGGGGGGGGGAGGCCTTCCACCGGAGCCATGCTGGAAACGTGATGGCCTCAGTCTTTGGGAGGGAAACGTTCAGAATGAGAACTCCAAAGTGACCAAGACGGAAGAACGAGTTTCGGGAGGGCGCTCCGGTTTTTCCTAGTTGTTTTCTCTCTCTAGTTCAGTGGCTTCTCAACCTTTACTGTGCGTGTGAATCACCTGGTGGGGCTCTTGCTAAATATGCTGATTTTGACTCACTAGGTCTGGGACGAAGGCTGAGCCGCCGCGTTTTTAACGCGCTCCCAGGTGGTGCCGATCTGCTGACTCGAGGACCACGCTTTGAGTAGACTAGAGACTCGAGGTCTTTCCCCTCCACCGTCAGGTGCGCGTGTGCGCCCAGCCTCAGCGTTCCGGATCGCTGTCCCGCGCGTCCCTGGCCTGCTGCCGGGAAAGGAGGAGCCGGGGGCGGAGCGGGAGGAGTGGCGCGGGCCCCGCGTGGGTCCTGCCGGAGATCACCTCGGCCCCTCGGAGAGACGACCGAGCTGCGGCGGCGCAGGAGGGGGCGGGTTCGGCGAGGGCGCGGCCTCTCGGAGGGGGGCGTACGACGCGCATCCCCCGCGGCCGCCGGGGCCACTCGGGAGCTTCGCGGCAGCCGGGTGCCCCACTTGGCAACCCGCTCCGTGCTTCTTCCTCGCTCCCGCCTCCTCTTGTCACCTCCCGTCTCAGCCTCCCCGCTCCGGCCCCGCCGAATCAACCGCCGGGCCGAGCGCCTCCGAGAGCCTGAGGTGGTACGCGGGGCTGCAAGGGCGCGCCCTCAGGCGGACCCCGGCCCGGCATCGGGGGGGGGGGGCTCGGGCGGCAGCATGGACACCAAGCGCTGCTTCGCCAACCGCTTCGATGACTATCAGGGCAGTCTGCTGGCGGGCCAGTGCGAGGAGGCGGTGGCGCCCTTGGTCACCGCCACCATCGAGCGCATCCTCCAGGAGCTGCCTCCGCTCGGGGGCGGCGCTGAGGCCCGGGGGGCGGCGGCCGCGGCCAGCAGCTGCCAGGGAGGGCTGTACGGCGGCGTGGCCGGGGTGGCCTACATGCTCTACCACGTCTCGCAGAGCCCGCTCTTCGCCGGGGCCCGGGAGCGCTACCTGCGCTCGGCCAAGCGCCTCATAGACGCGTGCGCCCGCGCGGAAGAGTGGGGCGAGCCGGACGCCGACACCCGCGCAGCCTTCCTGCTCGGGGGAGCGGGCGTGTACGCCGTGGCCACGCTCGTGTACCACGCCCTGGGCCGGTCCGACTACGTGCAGCCTTTGGGCAAGTTCCGGGCTCTGTGCGCCGTCTGCGCGCCGGTCTCTTTCCTGGAGTGCGGCTCCGACGAGCTGTTCGTGGGCCGCGCGGGCTACCTGTGCGCAGCGCTGGTGCTCAAGCAGAAACTCGCCCAGGAGGTAAGAGGCAGCCCCGGCCGCGGGGGGGCGCTCGCCGCCTGCCCGGCCCTTCCCGGGACTCCTGGCAGCGAGTACAGCTACCCCTCCCACCCCCAGGCTCTTCTCTGGGTCACTCTGTTTGGCGCTGTCATTTCCTTAATCTCCAGGCGTTTATCTCCGGTGTTTGTCTTCCCTCTTCTCTTTTTCGGTCTCTCGTGTGTTGGGATTCCGTGTCTCTGAGCTTTGTTCGTGTTTTGCGCCGAACGTGGCATCTCCCCAGATGCTCTTTGCGCAACAGCTTCCTGGAGGCCCTTTCAAGTGAGCAAAGAAAAACTCGAAAATGCAAGGGATTTCCCTTTCTTTGACCCTCCTGCCAAAAAGCTGAAGCACCCTTGAAAGTTAAGAGTGCTAGCAAAGTATTGGAAGTTTTGGGGGCTGGATATGCTATCATTGTTTCCATTGCTATCATGGAGGTAAATTGCTCCGGCGACCTCCTCACCCCCCACCGCGCGTGGGGGTCTGTGACCCTGAATTCCTGCCCAGCTGTGGGTCTCATATGCTTGCTGTGTTGCTTAATATTCGGTATCTCACGGCTGTTTTAAATTCATATCTGATGGGGCTGTCCTCTTAAATACATAAATGCAGGCAGAATTCTACCCTATTGTAATAGAATGTGCCTTTTTCATTTTAAAACGCGTCGTTAGGATTGTCAAGATGACAGCATACTTGACAGGGCAGGTTTTCTTAATAGCTTTTCAGTGGCTCCTTGAAGTGAATTGGATCTCACAACTACATATGGGTTTGTTTGTTTCTGAATCCACTTTGAATACGGCATGTGACTATTAGAGACAGACAGTTCTTGTAGGGGGAAAAAATCCTCCAACCCATCATAGTAACTGGAACGGAAAGAGGCATTTCATTCATAATTCACTGGAGCCAAATATTGTTCTGGGGAGGAAATGACACATTTGGCTTTATTTGGGTGAAACAGGCACTTGAAGAAAACTTAAAGGTGCACAGAGTGTTTTAAAAGTGTAATTAACTTCTAAGATAACAGGCAGACTTGATTTTTTTTATTATTATTTATAGCAGGTGAGGTTGATCCAAGTGAGGAAAAAAAATCACTAAAGACTGTGCACCGTGCTGGCAGGGCAGCAAAGATTTGTGTGACAAAGTTGTCTTGAAATAGTTCACTCTGCTTCTGAATCACTGTTATCTGCTAGCAGTTCCCCAAGGGCCCTTCCAATTGTATAAAACCTATCGGAAGGCCACAGGGCTATTTACATAGCATTTGCATTGCATTTGCATCTGCTCCTCAGACCTTGCAGTCTGGTGGTAGGCAATTTTCAAATTCGTTTTTTGCTTCTTTCCTTTTCATGCCTTGGGGCCTTCTCTCCTGAATGAGTGTCAAAGAGTGGGAGACCCATCAGGTCATATAGGTGGAAACAGACCAACAAGGACTCCTTGCCCCAAAACTGGTGACCCAGGGCCAGTCTGCAATGCTGATGGGAAAAGACATTTATGAAGACCTCTCTTCTGCCCTCCTGCCAAACCAGATGTATCTTTTTATACTAATCAATTTGAGGTGCTTTGGCCCCTGCTCCCAGGAGATAGAAGAAGCTCTGAGGGTTAACACACATAACACACACACCAGCTCTTAACCTGAAAATAAGCCAGTCTCCATGCCAGCCTAAACTGCAGTAATCCGAGAAACTCGGGCTTGAAAGATGCAGGGCAGGGGCTAAGCATGCCTGGCTGGAAGCCCTTACGAGGGGAAAATAAACATCTCCTGTCCCATCCCCACTCCCACGTCCTAGACCGCATATGGCTTTGCCCTCAGTAGATGATCCATAAACCTTGATTAAATTGAGCTGCAAACTTCTGTCCTTTCTCTCTAAATACTCTGTTCTTATATCCTGGGTTTCCTTCCTTTCAATGTCATTTGTATGCACTTGCCTCTGGCAGTTCCCTCAGTTCTCGCCCTAGTCCAGACTACTACTTGGCACAGCTCTGGCACCTAATAAATAGTTGAATGAATGAATCCCCATTTACTGGGATTAGTGCAATGTACTCTGAGCTGGATTCTCTCAACAAATTATGTGTACCTCTGAGAAATCAATCTTAAAAGCACTTCATCATGTTACTTCCCCACTCAGCATCCTGTGGTGGCTCCCTATTACCATTTCTCCAGTGGCTTCTCATCTTTCTCAGAGCTAAGACACTTAAAATGGCTGACAGGGCCCCACATGATCTGGCCCCCCTTCATACATCTTCCACTTTTGCTCACTCTGCTTCAACCACGCTGGCCTTCTTGCTGTTTCAGGCATTTATTGTCTCGGGGTATTTGCACCCACTGTTCCCTTTGCTTGGAATACTCTTCCCCTAGCTATTTTTATAGCCAGCTCTCTGACCTTGTATAGGTCATTCCCTCGTCAGTCAGAGACTTTCCCGGTTCACCCTGCTTAAAAGTGCAACCTCGTCCCCTGACTTCTGCCCTTTTGTTGTTTCATTTTATTTGTGTTCTTTTCCAATTAGAATGTAAACTCCGTAAGGGTGGAGAGTTTTTGTGTTGTTGCTGTATTCCCATCCTTAAGGTGGTGCCTGGTACATATTTAGGTGCTCAACCTTTCTTCCGGCATTCTTGCAAATATTGTTTACTCTGGCTTGCTTTGCCACTCACTTTTAAGGGTGACCCATTAATCAATATTTTCCTTTATGGTGATGCTTTTGGTGTTCCATTGGTAGGAATCCTTTCCTACCACCAAGGTCTCCGTAAACCTGTGTTGACTGAATAAGTGAATACTAGTCTTTTAGAAATTTTTTAGCGTAACCTTTAGACCAATGTTTGTTGAACTTTAATGTTCAGAGGAATCCCCTGCAGACCCTGTCAGTAAAATACTGATTCAGCAGGCCTGGCATTGGACCTGAGATTCTGCATTTCTAACCAGGTCGCAGGTGCTGCTGCTGGTCCAGGGACCACGCTTCAGATAGCAAGCCAGTCAAATGCTGCGTAGGTTTTGGCATTATACCAGTCATGCCTACTAAGAGATAGCATAAGATACCATTCTCTGAAGCTCGTCTTTTTTTTTTTTTTACAAGATTGTAGTTGAGAATACTGATTACTGTCTCCTACCATGCTTTCATTGTAAAGATCTACAAGGAGAATTTCCCTCAGTACTTAGAAACAGGCATCCTTGCGCTCTTCCTGGAAATTGATGGAATTTTTTAATCTTCAATCTATGTCATGTAACTGACATGTTCCTCACTTGATGTTGACTATCAGGAGGCATCTGGCCAAAATTGTCCACATAAGCTTGGAGAAAGTGCCTTACCTCATATACTTTTGTATGCTAGTGTTTACCCCAGGGGTTTATAATTTTTTTCTTTCTTAGGTTACCCTTTTCTGAATTTTCTTTCTTCCATTTGATTTTGTTATGGGTATTTTTAAGATTCAGAGAGGAGGAGGGACACCTGGGTGGCTCAGTCGGTTAAGCATCCGGCTTCTGGCTTCGGCTCAGGGCATGATCTCACGGTTCGTGGGTTCGAGCCCCGCGTTGGGCTCTGTGCTGACAGCTAGCTCAGAGCCTGGAGCCTGCTTCGGATTCTGTGTCTCCCTCTCTCTCTGACCCTCCCCTGATCGTGCGCTCGCGCTCTCTCTCAAAAATAAATTTTTAAAAAATTTAAAAAAGATTCAGAGAGGAAAAAATTGTGTGTGTATGTATAGAGAGAAAGACAACAAAAGGAAGAGTCACTCTTACCGGCTAATATATTTTTGTTCAGTTGAGCTCTTCTGGAAATACTCAAGGGAAGCAGCTTTGATGGTTTGTTAGGCAGCTATCCTTGAGCAATGGGATACTAAAGTCCTATGAAATCACACCATAAAAATTTGTATTAGGTCCATTATGCTTTCCAGATTGGTGAAAATGTAGCAGGGAAAAGGAAGTTAGAAAAAAGTGGTGGAGGGATAAAGGGAAGGCCTAGGGGCCACAGTTAAAATAATTTTGTGCCTGGGTGACCTTGGACAAATAATTTGACATCTCTGAGCCTCAATTTCCTTACTTGTAAAATGGATGGATCATAGCTTCTTTATTAACATATTCTGTCATGTATTCCTTCATTCCATGAAGGTCAGGTTTCTCCATGTTCCAGGCACCTTGCTAGATACCAGGAGTTACTAGTGAACAAAAATCAATATAATTATGTTATCGCAAGTGCTCCGAATGAACTGAACAGAAAACAACTGGGGCGGGGCAGAGAGGGGAGGCATGTTGCTTGGCAGACATTAGCCAGGGGGACTTCTCTGTGGAGGTGATGTCCTGCCTCATCACTGAAGCATGAGAATGAAGTGGCTGCTTTAAGAGCAGGCATTCCACGCAGAGGAGATGGTAAGGACGAAGCCCCCGAGGTGGGAGTCTGCTTGGAGATTTCAAAGAAATGGAAGGCTGCCAGCTTGGTGGGAGCAGGGAAAACAAGGGCTAGAGGGATGGGAGAACTCCAGACCAGGTAGCGGCTGGGAGCAGGGTCAATCAGATCCTGCAGGGCCGGGACAGTCAGGAGTTAGCACATGCTTCCTGTTTAACGGGTAATGTCTTTATCTTCATTACCTTTTAAAAAGATCACCCCACTTTTCTGTATGGATAGTGGGGTGAACAGTATTAAGAACGATCATAAAGGGGACTGGCTACAGGGGTCCAAACCCCTTTTGTGCCAAGGACTCCTTTATAAATCTGGTGAGTTCTTCAGTACCTCTCAGAATAGCATTTTTAGATGGATAAAATCAACACGGGGGATTACAAAGGAAGCCAATTATATCGACATCTAGTTACCAAAACATTTTTAGAATTGTGATGCAGTAGCATACGTGTTTCTTTATTAACACATTAAATAACAAAATTTCGCCGCAAGCCTAAAGATTGTGGTACCTTTTAAACGGTGATGAGTGTTAATGGTATTTCGAGCTGTCTTCAACAACTGCAGTGTGACAGGAATGCATCTGTGATTTCTATAGGTGCCAAAGTCACAAGTACTTTGGTGGTTTGTGGTCTGCATTTGTAATGAACGAAAATGCTAAATTGTTTAAATGAGATTTGAGAAAATACAGATGTGATTTTATTTCCCCAACCAAAGGGAGCTGTTCTGGAAGTTGCTGTGGTGACTCACTTTAGATAAAGTGCCGAGTGTAGTGCTGGGTGTATAGGAGCTGCTTAATGAAATCAATGTTACTCCCTTTCGTGCCTACCACCAGGAAATCAGAAGTTATTCTGAATATCCTATACAAAATTATATCCAATAATTTGAAGGAATCTATCTTCCTGCCATGATTAAAAGAATATATGTGTTTTGCTGGATTGTTAATTGGGTCCTTGGCTCACTCCTAAGGCAGCTGTGTAAGTGGGGATGCTTTTAGCTGCAGATCATAGAATGTCCAGTAAAAAGTAATCCAAATAATGGGGACATTTATTACCTCACTTTCCTTCTTTAAAATTTTAACTTTTTTTTTTTTTTTGAGAGTCAGAGCACACGAGCAAAGGAGGGACAGAGACAGAGAGGAAGACCCAGAATCCGAAGCAGGCTCCAGGCTCTGAGCTCTCAGCACAGAGCCCGATGTGGGGCTCGAAATCATGAACTGTGAGATCATGACCCAAGCCGAAGTCAGCTGCCTAACCGACTGAGCCACCCAGACACCCCTATTATCTCACTTTCTAAGGGATGTTGAGCTAGGCTGTTCCAGATTGGTCCAGCAACTCAAGAAAGTCCTCAGAACCCAAGCCCTTTCCAACCTTCTTCTCTGCAATTCTCAGTGTTGGAACTGTCTCTCTCAGGTTGTAGGATAGTTACTATCCAAGCATTATGTTCCCATACACCTAAAGTAGAAAGGAAGGATATGAGGCTTTTTTGTTATATCTTTTTTTTAATTATGTAAAACATTTTATACTTGAAGAATTTCCCTTCTGTCTCATTGTGCAGCACTGGCCACTTCTGGTTTCGGGGGAGGCTGGGAAGACTAGTGTCCTCCATTTCTAACCTCTCTCATTGGATGAAAGTTCTGACCAGCAAGCAGAAAGGGGAAGGAAATGGCTGTTGAGTGGTTACCAAAATGTCTACCTCTTGACACCACTCGGGAAGGTCAGTCTTATGACCTCCCACATGCTTGGCTATTGTGAATAATGTTGTCGTGAACACGGGGATGCATACATACATCTTTTTGAAACCTTGTTTTCATTTCCTTTGGATAAATACCTAAAAGTGGATTTGCTTGATCATATAGTAGTTCTATATTTAGTTTTTGAAGTGCCTGTTTTCCATACTGACTGTATGAATTCACATTCTCACCCACAGTGCACAAGGGTTTCCTTTTCTCCGCATCCTTACCAACTCTTATTATTTCTTGCCTTTCTGATGACAGTCATTCTAACAGGGGTGAGGTAAGATACCATAATGGTTTTGATTTGCATTTTCTTGATGATTATGTTGAGCACGTTTCATGTACCCATTTTGGCCATTGGTATGTCTTTGGAAAAATGTCTATGCAGTTCCTCTGCCCGTTTTTAAATCAAGTTGTTAATTGAATTGTTAGGAGGTGTTCATATATTTTGGATATTAACTCCTTATTCAAGATATGATTTGCATATATTCTATTCCAAAGGTCACCTTTTTATTTTGTTGATGGTTTCCCTTGCTGTGCAGAAGCTCTTTAGTTTGATATAGACCCACTTACTGATTTTCGCCTTTGTTGTTTGTGCTTTGGTTTCATATCTAGAAAACCATTGCTAACACCAATGTCAAGAAGGTTTTTCTTTGTTTCTTTCATGTTTTACAGCCTCAGATCTGATGTTTAGGTCTTTAATCCATTTTAATTTTTGTGAGTGGTGTAAGAAGTCCAGTTTCATTCTTCTGCATGTGGTTATTCAGTTTTCCTAGCACCGTTTATTGAAGAAACTATCCTTTCTCCATTGAATAGTCTTGTTCCCATGTCAGATATTAGTTGACCGTATATGTGTGGGTTTATTTCTAGGCTCTTGACTGTTTCATTGGTCTTTATGTCTGTTTTTATGCCAGTACCAGACTCTTTTGATTACCATAGCTTTGTAAGCAGGAAGTGTGATGCCTCCAGTAGCATTGTTCTTCCTCAAGATTGCTTTGGCTACTTAAGAGCTTTTGTAGTTTCATACGTATTTAAGGATTCTGTTTTCTAGTACCATGTTGACTAGGAATGGTGAGTGTGAGCACCCTTGCGTATTGCAACCTTTTGTCTTAGGCGCCATGACAGTCTCCATCATACCCAGGCAGGAAACTGAGGCACAGAGTAGTTGTGGAAGTTGTTCCAGGTTACACAGCTAGTCAGTGGCAGAAATAGGGTTCTACCCCCTACAGGCTGATTGTCAAATCTATGCTATCAATGGGTACTTCTCACACTTTATTTTTTTTAATTATTTTTTATTTTAGAGCATAAGGGGGGAGGGAGTGGAAGAGGGAAGAGAGAGAGAGAGTATCTTAAACAAGCTCCACACTCAGCCCAAAGCCTCATACAGGGCTTGATCCCACAACCCTGGGATCATGACCTGAGTGGAAACCAAGAGTCAGACGGTCAACCAACTGAGCTACCCAGGCGCCCCATTGTTGCACACACTTTCATGTGCACACAGATCTCCTGGGGATCTTGTTAAAAATCAGGTTTTGATTCAGCAGGTCTGGGGTGAGGCCCAAGATCCTGCAGCTCTAGCAAGCTCCCAGGTGGCGTTGCTGCTGGCTCATTAAGCAGACGAGGAAGAAGCTCTAAATCACTATTTCCCTTCCAGTTTTATGGGACTGCCTATTAACAGATTTGACAGAGTCCCCCAAAACTTCATGATTTTCATCATTTGTCCTTTGTACTGAAAAGGATTTCCATAAATGCCAGAATATAAGCTCATCATTTCATGATTAATACTGAAGAAAAGATACCCTGCCTGGCACACCCCCTTGCAGGTTTAAGGACTCTGTTAACATCTGTGAATGAATGCATGGATTTCCTTTCTTTTTTCCCTCTGGTAATTATAATTTTGCACTAAATACACAAAGGTGTGTTTTTTTTTTTTTTTTTAGCATTCCTTTAAAGGCTCAAATAGACCAAATTCGAGCAGTTTTAAATTATTTCATAATAATAGAAGAGCTACTTTATTACAACATTTCCAGATCAGGTAGAGAATATGACCTTGGTGCTCATGGAACTACTCCCATTTTAGAACCATTCAATTAAATTTACCCGTGTGATGTAAGGAACTTCTGCCCTACTCTAAATTAATTTAAGCGGAAAATGCTTAGACCTTTCCCTTTTTATTTGTTGTGATACAGTGATTTCACAAACCTCAGTAATGCATATTTCCTTAGATCGAATTTATTTATACTTTTCTTTTATGAATCCACGTTCTGCTAAACTAACTGTTGTATCCGAATTATTTGGAGAGAGCATGGTTTGTAATTTTCTTATTACTAAATAAATTGAGGGAAATGTGCACAGTAAAAATTCTTTTAAATGTATTGAATTATTTATTTTGCCAATACTTTAACCTCTGTGTTCTCTAAGGAGGTTGTTTTTTATGGAATTTCACTATATTGATTGACCTCTGACTGTGAAAATGAAAGAATGCATTAATTTTTTATTAACTTGGCTGTTTTCCTTTTTGCTGGTTAATTTAGTGAGTGATGTTTGTCATGTGACTGGCTTCTACCAAACACAAAGTAGATTTCCTTCGAGTGGCAGGGAGTTCCTTTAGTATCTCCGCGTGGTGATGGTCTCTTGGTAAGCTGGCCAATAATCCATGATGTGGTCAAGTTGGTGTTTCTCTTCATGATTCGCTTGTACTGACTGATCTCTGACCTGTATTCGTTAATTAAGTACAGTGCCTCGGATGTGTGGTTTGTCCCAAAGAAAAACCATATTCTCATGCATTATTTTTATATAGTTAAGTCCACTTCTCTTTTCCTAATTATTTTCTTTATGCATTTAGTTACTAGGGAAACCCACCAAGTTAACAGACTCATTACTCATGGGGTGCTAGCCACTTGGACAAATTAAATTTTCAGGAAGTCATTTGATCCATCATTTAGCGAGCTGAACGAAGAATTTATTCTGTGTAAGATCAGATTTCCTATTCTGAATAGCTTTACCCATTCAACAGCCCAGACAAATGTATGACTTTGACACATTCAAGTGTGAGTATTGCTACCTGACCCATAAAGGAGCTGTTTCTCAGATGAGAGGCAGTCTTATGGACTTGATGGGGGAGAACACCATCTAAATTAGAGGTGGCCTAACAAATATTGGTCATAGCACTATATGCAGTTAGCAGTCACTGTGCCCATCTGTTGGCTCCATTGCTTTGCATGGAATGGATTTCCCCATGCTCAGTGGTGTGTTGAGATCTGGTGTCCATGGCAACAAAACATCACCAATCTCAAAGCAAGCACTGTGGGGACCAGCTGAATCACTTCTACAATGACTTTAGGAGGGAGCCACATTCCTAGCAGGCTTTACAGCTATCTAAGGCTGAATAGATTCAGTGCTCAACCAGAAAGGAAGTATTATCCTCATGCACGTCCCAATAACACAATCCTACTATTTGAAATGTTCTTTTCTTCATGAGGCAAAGAGAAGTGCATCTGCATCACAAATTGCAACTGCTGAGGTAGGTTGGACTCTCAGTGAAGGTATTAAAACATAGTGGTTAAGGGCAGCGCTTTAGGAGTCCAGTAACTGTGAGCTTGAAGCCTGGCTCCACCACAGTGGTTGGATGATCTTAGCCAAGTTTCTTAAGCGTCTTGGAGGATGAATTTCCTCATCTGTGAAATGCAATCCAAGCAGCACTCCCCTTGCAGGTGTGTTAAGAAGATCCATGGAGGGACACCCGAATGGCTCAGTAGGCTCAGTGTTCAACTCTTGGTTTTTGGCTCAGGTTACGACCTCAGGGTCATGAGATCAACCTCTGGGTTGGGCTCTGAGTGAGAGCTTTCCCTTTCTCTCTCTCTCTCTCTCTCTCTCTCTCTCTCTCTCTCTCTCTCTCTCCCCCCGCTCCTCTCCTGTACTCACTGGTTCACCGCCCCCCCCGCCCCCATTCTCTCTCTCTCAAAAAAAGATCCACTGAGAATGTGCATGTAACATGCTTAGCAGAGGGTCTGTTAGGCACAGAGTGAAGAGTCTAAATATTTAAAACTATTTTTACGTTTATTTATTTTTGAAAGACAGAGCACGCATGGGGGAGGGGCACAGAGAGAATGAGACACAGAATCGGAAGCAAGCTCCAGGCTCTGAGCTGTCAGCATAGAGCCTGACACGGAACTTGAACTCACAAACTGAGATCATGACCTGAGATCTGACCGGGTGCCCCACAGAGTGAAGACTCACAGCCATTATTAGTATTTTGAGTATTATCATCATCAATGTGAAGTAAGACTCTGTGTTGCCTAAATAATATAGGCATGCTTTCTGGACATTCAGCCAGTCTGTCTAATATTCCCTAATGGCATTCAGAGCTGCTGTGACCCCCCCACCCCCAGTCGCGGCCGCAGACCTTTGAGAGCTTCACAGAGGCCGTAGAGGGCTGGAGGGAAATCTCTGCTATGCCACCATGCAGGATTCAGCTGAGCCACTCAGAGAGATTGTGTGTCAAAGTAAATTGAGTGGCTGGTCATCACCCCTGAGACCCAAACCTATGTGTGCTGCCCTCTGTACTTGACTTTCTTTGGGAAAAGAGGTGTCCTTTTCTTAAAATTTCAGGCTCTTTGTGGACTTATTCTAGGAATTGGCTTTCCTGTGTCCCTGATTTGTACTCCTCAGAGTAAATTATCTCATTGGCTTTCAGTGAGTGGAAATTGGTATGCAAGTGATGTTGGAATATTTCTTGGTCTGTTCCCCTAGAATCTGAGTGGCAGAGTCAGGGAACTCTCCTGCTCTCAAGTTCGCTTCTTCTAAAGATCATTTGCTTGCATGACACTAATTCAGAATTTGAGACGAATTTCAATAGTTGAATCTCTGGTGAAGTGACAACATCAAATGAGTTTTCCTCAGCAAATGTTCCGGATCATGTATATTTAGTAGCTTATTTCAGAAAAGGATTAATACAATTAAGGATTCTTTCAAGTGTTTCTTAAGCTTCTGGACCCAGAAATTACGTTTTTCTTTCATTAATGCCCTTTTCTATTTGCTTTTCAACACTACATTGCATAGGCTCACTGTTAATTCTATGAACTTAAATCAGCCCTTTTCTCTTTAGCTCCTAACTCCTATTTATATTCATTTATAACACAGTCTTAATGTTTACATTGCTCTAATGATAAAAGTATAATTATGACTTTCTCCTATCCCTAATCATTGGGTGTTAGTGTATATTCATTAGCGCTGCTTACAATCTTCAATACCATACCAACTGCCTCTAGGTATTGAACTTCACCTTTATGGGGGTCTGTTATATTTTTCTCTGATCTGTGGCCTTAGGTCAGTACTTCTCACATGTGAGCAAGCATTAGCATCCGCTGGAGGGCACGTTCTAACACCCATGGTTGTGCTCCATCCCAGTTTCTGATTCTATAGGTCTAGAGTAGGGCCCGAGACTCTGTACTATTAACAACTTCCAGATGCTGCTGCTCATTTGGAGACCACATTGTTATAACCACTGCTTCAGACTCTTCCCATATCCTTAAGCAGACCTCTCAGAAATGTAGGAACTAGGTGAAGGCATAGGGTGATAGCACCCCAAACTTGTTATCACCACCAGAAAATAACTCAAAGGACAGGATTTACTATATGACAGGGACTGTGATAAGCATATTATATCCATTTCAGGGGAGAAAAATTATGACTCAGAGAGGTTCAGTAACTTGCCTGTCATCACACAGCTAGTAAAGTTGTTGGACCCATATTTGTCTGACTGTAGGGCTGCTTCACTTCCAGAGCTTTAAGTCAGGTAAGACTTCTGCATGTTTTTCTACTAAAGAGGAACGTAAGTTGTACCCAAGCATTTGGAAGAATAGACTCCATGAAGCTGAAGTTGTTACTGAAGTTTAACTTAGAATTGAATAAAAATGGCAGTATAAGAAGCTGTTCTACAATTGTCACAAACTTCTAGAAACCTCAGCTTCCTGGGACACTAACTAGAAAGGCTCAGGAATGGGAGGTTCTCAAAACCCATGGTGATAGCTTGGGGGCTTGAATCAAGGTCTGAAATAGAACTAGCTGCAAGTTGGATAGCATGGTTAGATCTTTGGATCTTTTCCCAAACCCAAGCAGCTAGATGATGGTCTTAGGCTAGTTCTCCAGCAGCTGACTCTGGGCGTAGACTGATGTGGAAGTGCTTCATCAAGAAAGTGCTTCTAATAGAGTCCAGTGTGGGGGTCTTGGGGGTGAGAGCGAAGGGCAGGAAGCCAAGCAAAGGTGTGATTTAGGTTAAGTCCCAGCTGTCTCCTCCTGTAGAGGAGCTCTGGAGTGTAAGTTACATCACAGCATTTGTCCTGACTAGAGGCACACTCTCACACCAGAAATTTGCCATAGCTGGGGGTGGGGGCTGGCATCTTCACAGGTATGTCCATTCTGTTGGTGTGTGGCTGATGTGGCTCTTGTAGCCTAAAAGTTGGACCCCGGAAGAAGGCTGCAGGTGATGGTTATTAGAAGCAAAACACATGGACACTGGGGGATGGATTCATAGAGTCAGTGGAAAAGATCTGAGGGGATCTGGTAGGAACACGCAGTTCCAGACCTTAGTAGAAGCCTTGATATTCACTTTCCTGACAGATTGAATTAGCGAAGCTCTGGGCTTTGAGGCCCAGGTCACAGTCAAGGGCAGAGATGAGGCACTTCACTGAATATAGCAGCATTACATGCTGAATGGTGGGACGTATCCCCGGCCTCCTGCAACACACACACACACACACACACACACACACCCCTAGCCTCTCTCCTTTACCCCCATAACACTAGCAGACACTCCCACCAAGTGGCAGACTGAAGGAGAGTGTATGGTTGTCAGAGTCAGCAAAACATAACCACAAATATTGACATCTGTAGATGTATCCCCTCCCAATGACAAAGCAGTTACACTGCCTTGTCACCCTACAGTAAATCCCAGCAATTAGCTAGCACTCTTCCCCCACCCAGAGTTCCCGTTAGCTTTTTAGGTTGAGACTCTTAAATAGAACCTGTCAGAAGACATTTGAGGAAAGCATCTGATGTGAAAAACCATGATCGTAACGAATAGGAAAACCATACTTGGAGTAAACAATATTGGGAGCAGAAGAAAACTTCCCGAGTGCCCAAATCTATAATTAATATTGTCAGAGAGGAAAGTGATCACATGTATGAAGTAAAGGCAGGATGTTATTGAAAGCCGCATTCAGAGGACAGAAAAAGAACTCTTTGAAATTAAAAATATGATAGAAGTAAAAATAATTCAGTAGAAGGATTACAATATTAAATTGCCAAATATCCCTGAAAGTTCAGCCAAAAGACAATGAGATTGATAAAAAGAGAAAAGACTAATTAGAGAAAGTCCAACCTCTGTCTAGTAGTTGGTCCCAATAAAATAGAACAAAGTAAATGGAAGGGAAAGATGATGAAAATGACTCAAAAATATTTTTCACAAGTTCAACACCTGAGTTGTCAGATTCAAGGTCCCCCCCCCCATGTTGAATGGAAAAAGAAGAGATTCTTTTTAAAAATCTATATAGTTTATTGTGAAATTGGCTAATATACAGTGTGTAAAGTTTGCTTTTGGATTTTGGGGTATGTTTCCGTGGTTCATAGCTTATGTACAACACCCAGTGCTCTTCCCAGCAAGTCCCCCCTCCTCAATGCCCATCACCCATTTTCTCCTCTCCCTCACCGCCCCATCAACCGTAAGTTCTCTGTATTTAAGTGTTTCTTATGATTTGCCTCCCTCTCTGTAATAATTTTTTCCCCTTCCCTTCCCCTATGGTAAAAAAGAGATTCTAAAGATTTCCAAGGAGAAAAAAGAACAAAACTGGTTCTGTAAAAGGATTAGCATTGGGCTTTGAATAGCATTGAGTAAGCTACAAGACAATGGAGCAAGACCTCCAAAATTCCCAGAGAAAATTACTTATCAGCCAGAATTCTATAGCAGCCAAAATGATCAAGTGTGAGAGTAGAAAAAAAAAATCTTTGCAAGGTC
>NC_043717.1:30767392-30793227 GCF_006229205.1 Suricata suricatta
ATATATATATATATATATATATATATATATATATATATATATATATTGCAAAGAGGGACTGAACCAAGACATAGGATAATATGGGAATCTCAAAACCTGGAGTCCCAGTGCAGGTGGAATCATAGGAAGCTTCCAGAGTGATGGTAAAGACAGCCCAAAATGACATCTGGCTATCCAGCCTTGAAGGCAGCCAGTGAGTACTGAAGCAGGGCTAGAGCCGAGATGTTGCCACGAGGGGCGAGGGGGAAGCAGGTGGCCTACCTGATGTGTTTGGATATACCTAAGGGAGTTTGCAGGTCAGTTGGAAAGTTCTGGAATGAATTTGTTACAAGCAGAAAACCAAACAACAATAGAAAAAGACCAGAGGGCACAGAGAATGGAGGCAAGACAAAGTCTCTGATCAAGCCTCATTTATTGAGAGAATACACACATCTTATAAAGGGTAGAAGGCGGGAAGCAAGGCAGCCGACCTAGGTTGGTTGCTAGGAAACAGGGTCAAGTGATTTTTAGGAAAAGGCTAGGGTAAAGGGGAAACCGAAACTGCAACTGCGATTCTAGCACAGCGCCTGAGGGGCAGATAAGAAAGCCCGGACTGGCTGTCTCCAGCCCTGAATTGGGAGCGATAACACTGCCCTGCGTTCAGGTGGCTGATCTTTGTTCTTCTGGCAGCTCCCCACAGTTATTAACCCTGAGGGGGGATAAAGAAGGAGAAAGGAAATGGTAATCACTGTACCTAGTTTTGCTCAGTGAATATAGATTTAACCAAATATTGTTTGGGTAAAAAAATGTAATAAAACTATTTTGGGTGTTTGAGAAAGGAAATGTATGTATGGAGAGATAAGAGAGCTAAATATTCATCTTACATGTTAGGAGATTAATAGCACCTAAAATGGAAAAGACAGGAAATGGCTGTATAAGAAGAAATATGAAGATAAATAGCTAGCAAAAATGCAGATAAGTGTTTTTAAGTTTTTCCCTCAGAGGAGCAGAATATGGATGGAGTGGTGTGGGATAGGAGTCTGATGTTCCTTTTTTAAGCTGTCTATACATGTGCATTTTTTTTGAGAAATATCAATACCAAGAAAATAAGATCTCTTTTAAAAATTAACCTTGAGCTTTTGAGCTATGATCTCTCCGTATTCTGTTCTGTTCTTCACATTTATGCTGTTCCTGCTCAATGATCCAAAAATGTGCTGAGACACCATTCATGGAATGTTACCTAGTAACAGAAATATCATTTATAGGTAAATTCTGTCAACAAATATTTCCTCAAAATCAAAACTATGGCTTGATATATCCCTTATGTCCTTAGAAGTCCTATTCAATTAGGATGTAATGATATTCCATTCATTGGAATGGTCGAATAGCTTTGTGTCCCTTAAAATCTCCATATGGCTCAATTTAAATAGTCGTGCTTTCCTTAATATAAAGCATTGACTTTATTAAGGACCAGAGCTACATTTGAACTTGTACCCAGGGAAGGAGGAGGAGGAGAGAGCCCCGTCAAAATAATTACAAGCAAAAGATGATTAGAATACGATAAAGACTGGTTGAAACACTTATGTAAAACAGAACAAGAATAAAGCGCTTTCACGTCATTGCAACCAATAGTAACTAATAATTATATAGAACATTAAGTGTGCTCAGTCCTTTTCACGTAAGCTATCGCATTTAGTTCTCACACTATCCCAAGTTAGATATTATTACTACCTCTATTTTCAGAATAGAAAAGAGAAAATATTGCAGAGAGGTTAAGTAGCCTTCCCAAGGATATAAGGTTGATTAAGTAGGATAAAGATAGCATTTCTTTCCAAGCCCAATACTTTTGATAGGAACCAGACAGTTGGAAAGAGACCAGAGACAGAATCAGAGTTTACCTCTGGGACTTACGGCTCCTAATTGATAGTGGACTGAATCTAGTCTAGAACTCATATTCTCCTCTGAGGTCGTAGTCTCTCTGGTGCTGTGGACTGGTGGTACCATTAATGTTAAAATACCTCATTCACTAAATATACCAATCAGTGTTCACTGAATGGCAGATCATTGTTTCCATTCCTGGAGAGAACCCTTGAGGCAGTTGGGAGAGCCTCTAATTGGCCCTAGGGATCCAGGACTGAATTAGTTGCTCACTCCCACCTCCGGTTCTTCACAGCAGTTTGAAAAGTCAGAGACAGGAGGTGTCTAGAAGGCGTTCAGGTACAAGTGAGACATGCTCAAATAGACCATAGTCCAAGAACTGGTAGTATGAAGTTGAAGACCACCATGGGTGATAACGGGTGAGGATCAAACATAGAGGGCAAATTGTGAGATAAATCATTCTTAGCAGAAGGTTTCTAACACCACATTTGTTATTTTTCTGAGTTTCTTTAGTTTTCTCACAAGCCCTTCTTCGTAATTGGTCGCTTTCCGCGGCATCTCTGGCTGCCCTTTTGGGTGTACCGTTTACTGCACATTTCATGTTTGTTTTCATCCTACACGTTTCCGAGGGAACCTTCCCTGCAGCATACCTGGGGCAACTCCGAGCTGTTAATCTCCACTCCCTCCTTCCTACTACCGAGCCTAATAAGAAGCACCCTCCTGGCAAACAGAGGATACTTAATACTTATTTACCAAAGGAAGGAAGGAATGCAGATGAAATGTTTTTAATTTCATGAAAGTAAATAACCCTTCTATTTGAAGATCAAGAAGGAACAACCCATGTTTTAAAAGCAGCTCTTACTTAAATGCGCTGTAGCTTTTATGGGTCTGACAGCAGAGCCACTTACGATTAAGTCATTGATGGACAGGATACTTGGTTAGTCATGAATGTTGTCATATTTTCACTCACAGTCAGCTTTGTGACAGCCAGAGGATGGTAAAATTCTACCACTTTTACATTATAAAATGAGAAATGTACCCAGCTTGTGACAGGTTGGAATGATCCACTTAGACATTTCTGTGCTGACACCTAGGACTCTGATTGTTAACATTAAAGAGACCTTTCAGGAAACTATAATTTTGGACTTGCATAGTACCTGGCATCTAAAACGGTTTCTGTTTTGCTTTTTGAAATAATCTACTTTTATGTTCATGTGGGTGATAAAACCTTCTGTATGTTTCTCAACCTTTATCTCTGTTGAAAGTCTGCTTTTGTGCTTGGTAACCACTGACAGATGTAGACACCTAATCAGCTATTAGAATGTCTTTTTTGTTTGTTTTTGAAGGACTTAAGCTTTTCCTGTAAAGAAGAAAATAACTCAGAGCAGAAAACTGTCACTTTAATTGCAGATGAAATTACTGTTACTCAAGCAGTTGTTAAATATTTATGAACCACGTATGCCTAGGCGTGGAAGAGTGCAGGCACTTTTCTGGAAGTATACTTTTACTATAGCTAAGAAATGAATGCCTCATCAGATCCTTCCACAGTGAATCAACAGATGGCCGAAGAGCTCATTGAATCTAAGAAATTAGAAGGAAATATGAACCTGATTTTTTATACAGCACCCTATGACTTAATATTTCTCTTCAGCTTAGTGTGAGCTTTTAATGAGCAAGATGGTACCCGGGACAGCACAGCTGTTTCTGATTTCTGCTGTTGAGTGTAGACCAACATGCAACTAACTTCCGTCAGCATTTGCAGCAGAGAACTCCCCCCCCCCCCACCCATTTCTTCCTCTTGGTGCTGGTGACTTCTTAGAGACTCTTAGAGACAAGTAAAACTGTGTCAAATGGCTTTTAACATTTAGCTTTCAAGCTTAAAGCATTCTGTGTTTTCCATCAGGCAAGCTGTGTTCCTGTCTAAATGAGAATAAAAGGCAGAACAATACCGCCTTGATTTTTGTTAACTTCCTGGCATTCGGTTTTCTCCTAGATTTCAGGCCAAACATGGTACCTTTGGAGGAGTCCCTAGTACTGAAGTTCTGTTCTCTGGCACTGAAGATGCTTTGATGCCTTCAATGTGTTCGCAGTGGATTTTGATTGTGAGGGATTTCTGTTTTTAGCTTGGTTCAGTTTCACCATAGTGTGTCCAGAGTAGATTTCATTGTAATTCCCCTACTTGTTTCTGTTGTGCTTCTTGTATTTGTGTATTCTTGTCTTTAATCAGTTCTGGAAAATTCTCCGCCATTGTCCCTTCAAATGTCACCTGTTCTCCATTTTTTAACAACTTTATTGAGATATAATTCACATACCATACCATTCACACATGTGAAGTACACAATTCAGTGGTTTTAATATGTTCATAGGGTTGTGCAAATGTCGCCATGATCAATTTTGGGTTTTTGTCACCCCTAAAGGAAACCTCAATGCCAATTAGCAGTCACTCCTCCGTTGTTTGCAACCCCTCCTCCTCCCCCCACTGCCCTGTGCAGCCACTCGTCAACTTTTTTGTTTATGGATTTGCCTATTCTGAACATTTCATACAAATGAAAGAATATAATATGCAGCCTTTCGTGACTGCCTTTTTTCCCTTAGAAAAATGTTTTCAAAGTCCGTCCACATCCTAGAATGTATCAGTTCTTCATTCCTTTTTATTGCCAAGTCATTTTCTATTATGTGGATATATCACATTTTATTTATCCTGTCATCATTTGATGGGCGTTTCAGTTATTTCCAGTTATTGACTATTGTGAATAATGCTTGTGTGAACATTCTTGAACAGGTTTTTGGTGGATATATGTTTTCATTTCTCTTGGGTATATACCTAGGAATAAAATTGCTCAAATGGTAACTTTATGTTTAAAAATTTAAGAAACTGACAGCCTGCTTTTTGAAGCAGCCACCCCATTTTCCATTGACACCAGGTTCTCTACAGTCTCGCTAACACTTGTTATTATCAGACTTCTTTTATTCTAGCCACATCAAGTGGGTGTGAAGTAATAAATAATTGTGGCTTTGATATGTATTTTCCTGGTGACTATGATTTTAAGCATCTTTTCATCTGCTTTTTGGCCATTTGCACATCTTTGGAGAAATGTCTTTTTTTATTTTTGACCCATTTTTAATTGAATTAGTTTTTATTAATGAGTTGTAGAAGTTGTTTATATATGTGTATGTTTGTATATACACACTTTTTTTTTTGAGGGAGAGTGAGCACATGACCATGGGAGGGGGTAGAGGGAGGGAAAGAAAGAATCTTAAGCAGGTCCTTGACAAGCACAGAGCCCGATGTGGGGCTTGATCTCATGACCATGACATCATGATGGTGAGATCATGACCCGAACCAAAATCAAGAGTCAGATGCTTGACCAACTAACCCACGTAGGCGCCCCAATCATTTATACATTTTGAAAAGAAGTCCCTTATCAGAAATAGGATTTGCCAATATGTTCTCCCATTGTGTGGGTTGTCTTTTAATTATATTTATGAAGCAGCAAAGTTTTAATTTTATAGAGCCTTATTTATCTGCCTTTTCCTTTGTCACCTGTGCTTTTGGTGTTCTAAGATGACTATCTTGATTTCATGATGTTCCCCATTTTTTATATCAGGGCTTCTCTGCCTTGGCTGCACATTGGAATCAACTGGAGAACATTCCTGAAGCTCAGGCTGTGTCTAGAACAATGAAGTGAGAATCTCCTGGAGTGGGGCCTAGGCATCAATAGTTTTATAGGTGCACAGGTGATTCCATTGTGTAACCAAGGTAGAGAACCAGGGCCCTTTAGCCCTCTGGGATCCAAATAGACATACGTGACCTTTTGTATCACTTCATATTGCTTGTCTTCTCTTTTACATTTGCCATTTACTTATTTTTCTGTGCTGCATACTAGGTAACCTCTTCAAATCTATCTTCCAGTTCACCCGTTCTCTCTTGAACAACGTTTCACCTGCTGTTCAGCCCTCCATTCAGTTTTATGTCTGTCAATTTTATTTTTCTTCTTGTAAGTTCCAGGTGAGCCTTTCCCAAGATTTCATACTGCTTGTTAAGTTTTGTGATTTTACTTTTTTTTGGAGACTTTTTCTCTTTTTTATTTTATATATATATATATATATATATATATATATATATATGTTTAAATATAATTTAGTGTCAAATTGGCCAACATACAGTGTTTAAAATGTGCTCCTGGTTTTGGGGCTAGATTTCTATGGTTCACTGCTTACATATAACACCCAGTGCTCCCAGCAATAGCACTACTTGGAGCTTTTTTTTTTTAAGTTTATTTATTTATCTTGAGGAGAAAGAATGTGAGAGGGGAGGAGCAGAAAGAGCAGGGGAGAGAGAGAATCCCAAGCAAACTCCGTGCTGTCAGCACAGAGCCCGATGCAGGGTTCCATCTTATGAACTGTGAGATCATGACCTGAGCTGAAATCAAGAGTCTGATGCTCAACCGACTGAGCCACCCAGGAGGCCCATCCCTTTTTTTTTTTTTTTTTTGGAGCATTTAATGCATTGTTTTGGTATATGGTATCTGTTAATTTAAATATTGGAAACCCTTGGTCTAAATTTCTTGTTGGTTGTTTCTGCATATTGTTGCTTGTGGTGACTTGTTTCCTTGGGTTTTTACCGTTTTACCATGCACACATATCTGGTTGATTTTAGTCCTGCCTAAACAGGATACTTTCTTACAGAGATTTGTGTTGGCTCCTTCTGGGATTCAGGAATACCCCCAGCCTGGAACCACTTTGGCCTTTTTCCTGAGTTCCCAGCTTAATACAGGAGATACCTGTGTTGGTAAACACTTGCCCTTGGGGCAACCTTGCTTATCACATATATTTCAGGTCATGTTTTTTGTTTTGTTTTACTTTTTTAAGGGGGAACCTAGGGCCTTCCCCTTACTATATTTGAGCCTAACTATGTATTGGTAAATAGGTCTTATGAAGGATATACAGTATTAAATCGATTATAAGACTTTATATGATGCATTTTTCTCATATACCAGTGAGAAAGAGAAAAAACAGTCCATTAAACTGACACAATACTTTTTATCACTTAGAGTTCCTTTTAGAGTTATTTAAACATTGACTTTTATCATAGATCATTGTTGTGTATACCCAGAAAAAATACAAGCAAAATAAATTTGTTATGGTATTCATAAAACTTCCTCACATTCACACTCCAACAGGTCTGAATTACTGTCTCCTTTGACTCACTGATGTGTGGGATTTTTCCACCAGCTATGGTCCTCTGTGCCATTGAAAGCACCGTGATGCAGCATTTCTTGAGAGTGTTCCACTGGCATTTTCCCCCATGTAGTTGATATGCATTTTGGATGTTTTGATGCACATGCACAGACCGTGTGAGCCAGTCCTACCGCCTCCAGACAGAGTGATTTGGAGATACATTCTGATTTCAGAGATGTTAAAATGTAGAAAATAGGTGCATCTTAGAATTGATGGAATTATATAGTTCCTTTGTGACAGGGAAAGGCCTGAGAATCTAGACCAGTGCCACTTAAAGCATAGCTTGCAGGCCAGTACCATTCTGCAACCGCGTTACTGGTCTAAAAGAGTAGAATAGTACAGAAATTGAGAGTAAGCCCTTAGGGACTTCTTTAGTAATTACACCAAAAACTTTTTGTCAGTTGGATCTAATAATAAAAAAGATGGACTTGTATTTAATATGTATTGTAATTTAATTTTTCTGGTAGTGTATCAGGTTTTTTTTTTTAATGTTTTCTTTATTTTTGAGAAAGGGAGACAGTGCAAGCAGAGGAGGGGCAGAAAGGGAGGGAGATAGAGAATCCAAAGCAGGCTCCAGGCTCTGAGCTGTCAGAACAGAGTCTGACACAGGGCTCAATCCCATGATCCATGAGATCATGACCTGAGCTGACGTCAGACGCTTAACCGACTGAGCCGCCCAGGTGCCCCGATGTATGTTATTTTAGAAATAAAAAAGCAGGGGCACCTAGGCGGCTCACTCAGTTAAGCGTCTGACATCAGTTCAGGTCATGAATTCAGTTTGTGAGTTTGACCCCCACATCAGGCTCTGTGCTGGCAGCTCAGAGCAAGGAGCCTGCTTCAGATTCTAGGTCTCCTTCTCTCACTGCCCCTCCCCCCACTTGTGCTCTGTCTCTCTCTGTCTCTCAAAAATAAACAAATGTAAAAAAAATTTTTTTAAATAAAAAGGCAGAATTGACCCTTGACCACTAATATTTTGAGTGGCATTGATCTTAATGTTTTTGAAAGTTTAGTTTCCAGCAGAATCACCTGGAGAGCTTGTTAAAAGACAGGTCTCTGTGGTTTGGGTTAAGTGTGAGGTGGCATGTGAGAATTTGCATTTCTACCAAGTTCCCAGGTGATGCTGATGCTGCTGTTCTAGGAACTCCACTTCTGGAAACACTGCTTTGGACCACCATACTGTAGAAGCATAAATGTTTCCAACTCGGTCCTATAAGGACAAGAAATCCTAATGTTCTCTTGGAAAGTGCCTGTTTCTCGGGAACACTTAATGAATTTAAAATAAGCTCTCTAAACTTCAGTTTCCTTTCCTTTCCTTGGTACATACACTGTTGAGAACACCGCGGACTTGCAGGGCCGGCACAGTGCATATCGGCTGAGGGGTACATGTGATCATATTTGATTAGATGATCACACTCTTAGAAGAGAAAAATGTGCCTTTTACTTTTTAAGCACAGTGGTACTGTGACTTGGGTATACATAAGCTCCCAGTTCTTACAGTAATGCCATGGACGATCTGTTGAATCATTCTAGGGTCTGACCAAGGAGTTCAACTGCCCCAGATAACCCTTCATGGTGGCATAGTGGCTTCAACCAGACAGCACACCTGAATTCTTGAGATATTTGTGTTGCTTTGAGGAAGTGACAGAAAGCAGCATCTATATGAAAAGTCTGTCTTTCATATCCACAGCATAATTCCTGGCAATAGGTGGTGTTCTCATTGTCATCTTGAAGAATATGTATTAACCTTAGACACCTTGATAAATGACCTTTTAGGGGAAAATTAATATCTTTAGACCAGTTGAATATATTAATCATCGGTGCCATGGGCAGAGGAAATATTTTTTTTGCTGCCATGACAAATGCTATAAATCCTTGTAGTGTCCACAAGCCACAGTTATGGCCCACTGAATGTTAGATGGTGCCTGCCGTTTGCTGGGGTGGGAATACTTTACGCCCCCTGATTTCTGGTGTTGTAACATGCTAGCAATGTTCTTAGAGTTTGAAACGAGTGCTCTCCAAATTCAATGCATCTAAATCACCTAGATAACCTATTAAAGATCTAGGACGGGACCTGAGATTCTGCATTTCATCGACGCTTCTGGGTGATGCCATTGTTCCTCCTCTGGGGACCATAGTTGAGTGGCAAGATGCTAAACACCTTTGAACCATTTCCTTTCAGAAGGTATCCCTTGTTTCAAACTAGTGAGTGGGGTATTGGCTTAGCTCTTGACCCAGAAACTTAGCCTCCTCATCCAAACTATTCATTGGCCACATTATTCTGTTCACTTAGAACATTAGTGGACAGTATTCTCATCATGAACCACACCTTTTATGTCTGTATCATTTAAGGTCTTTTTGCTTTGGTCATTAAAAATGTCAACTTTAGGGGTGCCTGGGTGGCTCAGTTGGTTAAGCAGCCGACTTCAGCTCATGTTCTGTGGATTCTAGGCCTGCATCAGGATCTGTGCTGACAGCTCAGAGCCTGAAGTCTGCTTTGGATTCTGTGTCTCCTTCTCTTTCTGCCCCTTCCCCACTCCCGCTCTGTCTCTCTTGCTCAAAACTAAATAAATAAATAAAATAAAAATTCCCCAAAGGCACCTACCTGGGTGGCTTAGTTGGTTAAGCCTCCAACTTCGGCTCAGGTCATGATCTTGTGGTTCATGGGTTTGAGGCCTCCATCTGGTCTGTACTGACAGCTTAGAGCCTGGAGCCTGATTCAGATTCCGTGTCTCCCTCTCTCTGTCCTTCCCTCACTCACACTGTGTCTGTCTCTCAAAAAATGAATAAATGTTAAAAAAAATTTTTTTAAATGTCATCTTTATTCCCATCGGAAAATGATCTTGAGCCAAGAGTTGTGAGGACTGTCACCTTAAAGCTAACCCTACAGCATCATATCAGAGGGAAAATCCCCAAGTCCCAAGGAGAGGTGTCGGATGCAGGCTTTGTGCCCTGCCACTTAATGATGTCCTCAGAAGGCCATAGCTTTCCCTTGCAAACCCAGCTTGTGGTCAGTGATCGGTGGTGCACGGGAGTGAGTACTACTTTAATAACATAGTTTCATTGCTTGCTTTGGTCTTGGGGGGGGAATATAAGTGATGAGAAGAGATATTATTAGAGTCTGTGTGTAGCCCTTGCTCACTGTGAGGCTCCCGTACGCTTCTGTTCCCAAAGAGCAAAGGACAGTTTTCTAACAGATTATCTCAAACACTGAGATCTACTCAGGTCTGAGTGTGAAAGCTGGATTCCTTTCCTGGCTGAGTGTATCAGTGACACGTTTGGTTGTAAGTGATACCAAACCTGACTTACAGCGACTTGGGTGGGGTGGTTTTGTTCTACCATGCAAATAAGTCTGCAGGTAGGTGGCTTGCAGGCATATGTGTGATGAGTTGGTGACGTAGTTCTTTGCCTTTCCAGCTGAAGGTTGCAGGGTCTGTGTAGAAGCTCCAGGTATAATGTCTGTGTTCAAGGCAGGAAGCAGAGGGAAAGGCGTCCTATGTCTGGACTCACCAGGGAAGCAAAATCTATCCACGAAATCTCCAGCAAATTTCTCCTTATGTCTGTTGACCAGAACCATTGGTGTGGCCACACAGAGGGTTCTGGGAAAGCTCGCATTTCTCTGGGCTACCTAAAAACTGTTGGGATTCTGTTAGGGTGAAACAGACATTGGGTAGGCCACTAACCATATGCCATACCTAAAGTAACCAGAAGTAAAATTTTTCTACCCTCTGTGACTAAACTTGGCTCTTTTCTTAGAATCCAACAATCAGTACTAGGAAATAGAAGAAGTGTGTGCTGGGGGGAGGCTTGGCTGAGGGAAGAAGCAGGCTTTTAACACCCAGACTTTATTCCTTCTGAGTCAGATATACATGCACGTTGGCTTTTAAAGGAACAAATTACACCTAAAATTGAAAGGAATGGTAAACGGGCATTGTGCACAAAAGTAGCTCGGAAATGCAACAACAGAATTTCCAAAGTCATAAGATATGGCAGTTTCTCTTATCCTACAGTTTTATTAGCAAGTTCAAGTATTAAACAGCTTGTGTTGTCAGCTTAATGAATCCCTAATGACTCTGAAAGAAAACTTTGTACTATTAATTATAATTAGAATGCCTCTTGGGACCCTTCAAGATTCACTTCTTGATAAGGAGCAATCAATAAGGTGTTTGGATAAAGAATAAAGCAACATGGAACATGAAAATCATGGGGGTATATTCCTTTTAAGAATGTTCTTTATACATTGATTCTTAATATCTTGCCAATGATATTACTGTATATTTGCTCTTGATTTTTAGACAACATTTTGCATCAAGTAGAGTTAATTAGACCTGTGTAAGATTATGATTTTCCACACTGTTGAGCTGCGTAACTGCTTCCCCCCCCCCTTCCTTCTTCATTTAACCTTATTAAAATAATTTAGTTGCTAGGAGTTAACTCTTTTGAAGATGAACAAAAATGCAATTTTGAGGAGAGAGGGCGATGTATTTCTCTTGATTAAAAGCATAGTGTGTATGGTCAAGATCAGGCTTTTCAGCTTGGCTTTGTAACATTTTGAAGGTGATTGCCTTGTTTAATCCCCTTTCTCTGTGCTTTCTGGCTCTGAATTAGCTCAGACATTTTTATCTGTAGCCTGGTCACCGAATGAAAGGGAATGATGATTTCTGTGTTGTGCAGATTTTAGAATTTTGAGGTGAAAAGTGAGATAAAAGACAACATTTAATTTTATTTTATTCATCTAGAGGAAATAGAAGTGTTTCACAGGCTCCTATATAAAGTCTGGCAGGAGATGGTGATTGTGAAAAGATATGGGTGGGCCTCCTTTATCTTGAATCAGGAGATTAATTCTTACAGAGAATTACATTTCCTGCTTCCAAAAGAGTGTAAAATAGCTTATGTCCAAGTCTAAAGGACGGGCAGTGTCCTGGTAGGATTGTGTGGCAGGGATAGAACAAAGGAGAATTTCAGAGTTTTTTGTGTACTCCTCTGAGTGAATGAGCCAGGCTCAGGGTCCCCGGGAGACAAGAACTGTGGATGCTGGGCCCTAACTTCACATTGGCTCATTTGCCCTTTTGACATACTTGTAAGTGTCACCCTCTCTTTCGTGTTTGCACAGAACTTAGAAACTGCTTCCATCATGGCACTTGGCACTTTAGGTCCTGAGCTGTGCCAGGGCTGAGAGCGCCTCATGGGCAGACCCAAGAATTCAGACTCCAGGGGGCAAGCAGAGTGTGCTCTCTTGTTTTCTTTCATCCTTGGTACCAAACAAATAGATGCATGAATAGGAGCACCTGGGTGGCTCAGTTGGCTGAGCATCTAATTTTGGCTCAGGTCGTGATCATGGTTTGTGGGTTTGAGCCCTCCGTTGGTCTCTGTGGTGACGGCTCAGAGCCTGGAGCCTGCTTCAGATTCTGTGTCTCCCTCTTTCTCTGCCCCTATCTGCTTGCTCGTTCCCTCTCTCTCTCAAAAATAAACAAACATTAAAAAAAATTTAAAAAATAGATTCACAAATGCAGAACCCCACTGTGATTCTTAGTCTTTATGTCATTTTATGATCCACATTTTCATTGGAAAGTCGGGCCTGCTTTCACTGTACTTATTCAACTTGTTTTGAGAGAATTCTCAGTATGAATTTGAAGGGTACTTGAAATATCTTGGCCTTTTCTTTCCAAAGCACATTGATTAGAGGGGATACCTTGTGCAGCAGTACAGGAAAAAAATAGGGGAGTTGCAGAGAATGTAAAAGGCGTCGAGGCTGACAGGCACAGATACATTCGGGTTTTGAATGAACTTTATGCGTAGCCACCTAAGAAACATACAGTAAAATGGGCAGCTCTGTTGTTCTTGGGTGATGAAAATATTCTCTTGGCTCTGCACAATGAGGCTGTAACATTGAAAGACTGCCAGCCTTCCCGCCGGGCAGCCTGCCCACATTTCACCCGGGCGCTGAGTTCTTTCTCAGCTGTTCCGGTGTCTGTGTGCCCTTCCTGCCATTCCCCACTTTGCCAAAGGCCAGCCTCCCTGAGCCATGCGAGAATCTGCCCTTTGCTGTACTTGAGATTGTTTCCAACATTTCAATTGCTCTTCTCCTGGTGAGCCAGAGAGAGAGAGAGACAGAGAGAGAGAGAGAGAGAGAGAGGAAAGCACTGTGGCAGCTGCTGGCCTCCAAACCCCAAACATTAGGGCTGTTTCAGAGTTAAGCATCCCATCCTGGAAGTGAGTGGCCTCCCTCCAGGTCTTCCTGGCTTTAAAGTGGTGGTCAGGGGTCCCTTTGTCCTAAGTGATACTGCGAGAGAGTCCGCAGTGCTTTTAGCTCTGGAGCTCCTGTTGTGAGCCCTCTCGAGAATTCTTTCAGAGCCGCTCAAGCTTGGGCACGTGTGTTAGTTATCGACGTAAAACAAAAAACATCTTCACAACTTCGTGGCTTCTATTTCGTTTGTTATCACTCCCCAGTCCATCTGATGAGTCTACAGATATGGGCCGGACTCAGCTGATCTTGCTCATCTACCTGGAGGTAGGCGAAAAGGCAGCTAGAGCTGGCTGGTGGGGGATGGCCTCCCCTGGGTGCCTTTCCGTTGGCCCGTTATTGGCTGGAGCAATAGGGGTGACTGGATTCCTAGAGTGGGAGCAGAAGCACTCAAGGCCTCTCGAGTTTTAGGTTCGGAAGTGGTGCTGCATCACTTCCGCTGCGTGTCGACTAAAGCAGGTCACATGACCAGTCCACTTTCAAAGGATAGACTGTTGTACTCCCTCCCCCCCTTTACTGAGAGGAACTACTAAGGAAAATTGCAAGGGTGTGGATGCAGTGAGGGAAAGGTTTGGTGTCAGGCTTCGTAGTCTGTCATCGTGTATGATGTGAGAGGCAGCGTGAAGTAGTGTGTTGGTCATGTGTGTGTGGGTGTGTTTTCTCAGGGTTCTAGACTTCTGGGAGGCGAAGGGAGGTGTGTGTGATGGAGAAGGTATGGGACAGGTGCTGGGTTTTCCACACCCCCCTCAACTCCTTTTCCCTTAACAGGTCTCATTGAGGCTGCCACAAAGAATCACAAATACCTTTCTTCACCTCACAGGTATCAGGCCCTTGATCACTCTGCCCCTGCATATGACCAGTGCGAGGTATTAAATGCATATAACTGCAAGGTGAGGCCAGAATGATGCGGTGGTGCTCAGTGATGTGCTTTTGCTGTTCGCTACTCACATGAAAAGCAAAAAAATAGTAGCAATTTTTTAAAAAGGATCTCTATTTTTTGAACTTTTTAAATTTTTATATTAAAATTTTTAATGTTTGTTTATTCTTGAGAGAGAGAGAGAGAGAGAGAGAGAGACAGAGCATGAGCATGAGCAGAGGAAGGGAAGGGCAGAGAGAGAGAGAGCGCGAGTGAGCACATTTGAAGCAGTCTGCAGGCTCCAACCTGTCAGCACAGAGCTCGATGTGAGGCTTGAAATCACCAACTGTGAGATCATGAGCTGAGCTACAGTCACATGCTTAACAGACTGGAGTGCCTGGGTGGCTCAATTTTTATTTTTAAAGAGAGGGAGGAGGAGCAGAGGGGGAGAAATAGAATCCCTAGCAGGCTCTACACTCAGCACAGAGCCCCATGTCAGGCTCGATCCTATGATCCTGGGATCATGACCTGAGCAAAATCAAGAGTTAGATGCTCAACGAACTGAGCCACTCAGGCGCCCCTGGATAGCAATTATTAATCCCAATTATTAAACTATTATATGGTGCTTTGGACATAATTCTTGCCTTAAGATTGAAACACAATGACTCAACTCCTGAGATGTTCCTTCTCGAACCAGTACAAATTCACCTCCCACTTAATTAACTATGCAGGTCCATGGTGTGTGTATTTTTGTATCTTCACCTCACCCTTGACTTCCTCTTAGTTATCCTAATCTAATTTTTATTTCGGGTTAACCTCTCGGTGGCCTACAAGGCCCTGTATAATGGGCATCCTCCCTTCCTGGCCTCACCTCTCTGACCTCATCTCCTACATATCTGTCCCACTGTCACTGCTCCAGACACACCAGCCTCCTTACTGTTTCTCAGACACCCAGGCACACTGCCATGTCAGGGTCTTTGCATGAGCTGTGCCCTTGTCTAGAAAGCTCTTCCCTGACACATCACTTTGGTTAATATCCTTATGCCCTTGAGGTCTTTGATCAGAGGGCACTTTTTCAATGAGACCTACACTGACCCTTCTATTTAATACAGTATGCTCCTCCTGTTCACCACAGCATCCTAATCCTCCTTCCCTGCTCTATGTTTTCTTCTCTCCTTAACACTGATCACCTTGTAGGATACTAGATAATTTAGCCATCAATAGTATCCATTGCATATCATCTAAACTTCCTTCTTCTGTGTGTTGGGGATCCCCAAGACCACCCCAGGATCAGTGATTCACTGGGAAGACTCAAAGAATTCAGTGTATAGTTAGAACCATGGCTATGATTTATTGCACCCAAAGGACACAAAGCAAAATCAGGGGTGCTGGGTGGCTCAGTCAAGCGTCTGGCTTTGGTCAGGTCATGATCTCACGGTTTGTGGGTTTGAGCCCCGCGTCAGGCTCTGTGCTGACAGCTAGCTCAGAGCCTGGAGCCTGCTTCAGATTCTGTATCTCCCTCTCTCTCTCTGACCCTCCCCTGCTCACACTGTCTCTCTCTGTCTCTCAAAAATAAAAATAAAATAAAGCAAAATCATCAAAGAGAAAAGGGGCCTGGAGTGAAGTCTGGGGTGGGGGAGAACTGGATGCAGGTTTCCAAGGATCCTCTCCCAGTGGATCCAAAGGACATGCTTAATTTCTCTAGTGGGGAGTTGTGACAACACTTGTGAAATGTTGCCTATCAGGGAATCCTGTTAGAGACCGAGTGCCCAGGGTTTTTACTGGAGGCTGGTCATGTAGGCACCTTCTGCCTGGCCTGTACCAAAACTCTAGCCTCCCAGAAGGAAAGCAGGTGTTCCCGGATAAACTATATTGTTTGCACAGATAGTTTAGGCAGAGTGAGACACTCCTCCTGGTCATGGGAATGGTTGTCTGGAAATCCAAGTTCCCTAATGCCAGACAAAGACCAGTCTTGGAAGCGGGCCTTTCAAAGGATGGCAGTCTCAGGCCTGCTGTGAAAACTGTTCTCTTGACACCATGCACAAATCTGTGCTCCTAGAGGATAGAGATCTTCATTTTGTTCTGCAATGTACCCCCTGGAATGGTGTTTGACACATAGTGCTCAGTAAGTCTTTATTGGATGAAGAGATGGAACCCAGATCCTTGAGTAGACTTTCTCTCCTGGTGTCCCCCTGCAACATGGATTTACATGAACCAACCAATGCCTATCCCTCCCACCCAAGACAGCTCCCTGTCCGGGGGCTTGAAATACACTGAGCACCCACAGCCTAATCTAATTCTGTTTCACAAGTAGGCCCATCGCCTCCACAAAGTGTCATTCTGGTGATGGGCTTCTGCAGTGTAGGAGTTGGAAAGGACCTTCTCCCCCACGTGTCCATTTGTCCAGAAGCAACGTGTGCAAAGCAACCTGGTTACTCAAGAGGACCCTGGTCTCTTGATCCTGTTTTTCCCTTTTAACCACATCTGTGGGGGTTGTTTGTTTGTTTGTTTGTTTTTTGTTTTGTTTTTTCTGCCATCCCACAATGTGTTGCACAGTGCTAAATAAATGTTATATTGTCCTGTTAGCTGGTTTGGACCAAAAAGTGGCATGGGTGGACCATTTGACTTGTGTCCAGTTGGGACATTTTTGCAGGCAATGTCTTAGTTTCTTAATGTTTATCCTTAAAGGCAAAGGTGCCGTGTTAAAGGACTTTCCCCTCCACACCATGTACGCGGCCTTGTTTTTCTGTGTTTCCAGATCTCAAAACCATTTTTCACTGTGACTCCGTAAGCTCTTTAGTTTACCTATTATCACAGACTCCTCGGGTAAAAACCTCATTTTTCATTTCCCCTGCTCCCTCAGTAATAGAAAGATTAAGCTAATTTCAAAACTGCTTGTGTCAGGATTTCATCCCACCTGGAAAATCTATTTCATCAGAGGCTTGCTTGTCACATTCTGAAGTTTGACAAATGGATGGAATGAATCATTTGTTGAGATTGAGCAAGGGGCGCCCAGCCCACATTCTGTGTCTCCACTTAGGATTGGTCTCGGCTCAAAAATACCGAATTGAATTTATTAGCAGGAAAAGACGAAAGGTTTTCAAAAGGAGTATTATGGTGCTCTCTTGCAATATAAATCATATGTAACATTTGCTATCAAAATGTAATTTTGATATTCCTGCAAGAATGTGTTGAAATACCAATCCTACTGAGAGAATGTGCCAGTTTGGCATCTTAATAACAACCCTACTAAATGCTGAGTCACTTTTGTACAGGGCAAATATTCTTCTGAATGGAAGGGAATTATGAATCTATTTTTAGGACAAATAAAAAATAATTGCCCATCAAGATTCCTGGACCGGTCAGATGAATTAATATTTCTGGCTAAGAAATGATATTCTGAGGGAGATAAACTGTCAAGGACCATTCACCAGCAACTTTAACAAATGATTTGGTCTTGACAGAAACATTTTAAATACAGCTTCTCATTGTTTAAAGTATTTAGTCATTTTGACAAGATTCGGTTAGCCTCTCCTGAAACTTTAAAAAAAAAATCTGACACGAAAAAAATGGAATCATATGTCATGATATTACAGTATTTGGCTAGTGCTCTCGAAGGCAGTGCCTTTGTTACTTTGTAGAAGGGGTAAGGACCTAAAAGAAGTTCTGTCCCAAGCTCTTCATTCTGTTGGTAAAAAAACTGAGGTCCAGAGAGGTGCAGTGACTGGATGAAGGCCACACAGTAAACTAATAGCAGAGCACAGAATAGAACTCCGGCCCTTTCAATGGCAGGTCACTGTACCATTCTGATCCAGTCTGATGTTCTAAAGCAGTGGTTCTCACATTTCAGCAGGCATCCGAATCACCTGCAGGGCTTGTTCATACACTGGCTGCTGGGCCTGCTATACAGTGTCTGTTTCCCTAGGTCTGGGCCAGAGGCAGCGAATTTGTATTTTTGTCCAGTTCTCAGGTGGTGTTTCATGGTCCTGATGCAGTGACTATACTTGGAGAGCCACTGGGTTAAGGGATAGAGGGATAGAATAAATGCAGAATTTTCTTTAGGGTGGGGAGGAAGAATGATTGATTTTTGCTAGTCCTAAGCGTCTTTGTACTCAGACAATGGAAGATACGTTAGTAATTTTACTTTCCCCATTGCCTTGTAATTATTATTAAATAAGGTTTCTACTGTTTGCACAAATAGCTGGTAAATTTCTTACCTGACTCAGAATTATGATGCATTGTGTGCCTGGATAATGGGTGAAAGGGCCCATAGCAAACCAATGCCCGGAAAAGAAAATCCCTAAGAGCGCTCTTAAAATATGGAATGATGGATAATTGTAAACAACTCTTCAGAATCTAAGTCCTCACCAGGAAATCCTCAAATTGCCTTTATTCATCTTGAGTATTCACATTAACATCAGAAAAAGGAGAGCCGGAAGTGATGAATGAAAACAAACAAAATCAGGTAATTGAGTTGTCAGAGGGAATTGAACTTAAAGCAGGAATTGGATTAAATTGCCACAATTTGCTTTAAGTGTTCCTTGGTGCTACAGAATGGGAAGCCTTCCTAATATGAAGATTAAATCTAAAAACTAAAGTCTCTCGACATATTCTAAGGCACATCTTTTCATTAACATAAAGTTTCTTATTTCCTGTTTTTATCTTTTTGTTGCTATTTATTAGCTAGTTATACTAAAATGTATGCTTTATAATATATTGAGACAAAAATCAAAATTGGTGGTAGCATCCTTCCCTCCCACCTTCTTCCAGAAACCTTCTGCCTGCCAAAAAGAAACACAGAATTCTCTGGTCAGAATTCCTCGTTATTGGCCCTTTAACCTTTCTTGAGTGGATAAGAATTATTCCTTGCTGACCTACAGGCTAAATCAAGGTTTTGGGAGAAGGGGAGAGAAAAGGGGGGGGGGGGGAAGAAACCAAGTAGATTCTGGGGCTCAAGAAATCCTTTGTGTATAAAAGGTTCTAAAGCAGCTTGGAGGGACAAAGGGATTGGAGAATGGGGAAGGGGTTTGAGGAGGTATTCCTGAGGGTTATGAGTGGATTTCTACTATTGTACTTTGAAAGACAAGTAAAGAAAGGAGCTGCTTTTTGGTGATCTGTAGCTGCCAAAAGAGACATTACTCCAATATTGGACCACATGGGTCCTTGGATTTATTAAGTTTACCCAAAGTACCAAAGACTCCATCCCTGCTCTAATAAAATTTGTTTGCAAGAGGGAATCCAGGGAATCCGCAGAAAATTAGGTTTCCAAGGAAACCGGCCTGGATAGGCTATGGGGAACCCTATGTCTGTCTCTCGGTTGACAAATATTTACAGTCACATGGAAGCTCTTGCTGTTGGGACCGGAAACTTTCCCTGCTGCTCTACTAGAACTAGTGAGAGAGGTAGAGCGCTGGAAGTCCAGGAGAACACTGAAGATGGCAGGCTTCAGAAAGGGGAAAATCTACTCTGGCTTTCAAGAAAAAAAAGGGGGGGGTTTGATAAAAACTCTGAGTTAGCTTTCCTTTCTTGGGAAACTGAGTATATTAGTTATCTACTGCTGCCTAACGACCTGCCTCATGAAACTCAGTAGTTCAGAACAACAGAAATCATTTGTTTTGCTCAGAAATCCAAAAGTTGAGTAGGGTTCATCTCAGTAGAGATGGCTTGTTTGTCCTCCTGTTATGAGCTGGGAGGGCTCAACTTGGGGGCAGAGGAACCATTCATCATTCAAGATGGCTGACTCACAGGGGTAGCAAGTTGGTGCTGGTTGTCTCCTGGGAGGTCATCTGGGGTGGGAGCCTTGGTTCCTCTCCACATTGGCCTTTCCACAGACTGCCTGGGCTTTCTTCTACCAGCGTGGTGGCTGAATTAAGTGAGCATCCTGAGAATATGGCAGAAGTGCTTGGCTCTTCTGACCTAGCCTTGGATTTCATATAGTGTCACTTCTCAAGTACTCTGTTGGTTAGAGCAGTCACAGTGGGCATTGAGGCTCAAGAGGAAGGGGGATGAAAAGGTTCTGGAAAAGCATGTGGATGGACTATTGTGGACATTTCTGGATAATGTAACCTGCCACACTGGGGAACCTAAGGCATGTTTTAGGCTTTAGTGTCTGCCTATGTCTCACCTTATTCCTTTCCCCCTTTTTATCCCTGTAGGCAGAATGCTTGGCCCTTATGAATAGTCTAATCCCAGAAACTGCACCATTTTTTTTGTTGTTGCATCTTTAAGAAGCCACTTTTGACCATTTTTAAATATTTTGGGCCACAGACCTGGGAAGGAGAGAATAAAAAAGAATTCAACTAGAAAAGCAGAAGTGCAAGTGTTAATCATTGGCTTTTCCAGCCAGCAGAGGCCCTCCTCATACACTAAGAGGTTCATCAATTTGAGAACTTCACCTGCAGTTGCCGCTGTTTGTTGGAAACACTCCTTGTCTTAGCTCAGGTTTCCCTAAAGTACACCGTGAGACGAGGACTTGGAGCAAGGAGTTTACGTGGGAGGTGATCCAAAGAAGCATAGTGCGGGAGTAGAAAGGGAGGTCAAGGGAAGAAAGCCAACAAAGTGTGTGATGATGAGCAGGTTACTTGTGAGCAGCTGGGGCAGGATCCCATGGGGACCTTTCAGAGCGGGTGTAGAGAGACACCCCAGCATTGTCCCCAGGAGGAGTGAGGAATATGGCGTGTTTATCTACCAGTTCCTGTCTCTCATTAGTTGTAGGCATTAACTCTAACACCTCCAGCCTACCCCATGTCCAGAACAAACACACTCAGAAAGCCAAGGAAAGGCTTCAGGCAGAGAGCACCAGTCTACCCGATCTTCCAGATGATCCTGCTGCTTCAGTTCAAGACAGAGAATCAGAGGGCTGAATGTCAAGTAGCTTTCTCCCTGCTTGCCACAGAGACCCCTGTCCCTTGGCCATCTCCTCTGCTCCGTGGCTGTGGCCCTGTCTTTATCATCTCCCATCCCAAACCATGGTTTGATGTGCCTTTGCTTACCTATCTTACCATGATTTGTGTTCTGTTCCATCCTTCTCATGGATATAGACCTAGTCATTTTAAGCATGAGAATAGGGCCTGTGGTCCCCTTCTGATGTGAGAGATTTGAGAGTTCCTTAAATGGGCTGAGTCAAGGTTCACAGTAGGTCTAGATAGAAGGTGCAGGAATTGAAGCAAAAGACTGTGTTTTTAGGCCAGTGTTTTTATTATAGACCTTCCAGACCACCAGTGTAACTGGCCTGCTTCCTGTGGGTCCATACTTGAGGGCGGTAGACTGAGGGGCCTCACTGCATAGGCTCTGGATCCAGAGTGCCCGAATTTGAATCCCAGAGCTACTCACTCATGTGTTCCTAGGCAAGTTACTGGAGCATTCTGTGTCTTGGTTTCTTCTTCTGCAAAGTGTGTCATGGGATTCTTTTGTGGATTAGATGAGCTGGGACATGAAATGCATTTCAAATGAGGCCCAGCAATCACTAAGCATTCAGTAGTGTTGTTTAAGTATTCTGGCTCATATCTCAGACCTAGTGAGTCATGATCTCTGAGGGTGGAGCCTGGAGACCTGCATTTCTCACCAGCTCCTGAAGTTTGAACACCACTGTTCCGAGCTGAGAGGCAGAAAGAGATCAGGTGATGGCAAGACAAGATTGATTAGCACAGTAACACCTCATTTCCCTGGCACCTTTGGGAAATGAAGAGTTTCCTGTGAGTTCTCCAGATGGCTGACACTTTTCTCTTGTTTTAAACACCGCGTCTTAAAAGTTAAAGCTTGATGTGTTATTCATTCCGAAGTCTAAATTCTATTACATGCTTACGCGTAGAATTCTGGAAATAGTAATGTTGTAACAATATTTTGGGGATGACTCAACGTCATGAGACAGCCAGGCACATAGTAAATCTGTGTTGACCACCATGCTCTGTGCCCCCTCCTTGTAGCAGGTGCTGGGGATACAATGACAGGCAGGACCACATCCCTGCCTTCGAGATGCTCACTGTCCAGTGGAGGAGAGGGCAGGCAATGGCAATGACACGGTGAGCAAAGTGATAGACCAGAAGGCTGTTTTGAGGTTTATCACAAGGATGTCTTAAAGGCTAATGAGCTGGCAAGGTCTTGGCCCTCATGCTGGTGGGCTGGAGGACAGCTCCTGCGTCCTTGCCCTATAGTCAGTTGACACTGCTCTGTCAGTTGTCTGCCTTCAAATGACGTTCCCATCCTCATCCAATGCACTGCTTCTAATCTGTGGGGTGAAAACCAGATTCTTGAAACTTACTGGAATGTTGCCCTCTCAGAAAGGCCTTCTCTGACCTTGCCATTGAAAATAGCATGCCCATCTCCCCCTCTGCCCCCTCCCCACACACTGCAGCCCCTTACCCTGCTTGATTTTTCTTCGCAGCATTTATCACAGTCCCAACCTGATGACCTGTCACACATATTTCCTTATGTCCCGTGGTGTGCATTTTCACTAGAATATAAGTGCCACGAGGGCAGGGACCCTGTCGGTTTAGTGCACCTCTGTTTCCAGCACCTAGAACATAGCCAGGCTCAGAGGAGGCCTTCAGTAAATACTTGTTGAGTGAGTAATAATAGCAAATGAGTTTTTCTGAATTTCTTTATTAAGGTATACCTTGCATACAGTAAAGTGCGCCCATCTTAAGTATTCAAGTCAGTGACCAGTGTCCACATGCGCACACGTTATAACGCCCCCCACCCCAGAACTAGATACAGAGCACTTCCAGCACCCACTCAGCAGACGTCCTCAGGCCCCTCCTGGTCAGTACCTTCTCTAAAAGGTAACTGCTCCACTAAATTCTCTCACCATTGATTGTTTTTGCTCATTCCTGACTTTCATAGAAATGCCATCATGGAGTTTGTGCTTATGTGTTTGCCTTCTCATCACTGTCTGTGAGATTCCCTCATGTTGCTGAGAGCAGTGGCAGTTCGCGCTTTATTTCATTGCTTATGATATTTACAGTACATTTATTGCAATATATTTAACCCGGTCTGCTCACACGCAGGCTGTTTCCAGGTTTGGCTAACATGGAAGATGAGTTTGGGGAATGGTCCTTGCAAAACTTTGAGCAAAGGCCATATGGCAGTTGTTTTGGATGGTTTCCTCCTTACCCCATTTCCTCAGTCCAACATTTGTGGATTTGTCCCCGTATTCCCTCCTCCTTCAAGATTTTGATTTATGGTTGGACCTGTGATGAATGTCGAGAACTAAATCACATCTACAAAACCTTTAGTTGGTTGGTAGAGAAAAAGCCACATTTCTGGTGGTTCATCCCAAGGCAGAGAAACAGAATGCTGAATATCCCTTCTGATGGCCTTCCCTCTCTTTGTCTTTGTCCTTGATCCTTGTTCACTTTCTGCTAATTCCCTCCACTAACTGGGGACACCTTTGGGCCTAATATGTTTTATAGCAGTGTGTCTCAACCATGGCTGCACATTATAATCACCTGGGGAACTTTAAAAATAATACCCATCCCTGAGCTTTACTCCAAAGCAATCAAATCTGTATCCCTGAGAGTGGGGCCTGGATGTTCGTTTTTTTTTTTAAAAGCTCTCTAGACGATTTCTAATAGGCGGCCAAGTTTAAGAACCATTTCAGGACACACCTTGTCCTAGGAAATAGTGTAGATGTATAGCATCACCTGAGCCTCTTTCCCCCAACTGGGCAGAAGCGACTTGTTTCCACATAACTTCCTAGGTAGGGCTCTTGTGAATGCTGTCCACTTTATAACGCTCAGGGAACAATATATGAGAACTTCTTAAAAATGAGGAAGCCAAGGAATGTGGCTTTTTCTCCCACAATATTAGCCACTCCGTGCTGTCCAGAGCAGTATTAACTCAAATGTGGCTCAGGAATTATAATTTAGACCCATCATTTAAACTTCAGACCGAGGCATGGATGCCTTGACTACCATTGAATGGGTGCTTCAGAAAGACTGTTACTGTGATTTTTTTTTAAATGGGTATCATGCGTAAGCAGAATTAGTACCAATAGTTTTTAAGTGTCATGAGGTCATGGTCTAGTTTTAAATCCTGTTTCCTGCCAGCACCCAATATTTACCAAGTACTTTCTATTTATTTACTGCCCTCAGCATTTACAACTCAATTAATCCTCACTGCAACAGTAGTCTTACTGAATACTTATGTGCTGTGTCCTTTTATAAGCTCCTCACGCATATTCATTCATTTACTCTTCTCAACAGTGAATTTTTATTATCCCTATTTTACAGGGTAAGAAACAAAGGCAGAAATTGGTTAAGTACTGTTTAAGGCGTCAGAGGTAGTAACTAATAGAGCTAGGATTCAGGTAGTTTTAGCTCAACAGACTTTTCTTTCTCTCTTTTGGTTGCTTGTTTAATATATATTTATAAAATTTGTCCAAAAACATGGAATAAAGAGAAAATTACATTAAGAAGGATTCTTGGAAAGTCAGCCTGTCATCTAGAGGTTTAGACTTATTTTAATTCCAGTACAGTTAACATACTCTAATAGTTTCAGTTGTACAACACTCCCATACAGCACACCCAGTGCTCGTCACACCGAGTGCATCCTTAGTCCTCATCACCTATTTCACCCATCTCCTAGCCACCTCCCCTCTGGTAACCATCAGTTTGTTCTCTCTAAAGAGGCTGCTTCTTGGTTTGTCATTCTGTTTTTTTTCCTTTGCTCATTTGTTTGTTAAAATCCACGTATGAGTGAAATCATATTGTACTTTCTCTGGATGATGTATTTCACTTAACATTGTACTCTCTAGCTCCATCCATGTCATTGCAGATGGCAAGATTTCATTCTTTTTGATGGCTGAGTAATATTCCAGTGTGTGTGTGTGTGTGTGTGTGTGTGTGTGTGTGTGTGTGTGTGTGTATACCACACCTTCTTTACCCATTCATCGGTTGATGGACACTTGTGCTGCTTCCATAGTTTGGCCATTGTAAATCATGCTGCTATAAATAAAGGGATACATGGGCCCCTCTGAATTAGTGTTTTTGTGAGTTTTGTATGAATATCCAGTCATGTGATTACTGGATCATAGAACAGTTCTATTTTTAACATTTTTAGGAACCTTCATACTGTTTTCCACAGTGGCTGCATCAGTTTGCATTCCCACCAGCAGTGCTCAAGGGTTCTTTTTTGTCCACATCCTCGCCAACACTTGTTATTTCTTGTGATTTTTATTTTAGCCTCTGTCAGATGTGAGAGGATAGCTAATGTAGTTTTGATATTCATTTCCCTGATGATGAGTGATGTTGAACAACTCTAAAATTAATATAGAATCCAAACCAGACAGAGACCCAGCAAAAAAAGAGAACTACAGACCAATATCCTTAATGAATACAGATGCAAAAATACTCAACAAGATACTAGCAAATTGAATTCAACAGCATATAAAAAGAATTATCCATCATGATCAAGTGGGATTCATTCCTGGGTTACAGGGCTGGTTCAATATTTGCAAATCCGTCAGTGTGATCCATCACATTAACAAAAGAAAGGATAAATACCATATGATCCTGTCGATAGATGCAGAAAAAGCATTTGACAAAATACAGCACCCTTTCTTAATAAAAACCCTTGAGAAAGTTGGAATAGAAGGAACTTACCTAAACATTATAAAAGCAGTTTATGAAAAGCCCACAGCCA
>NC_043717.1:30793327-30863045 GCF_006229205.1 Suricata suricatta
GGGTTGAAGGGGAAGGGGGAGTGGGGGAAAAGAGGTGGTGGTGATGGAGGAGGGCACTTATGGGGAAGAGCACTGGGTGTTGTATGGAAACCAATTTGACAATAAACTATTTAAAAAAATAAAAAATAATAAAATTAATATAGAATCACAAAAGAGCCCAAAGAGCGAAAGCAACTTTGAAAAAGGAAAGCAAAGCTAGAGGTATCATGATTGCAGACTTCAAGTTATATTACAAAGCTTTAGTAATCAAAACAGTATGGGACTGACACAAAAATAATCATGTAGATCAGTAGAACAGGATAGAAATCCCAGAATGAACCCACAATTGTACAGTCAACTAATCTTCAACAAAGCAGAAAAGAATATCCCGTAGGAAAAAGACAGTCTCTTCAACAAATGGTATTGGAAAAACTGGTCAGCTACGTGCAAAAGAATGAAACTAGACCACTCTTACACTATCCACAAAAATAAATTCAAAATAGGCTACAGATCTAAGTGTGAGACCTGAAACCATAAAAATCCTAGACAAGGGCTCAGGCAGAAATGTCTTGGACATCGGTCCTAGCAGCATTTTTCTAGATATGTCTTTTGAGGCAAGGGAAACAAAAGCAAAAATAGACTGTTGAGGCTACATCAAAATAAAAAGCTTCTGCAGAGCAAAGAAACAGTCAACAAAACTAAAAGGCAACCTAGTGGATAGGAGAAGATATTTGCAAATGACATATTCAGTAAAGAGTTAGTATCCAAAATATATAAAGAACTGATACAGCTCAACACCCAAAAAACAATCTAATTAAAAAGAGGGCAGAACACATGAACAGACATTTCTACAGAGACCGTTTTCTTCTGTATCCAGTACTTCTCAAATGTTAATGTGCATAGAAATAACTTAGGGACCTTGTTAAAATGTAGATTGTAGCTCACTCGATCTGGGGTGGTGGCTAAGTTTCTGCAGTTCTTACAAGCTCCCAGTGGTGTTGATGCTGCGGGTTCTTGGTCCACACTTTGAGTAGCAAGGACATACCCTATGAGATAGTTTCTATTACTGTCTCCATTTTCAGGTGATTACTCGGACGCTCAGAAATGATAATGGTTTCACCAGCTCCTCACAGCAAATACACGGTGAAGCTGTAATTAGAATTCACACAGTGGGTTCTCAAAGGTAATTGTTAACCACTGTGCTGAGGTTTTTGGTAAGTGGTTCTTGAATGAGTAAGTAAACTGACATTGGGAGCTGGCTCCAACAGATCATATATTCAAAGGCTGGAATGTATTAAAGAGAGCCCAGGTAATTTGTCTTATATCGATACCTTTTAAACCTAGGAAATGAATCTACTATCAGCTTTTATCTTAACTACGTTTTCTTCTTATGGCCCAAATAGGTCATTTCACCACTTCTCTGTTAACAGAGAACAAAGAGGAAACAGCACAGCAAATTTTCATTGGGGGATATCTTTCTGTGGACTTTTTACCATTGCCTTTGCTTTTGGGAAAATAGCATAGACTGGAATCCTGCTGATAGGAATATTTCTTCAACTATCTGAATGGCAATATCTATTCAGAAATAATGCTGCTATTTAAGGTTTGGTCACCAGCAAAGAAATTATTTTCTACTTTGTGGATGAAAGGAAATATTTCCTTTAGTAGCCTTGGCCCCCACACTCAGCAGTTATGTGGTAGATGAGATTCAGGCTCACCACCCCCCCCCCCCCCACCGCTCTGTCCTACCGCCATAGATTTTTTTCTTCATGAAGGGCCTTCTGAGAACCAGGCCCCTCAGAAAACAAAATAAGAATCAAATTTAATGTTCCTTGCAATGATTCAACCATTATAGGTTTCAGGAAAAACGCTCTATGCACTCCCACCATTCTGGATAATGTTTTCTAACTACATAATGCATATATTTGACAAGGAGGTTTTGCCTGGAGGAAAATTTATTTACTTATTAGATTATTTTAAGTGGCACTTCTTGGCTAAGAGAACCAGAGGGAACAAAGCTTATAGTGATAAAATTTATACCTCCTAAAAATATGGGACTTCAAGCAACAGAAACCGGGGTGAAATTCTAGCATTTCCACATTGCAGTGGGGTCCAGTGTTAAGAAAAGGACTCTGGCTGCATTTTATTGACTAGAATTCTGAAACTGGGCAGAAATGGCAGTGGAGGTAGTAACTTGTCTCATATTTGTCACTGTTGGGAATAAGGTTACAAAGCTGTATTCATTTCACTCATTCATTCCATTCAGTTACTCCATGAAGTTTGTTGAGTACCACCAGGCTAGGTACTCTGGAGGTACCAAGGAACGTGAAACATCCCTGCCCTCAAGGAGTTCACAGAGTTACTGGGGATATAATACAAAAAGGAAAGAGGTTAATGGGGTGGGGGTGTGTGTGACAAGGATAATAGAAATAGCATTTCATGTCTTATAGCAGTGCTTCCTCAATCGATGGCCCTGGACTCCCCATCTCCATCATTTGAGAACTTGCTTGAGATGCATATTCCTGAGCCCCACCCCAGAACCACTGAATCAGATGCTCTGTGGTTGGGCAGAGGGAGCTGCATTTCTGACAAGATTCTGATTTGTATGCACATTAAAATTTTAGAAGTGCTGTTTTTAATGCTCAACATCTCTTAATCATCAGGGAAATGCAAATCCAAAATATAATGAAATGTCACCTCACAGACACTTTACATTGTAGTCAGAATGGCTGGAATTGAAATGACAACCAGTGTTGGAGAGGATGTGGAGAAAAAGGAAGACCTGTGCACTCTTGGTGGGACTGTGAACTGGTGTAGCTCCTGTGGAAAACAGTATGGGGGTTCCTCAAAAAATTTTTAAAAAACTACCATATGATCCAGTAATTCCACTACTGGGTATTTACCCAAAGAAAACCAAAAAACTAATTTGAAAAGATATATGCATGCTATGTTTGTTGCAGTATTATTTTACAATAGCCAAGATATGGAAGCAACTTAAGTGTCCATTGATAGACAAATGTATAAAGAAGATGTGTGTATATATATGTGTGTGTGTGTTTATATCCATATATATGACATGTATATCATATATATACATATGTATGTCACATATACATGTGTATACGTATATACATCTGTACATACATACATACATATACATTCATATATATGATATATATCACATATATATGTATATATAATGGGAAGTAACTCAGCCATAAATAAGGATGAGATCTTGCTATTTGCAATAGCGTGGATGGGCCTAGAGGATATAACACTGAGTGAAAGAAGTCAGACTGAGAAAGACAAATACATGTGATTTTGTTCATATGTGGACTCTAAAAGACGGATAAACAAAAAAGCAGAAACAGATCCACAAATACAGAGAACAAAGTGGTGGTTGCCAGAGGGGAGGGGTGGGGGGATGGGCAAAATGGGTGAAGGAGAGAGGGAGGTACAGGCTTCCAGTTCGGGGTAAGTCACGGGGATGCAAGGCACAGCATAAGAAGTGTAGTAAATGATGTCATCAGAGCATTGTACAGTGACAGATGGTGGCTCCCCTTGTGGTGAGCATAGTGTAATGTAGAGAGACTTGTCAAATCACTGTTGTACCCCTGAAACTAAGAAACATTGTGTGTCAATTAAAAATTTTTAAAGCACTGTTTTTAAAAGATCACCTCTATCAGAGGAGGAACACATTAAGGTCTTGTCCTCGTGGGCTTATAATTTAAAAGAGAAATGAAATTTGAATATGAATAATCAAATGTGATAAGGAATGTTAACAGTTGTGACTGTAGGCACAAAGAAGATGGAAGGAGAGAAAAAAAATTTTGCCCGGTTGGCATGTGGGGAGAGCTCTGAATGTTTCCTGGAAGGGGCCTTAGAAGGTGGGAAACCTATCAGTTGGGAGAGCATTTGGCTATGTAACAGGAAACTGGCAGTGAATTGAAGCAGAGGATTCTTACACAAGAAGTAGTCTGGAGGTAGGCGGCCTTCAGTGCTGATTTGCGTATTCAAGGATATCAGGGTTCTGAGTAGGTGTCTCTGCAGCTCTCTCTCTTTTTTTTTAATTAAGGTATTATTGCTAGATAGCATTGTATTAATTTTAAGTGTACACCATGAGGATCGAAATTGGTATATGTTGCAAAATGATCACAATAAGTCTAATTTATATCCGTCATCATACATAGTTACAATTTTTTTCTTATGATTTTTGAAGATTTACTTTATTAGCAAAACTTTCAAGTATAAAATACAATGTTATTAATTATAGATGCTATGCTATATATTACATCTCCATGACTTATTTTATAACTGGAGGTTTATAGATTTGACACCCTTCACCCACTTTGCCCGTTTCCCATCCCCCGCTTCTGACAACCACTGTTCTGTATCTATGAGCTTGATTTTTTGTTTTTTGCTTTTTGTTGTTTCTTAGGGGGTGGTGGTTAAAGATTCTACATAAAAGTGAGATTATATAGTATTTTTTTATTTCACTTAGCATAATATCCCCAAGGTCCATGTTGCAGATGTGTAGGCCTCCTTTTTCCTCCCTTATGATCCCAAGATGGCTGTTCTAGCTCTGAGAATCACATATTCATTCAGATGCGAGAAGCTAGGCTTGGGCGTGGGGGAGATGGGTCAAAGAATTCTCCTGCTTTCTTATCAAGGAGGCAACTGCTTCCTCGGCCACCTAGCCAACCTCCCCTTTGCCTCATTGACCAGAATTAGGGCCTAGACCGCCCACACCAGGGGCTGGCCTACCTTCTATGGCTTTTAGGACTTCTAGCTCAATACTAAAGTAGAATTGGGCTTCTTTTTGCAGGGAACAAGTATTTTCAAGTGGCAAAGCTTCTGGGTAGTCCAGCAACACCCTGTGGCAAAGGAGGATTTTAGTTGGTAGAATCCAGAGTAAGGGCAGGAGAGGGAAAGACATTAACTAAGGCAGGGAGGGTGAAGTGTATGTGAAGAATGGTTACTGTAGGAGTTTCACTGAAGGGGTCTTACATTTCACGGCATTTATCTTTAATCCGTGGAATCCTTTGTTTACTTAGAATCATATGTGGCAACCCTATTCAGAAAGGAGAGAAAAGCGTGGCTGCTTTGGTCAGAAGTAGGATGGGAGGCTGGAGTCAGCCTGCTCAGCCTCTGGCCTAATCCCGCTGAGAGCCCCCCTTCCCGCCCCCCACCTTTTTTTTTTTAAACTGAGATGTAACTGACATACAGCACTATATAAGTTTAGGGTAACAGATAAGTATTTGACTTACATATATTGTGAAATGATTACCATGGTAACTTTAGTTAACATGTCATGTAGATACACGCACACACTAAAAGAAAAAAAAATGTGTTGTTTTCCCTGTGACAAGGACTTTTAGAATCTATTCTCTTACCAACTTTCAAATATACCGTATAGCAGTGTTAGCCCTAGTGATCATGTTTCACCAGAAGGGCTTCTTGAAGGCCAGACTGAAGAACAATGCCCCAAACACTGCTACTTTGACCCCACCACACCCAGGGTTCTCTGGGACCCTCTGTCTCCTCTTAGGAGGTGGCCATGATGCATTCAGCAAGGTCACCCTTTTGGCCTCAGGCTGGAACATCACAGGTATTTATGCAACATACAGTGACCAGGGCTGGGGATGTGTATTTGTTTTAATGGTATTGTTCTTTGCAAATACCACACTGGCCCTGCACCTCTCGATCCTATTCCTGACATGGATCACTAAAACAGGAGTTAGGGAGAACATCATGGGAAAACAACCAGTGGAAGGGGGGGAGCGCTCTTCCTTGTAACAAGTGGTTCTGCTCCTCACCTCTTGCCCTTACCACTCAGTGTTCATTTCCTAGAGCTGTTGTAACAAAGTACCCTGAACTTGGCTTTATAAAAAACAGAAATTTGTTGCCTCATAGTTCTGGAAGCCAGAGTCTACCATAGGGGCATTAAGAGAGTTGCTTTCTTCCAGTGCCTGTGAGGTACGGTCTGTTCCAGGCCCCTCCCCTAGCTTCTGGTACTTTGCTGCCAGTCCTTGGCATTGCTTGACCTGTAGATCTCTACCTTCATCTTCACGTGGTATATTCCCTGTCTGCCTTCACACCGTCTTCCCTGTGTGCATGCCTGTGTACAAGTTTCCACTCATTGTGCAGATACAGTCATAGCGGATTGAGGCCCACCCTGGTGGACTCAACTTAATCATCAATTTCTACATAACGTCACATTCAAGGTACCAGAGGTTAGGACTTGAGCATCTCTTTTTGGAGGGATGCAGTGTAACCCATAACACATTCCGTATTCCAGACCCACCACTTCTCTTTCTCTGGGGACTTCCACTCCCTTCGTGGATCCTGGTGGCCACCACAGTCCAGTCATTTATTCTTATACCCATGAAATTTACTAGGGAAGGTGGGCTCTTGTAAGGAATATTTCATCCTCTTCTGTTTGAAGAGATAATTGTGCTAGATTAATGCATGAAAAGAGACACTGGGGCTAAATTATATACCTATATTCAACCTTGTACATGGGATGCTAACTTGGAATTAAAAAAGTAGAACCAAAAGACTCAATAATTATAATTATTACTACTATTATCATTTATAGAGTGCTTTCACACAGATTCTTATTTGTAAGTACATTCCTTTCTGCCAGTGATGAAAATCCCTTTTTCCCATACACTTTTACTCCATAGTAAATTATCCTTGAGGGTATTTTCTGACAGGATTGTCTGCAGAAAACCCTTTACTTACAGACGTAACCGGATATGCCTAAATTTAGCAGAGTTCACGTAACACTGAGCTGAAGCCCAAGTAAGGGAAGATGGAGAGAGATAGTAAATGAGACACTGAAGAAATAAAAAGTGGAATTAAAAAGTCATTATTTTTTTTTGTAAGGGCACTGAAACAGGGGGTTAAAATTTGGCTGAGCCATTTTTAGATTATATGGTTCTATTTGGTAACATATGTTGTTATTAAACCTTGAAACTTGCGAATTAAATACCAGTTATTAGTGACAAAATCTGCCCTTGATCAAGGAAGCAAAAAGGAGAAGTTACTTTGCAGCCTATGGTCTCTGCACTTTCTTGCATTCAACTGTGTTGTCAGATGCTCTGACCATTTCCTCTTACTCAGTGGATATTTCCTGTCATTCCACTTTTCCTGGAAATGGAAGACAGCTAAACAAAACCTCCATTCACCCCTTCCTGTACTCAGACTCTCATTGTGTCATTAAGTCTTCTCTCTCTTACACCAGTCTATCAACTCACCCCACTCATTTCTCTTCTTCAGAGTGCTTAAGCATGACGCTTGGCCATTGCTCACACTGTCACTCCCGCCTAGAATACTTTTCCATCTTCATTTATATATCCCTCTTCTGTCAAGACTTAGCCAAGGAGAGAGGTCTGGAGCACATAGAACAAGGCATAAGATGGGGATGCCCCCAGGGTGCCTGTGTGGCTCAGTCACTCCAGTGTCTGACTTTGGCTGGGGTCATGACCTCAAGGTTCGTGGGTTGGGCTCCCGTTTGGTGCCCGTGTCAGCTTCCATGCTGGCAGCGTGGAGCCTGCTTGGGATTCTCTCTCTCCCTCTGTGACTGCCCCTCCTCTGCTCATGCTCTCTCTCAGAAGTAAATAAAAAAAATTTTTTTTAAATGGAGGGGGGCACCTGGGTGGCTCAGTCTGTTAAGCCTCCCACTTTGGCTTGGGTCATGATCTCATGGTTTGTGAGTTTGAGCCCCGTGTTGGGCTCTGTACTGACAGCGTGAAGCCTGCTTGGGATCCTCTGTCTCCCCCTCTTTTTGCCTGCCTCCCCCTCCCTCACTCAAACATTAAAAAAATGGGGATGCCCCCAGAAAGGCAAGTAAACAGATCCTTAGGTGACACAGCTTGGTTGCCTTCTCTTTTTCTCTGCACCTCTCTTATTCTACCATGCCTGAAGTGCTCATCATCATTGACCAGTTGGAGTTTTCTGGAACTCTGCCCTCCTCAGGCCCAGATAACTGCTCTGGTGAAATACAGCATATGGGAGTGTCCAGAGAAACACAGTCTAAGGCAAAAGAGCGGAAGACTCTTGGGGTCTCTGATGTGGAACAACCACTACAAGCAACAGGGCACACATATAGAGTTGGGTACAACTTGAGCTGCTAGAGGATAGAACCCTTCCTTAAAAAAAAAAAAGAGGAGGCAGATATTTGGACCTCTGATGGAGTCAGTGTTTTCATCTCCCCACTTCCCATCGGGTCTAGGGAAATGAACACTATCTCCAGTGTCCCTAGACCACTTCAGTGGTCTCAGCAAAGCTAGGACACGTTGATCTTGCCTGGTCTGTGCAGATCTTAATTGCTGGTGGCCCCACATCCAGAACCCCAAATCCCAGCATTCCTGTGGCTCTCTCACTTTCCAGTGCCACAGAGAATTTGTAGTTTTCTAGGACTAATCACTAGACCATAGCCAAGGTGGACATATTTAGCTAGATTCCCCATACCTTTAGAGTGGTGATAACAGCTGTTGGAAACTGACAAATGAGGTTTTGTGTCCAGAACAATCATTTGGATCTTTGGTTATTCTTTAACATTGAACCCCGCATGCCTGACTTAAAGGAGGGTCCTTGTCAAAGCTGAGAGGTCCTTGCCGTCATGTGCACTCTTCTAGTACATTCCTGGAATGACCCAAAAGGCTGAAGAAGTGGCAGCAGACTCTTAGTTCACAACTTCCTAATGCTGATCCCCACCAATCACAGCTTCATTTCTGTCACATCAATCACTCCCCCATCTTTTTTAAATCCAGATTAAGGAAAGCTTTTAAATACAAAATTTCAGCCTTTCTAAATTAGACTGAGCTGGCTTTAGGTATCTCAGTAACAAGTATTTTTGTCTTTTTCCTCTACATTATTTTGCTCGTCAGATGATCTCTGCAGCTCTGGTGGGTATTTACGTAGCCCTCAGCCTCTCGTCCAGTTATGCATCCTTTGAGGTCACGCACTGTGTCTTTTATTGGTTTTGTAGAGACTCCACACACAGCTTGACACTGCTTTTGTAGAGCACACACATACTGTTGCTTGACAAGTAAATTTAAGATATTTGGTTGATTCTGAAGATCACTTATGTAGTCTTTCTCTAGCTGTAGGCATTAAGTTCCACAAAACCCCTCTGCTGAAGGAATTTCTGGGTGAAGGTCACCTTTGTGGTGGATCGATAGCAGCCCATAACAAATATTTTCACGTTCCCTGAAATTAATCTTTAAAAGCAGCTTTCTAAATAGAATACCAATAACATTTTATTGCTTAAATTAGTATTTGGTCAAGGTTTTTTTTCTATTTTCCTCAGCTCACTTGAGAACTATGTCTTTGTCCCTCCAATGTCAATAAAATGATTTGTTTTGATTTGTTGCAGAAAATACTTATTTGTTAAGACAACTTTGGACCGGGTCTAGTCCTATGTCCAGAATTTCAGACTTGAAGTTGTTGACTTTGAACTCCAGGTGGTCCACCTTAGTGAACCCCCATATCCCGGGAATTAGGCACTTGGAAACTTGAGATGGGAAAAGTAATCTTGGTGTGGATCCAGCTCAACCCGTATCCCCCCTCGCCCCTTCAGTGGTATCCCGTTGGCCCTGCACCTGTACTCAAGCCAAAGCCATTCTGTCAACTCCTCTCACACATGGCTCTCAGGTGCCCCCTGAGAATGGTTTATAGCTTCTACGCCTGGGCTGACTCTCCTCTTCCTTTGTCTTCTCCAAGACCTCATTGCCAGAGCTTCTGCTTGTCTTTACCATTTGTTTTACCTCCTGCTTCTTCAGTTTCCTCTTTATTGAAGGAGCCCCCACCACACACACAGCATTGACCTCTCAATCGGTATTTCCTACTATCCTACTTCTTAGAGCAGAGAAGAGGTGTCTGAATTCTACGTATGGGAGAGGAACTTCAGTTGGAGGGAAACCTATATAGTCATAAAGGAGAGTTTATGTTTATGTTCAGCGTGTAGACCTTGTGTGAGTCCTCGCCCTATTTCCTTAACCTGCAAGCAAGGAGACGTTCCCTATTACCTCTGTGTCCTTTCCCAAACAGAGTTGTGATATTGGAGATTGTGCAAAAAGATGGACTTTGGGTCAAATATTTTCTCTGCAAACTCTAACCCCCTCTTGGAGATTCATACTGCACTGAGAAATCATATGTTGGAGAAAAAAAAAAACCAAACCTTTTCAAACCTAATCTTTAGGTTATCTGAAATATATGTTTTAAGTTTATTTTGAGAGAGTGAGAGAGAGCATGAGTGGAGGAGGGCCAGAGGGAGAGGGAGAGAACCCCAAGCAGGCTCGGTGCTCTCAGTACAGAGTTCAAGGAAAAGCTTGAACTCACGAGCCACGAGATCATGACCTGAGCCAAAATTAAGAGGTAGATACTCAACTGACTGTGCCCCCCAGGTGCCCTAGTTATCTCAGATATTTAACTGCAAGGACCAGGACTCTCCCTTTCTCATTTCTGCTGATGATCTATTATCACGTGGTAAGGGAGAATTTTGGAAGTAGGTGGGTAACACATGAATTGCACACTTGCACATGGCTTCCGGGCCTGCTGCAGAACAGACTGAGCCTATGTTCTCTCCGTCTCTAACTGCATGATGCGCTATTCCACTGGTGTCTCTTAACCCAATTTGCTGCCAGTCCACCTCTGGGCCTTTGCTCATGCTATCTATTATTTACCTAGATACTTTTACCTTGAGGTACAGCTTATATTCCAAAGCCTGTGTAAAGCTTTCTCGGGCTTCTCTTTTCTCCAGATACCAGGAACTTTGCCTTCAGTACTGCACCAATTAAAACCAAACTCTATCTCCACAACAAAAGTGTACATTCCTGTAAGGCATGCCCATATCACATCCAAGTGCACTATTTCCCCTTAGCTGCTTTTGAGTATATAAGAAATGCACTAAACATCTCATCATTGATGGACAGGCAACAAGGATATTTTAAAAAATTTTTAAACACTTATTGAGAGACAGAGCATGATCAGGGGAGGGGCAGAGAGAAGGGGAGACACAGAATCTGAAGCAGGCTGCAAGCCCTGAGCTGCCAGCACAGAGCCCGAAACAGGGCTCAAACCCACAAACTGAGACCATGACTTGAGTTGAAGTTGGATGCTTAACTGAATGAGCCAACCAAGCACCCAACAAGAATATTCATTTGACCATAGAAGTGGCATCTTTTGATAGGTTTTGTACTGTCTTTGTTGTTTTGATTTTTCTTTTTTTACATTGAGTACACTTTCCTTTTTTACCCCTATAAAAGCCCCCACACTTCCATTGTATTTTAAAGAGCATGATTGTTGTGGGTTTGACAGAAGCGTTTGCTTTCGGATTTCATACTGGCTCAGTGCCTCAGAAACACTTTAATCCTCCTGGACCCGTCATGCCGTAGGTGTAACTTGAGGGTCTTTTCCCTTCGGCCTCTCTGCAGTAGAATATGAGCCATGAAGATAATGCAGACGTCATCTTTCCTATGTCCTCAGAGTTACGTAAATAACCGTACCTCCCTTACTGACTGAAAAACTGTCATTAGTTTGGCTTTCAGGTCATTCTCTGTCTACTGAATGAAATTCAATAGTCCTTGAAAAGTCAGCCTTCCACAGTCTAATCACTAGATCACTGTTAAAAAAAAAAGTTTTTGCATTGATTTTTCTAGAGTAATAGGAAGGTTATTAGGCTTTCTTTTTCCTGTGCACCTTTAGGGACTGTTCAGTTATTCTGTTTATCTGTATTAACTAGACTTTCATTTTAAAAAGTATTGCATACATTTGGCATGCACACACACACACACATACACACACACACACTCAAGTGTACAAGGGGATATATAAAATGATAAGTCTGCTTCTCTTCTCAGACTGCCTGTCTCCAGTTCTTATCCCCAAATGCAAACAGTTTTACCTCTTTCTTGTGAATCTTCCCAGAAATATTCTAAACATTTCCACACATGCATGTGTAAGTAGATCATGCTGTGAACACTGACATGCACCCTACTTTAAAAATTTTTTAATTTCCTTATTTTGAGAGAGAATCCCAAGCAGGCTCTGTGCTCTCAGTGCAGAGCCCAACAGGGGGCTCAAACTCATGAACTGTGAAATCATGACCTGAGCTGAAATCCAGAGTCAGACACTTAACCGACTGAGGCCCCCAGGTGCCCCATGCACCCTACATTATTAATCCGACCATGTATGCTGAAGAACTTTTCATGTTGACACGTACACATCTACTTTGTATGTTTCATGGCTCAACAGTATTTCATTGTATTCGTGGTACCACACTTCACTGAACTATACCCTCTAGTCTTTTGGTTGTTTCTAGTCTTTTGCCTTTGCATATAGTGGAGTAGTATATATTAGGCACATATCTTTGTATGCCTATAGCTAAGACAATTTTCCCCCATGTTTTACTTTTTCCAGTTTTATTGAGATATAATTAACACATATCACAGTATTAGTTTAGGATATACAGGGGCGCCTTCGTGGCCTAGTCGGTTAAGTGTTTGACTTCAGCTCAGGTCATGATCTCGCAGTTTGTGAGTTCAAACCCTGCATTGGGCTCTGAGCTGACAGCTTAGAGCCTGCTCTGGATCCTCTGTCTTCCACTCACTCACTCTCTCTCTCTCTCTCTCTCTCTCTCTCTCTCTCTCTCTCTCTCTCTGACCCTCCTTCACTCCCATGGGTATACTCTCTTTCTCAAAAATAAACATTTTTTAAAAGTTTAGAATGTACAGTATAATAGTTTGACTTACATATACTGTGAAGTGATTACCACAATGTTTAGTTAGCATCTGCCATCTCATATTGATGCAAGAAAAAGAAAAAAAAGGAAAAAGAATTTTGTTTTAAGAGCTCTTAGGATTTATTCACTTAACAACTGTCCTGTATTACACAGCACGTTACATCCCTAGTACCTATTTATTTTCTGACCCATTTCCTCCAGCTCCCCCTCCCCCTGCCACGTCTGGTAACCGCAAATCTGATCTCTTTTTCTTTGGAGTTTGTGGGCTGTTTTGTTTGTTTTGGGGGGGGGTTAGATTCCACATGTAACTGAAATCACACAGCATTTATCTTCGTCTGACTTACTCCTGTAGTGTAATGCCCTCAAGGTCCATCCATGTTGTCACACATGGCAGGATTTCCTTGATTTTTATGGCTGAATAATATTCCGTTGCCTATACCATGACTTCGTTATCCATTCATCTGTCAGCGGACTCTTAGGCCGTTTCTGTGTGCTAAGATAGGTTTTGATCGGTGTTGCCAAATTGCTTTCCGGAGAAGCATCACTATTTACCTCCCCGTCTCAATAGCATATAGAGTGCTTGTTACCTATGCTATAAATTTTGCTTACCCATTTCTGCTACCCTGCTAGCTTGAAAGTGGTATCTCCTTGTAATTTGCAGTTTTCTAATTTGAAGATAATTTTTGCATACGTTGGAAGTCTTTTGCATATCATTATATGCAGATTCCTTTTTTATGTCCTTTTTTGTTTCTCCTTTGGATTGTTGCTCACTCTCGGTTTGTAAAATTTAAAATATTAATATCAGCTCTCGTATTTTTGGCAACATATATGAAATCCTTCCTGTGCATTTTCTTCTACAACTTTTATGATTACTCTCTAAGTGTTTAAATATTTTGTCCATCTGGAAATTATTATAAGCAATGATTGCCAAAAACAATTCTATTCACATCATTACAAGTTCCAGGAAGACAGAGGCAGAGGTTTTTACGAGCTGCTGCATACCTAGTGTCTAACATCTATATTTAGTACCAGCTGTGGCCATAATATAGTGGGTAGCACATTTTTGGCATTTTCTTTGTTGTTCTTACAACTTTCTCTCAAAAGATTCTCCTACCTGAAGTTTGGGAGAATCAGCGTCTATACCGCACTTTATCGAGGTATTAGCAGGTAGGCAGCAACAGTATAGGTAATGGTGGCAGCGAGGGAGTCATTGTGAACCTTGTCTCCATAGCTTCCTCCTTCACAGTGCTCAGGGCTTGGGGTAGCCGTAACAAGTGTATCATCCTACATATAGCACCTTCCTGGTGCTCCCGTGTGAGGATTAGTCCCCTTTGAACTGCCTCTGCATGGAGAAGAACCCGCACCATTGTATAGCAGTCAAACTGAGTGCACTGGGGAGACAGGGATGTCCTAGAAGATTCTTTGGAATGCTCTTACTAGCTACCAGGGAGTACCATGTGTAGATACCCCTGAGTAGTTACAAGTTGAAGTTCACTTCTACCACTGGCTTAGAGTCTGGACTTGATAGCCATGTAGGGCTGGGTAAATTTCAAAATACTATTATTTAAAAATATAGAACAAACACTTTTAAATCCCAGTGGCTTGCAACAACAAATATTTGTTTTTCCTCCCTCTTGGCATAGCTCTGTGTGCGTTCAGGTTGGCTGCATGTGTATCCTTGTTCTGCTGGGGTTACCAGATGCCTGGAGGGTGATCAGAGCAGAAGTGAAAAAGGGCAAGCCAAGACATGCCACCATATTGGGCTCCCAAGATCAAGTTGAAGGGACTTCTAAGTAGCTTCTGCCTACTTACAGATGGAACACCACAGAGGGTACTAGTAAAGATAATGGACTTTGGGGCATGACCACACTGGGATGGCAGATACGGTTGAAAGGCTATTCAAAAGCCCTTTATCTCCTTTTTCTTTCAGGATGGTGGACCCTTGTCCCCACAGTAGAGGCTCATAATGCCAGATACTTTTCCAGCCTTGTTAGTAGTATAGGTAGCCATGTTACATGCTTCTGGCCCATAAGACCTCAGGAGAGTTCTTCTGCCCCTGGGAAATTACTTTCCTGTTTGAGTAAGCCATATCTCAATACCCGGGTATGCTCATCTGCGGCAGGGGCAAGGTATAATTCACATTGTTGTTTTAGTTAAATTTACTTTGTAACAAACAATCCCAAATCTCAATGGCATACAGTAACAAATACTGATTTTTCTTGCGGATGATCTGCTGGTCATCTGGAGGTAGAGTGGCTCTGCTTCAGGCTACAGGTAGGGTTCAGCCCAACTCCAAGTATTTGAGGACAAGACCAACTATGCGAGCATGTGTAAAACTTCTACATCACTAAGATTCCTTTGATCAAAGCAGTTCACATGGCCAAGCCCATCAGTAGGGCAGGGAAATATGCTCCTCCCACCATGAGAAATACTGCAGTTACATAACCAAGGTATGGGTGTCTAATCCTACTACAGTAGAAAGAGGATTTAGAACAAGAATCCAACCTTTCCTACTTCTTAGCCGTGTGAGCATAGACTAATCACTAGCTTCTGAGAACTGTAGTTTCCTCATCTCAGGATGGCACAGGACTCTTTTCTCTGGGAGGATGTGAAGATTAAAGGTAAACCATGTGCCACAGGAGGCCCTTAACCAAAGTTAGCCCTGCACCCCCACCACGAGACTCAGTTTTCAAAATGGGTTCCTCCCAGAACACAAGTGTATGATTGAATGCTAGTGTTCCATGAGGTTGATATGTGGATGAGAAGTCACTAAAACAAAGGCCCCCTGAGGGAGGAGGCAAAGTGTTCATTCACTAAGCAAGCATTCATTGAACACCTGAAGTCATTATCTCAAGGCCATTGTCATGCTTTCATGCTTCAGTAAATTGTAACTGCGTGTGTGTGTGTGTGTATGTGTGTGCGCGCGCACACGCAAGGTAGGGGCAAATGACCCTTCATTCACTCTAACAAGAACATAGGAACACTGTAGTTCAGGGTTGATTTTGGCAGTTTCCTAGGCTCCCTCTGCTGGAGTAAAATGGCATCTTTTTTTTCCTCAAGATGAAGTCCCTTTCCCTTTAATTGAAAGCAAATGTAATAAACAATTTGCTGCATTGCTCGACTGGCTTTTCATATAGTGTCTCTGCTGCCATGTCCAAAATTTACCTGCCACAGAGCTGTGACACCAACCGGCACTTCTTGCCTTTTCAAAACAGAGCCTTCCAAACACCACTGATTTTAAAGAATTTGCCAGAAATGTGAATTCTTAATAATCAGGTTTGGATTTCCTGTGAGTAATGTCCTTGTTACTTCCATTCTAACCTTCTCAGTTCTAGAACATCTGGGAGTATTATGGGAAGGCTGTGATGGGCCTATTTAGAGGTGCTTGCTAAAAGGAAATTAGCCTGAGTCACCAGGTTCATTATGTAGGTAGACTGTAATTTTCTAGAGAAAAAGTGAGGATTGATGCAAAGCCAACACCTCCCCTGCCAGGGGTAGCCACCCAGTCTTGGAACACACATGTTTTCAGGGCTATCAAAATGAGATTTTAGGTGACTTTATTTTTTAGGAAACCATTATTCATTGCTTAATGTTTACAGAGTTTCACTTTATTTCTGGTCTGGCAGTGTGCCAAATAGGTCTCCTTCGTCCCCTCTTTATCTTTTTAGACCCACTTTGGGGATTTAAATGACTTGGTAGGGCATTCAGTGAGTTCTGAATTGATTGATTAAAAGAAGCTTCTATGCAATGGTGTAGAGGGACTCTAATGCCGACTCCAATGCACGGGATGTAGTGTTGGCACATCCATCGCCGCCATTGCCAAAACCAGTGTTGTCTTACGGCTTTGAAACCCAAAGTAAGGTCTGGCACCACAGGGGGACAGATTGGTTAAAAACCTAAAATATCAGGCCCTGTCCCAAACCGGCTGAATCTGGCTCCACACCTGTACAAGATCTCCAGGGAATTGTGATGCACATTAAAACTTGAGAAGCACCAGTCTAGACTAAGGGGAGATTGCACAGTAGTGCCAACCCTGAGGTATGCGAGATAGTGCTGGCACCTCAGAATCGGCTGTAGCCAGAAACATCTCACTCCTGCACTCCACTGAGGTCTGTGACTAATACCCACGGGCCCGGAGCCAGCTCCGCTCACCAGCTCTGTAATGCCAGGCAGTGAGCCCACAACCCCTGCCCTGCAGTCAGTGCTCACTGTCCTTGTTGATCGGTGCTTGCAGACTTTGACCTCATGGACTCTGACTTCCGGGACCTCCCCATCTACCTTCCACTGACTTAGCTGCCTTTCCTAGTCTCTTTATCACAGGTCGTCTTTGGCCCAAACTCCTACTTCCCAGCTGGGATGTCATCAGGCCTAAGTGATGACACATGTTACTGTTGAAACTGTATTAAAAGAGCCCATGAGTCTTCAACTAAAGCCTTAAATTAGTCGTAACTTTTATTTTTATTTATTTTTAATTTTTTTTAATGTTTATTTTTGAGAGAGAGACAGCATGAGGTGGGAAGGGGCAGAAAGAGGGAGACAGAGAATCAAAAGTAGGCTCCAGGCTTTGAGCTGTCAGCACAGAGCCCAATGCGGGGCTAGAACTCATGAACCATGAAATCATGACCTGAGCCAGAGTCGGACACTCAACCAACTGAGCCACCTAGGCACCCCTAGTCATAACGTTTAAAATTTCCAGTGATTGAAATTCAACTTGAAGTACCTTTTATTATTATTTAAAAAAATTTTTAATGTGTATTATTTTTGAGAAAGAGAGCAAGCAGGGGAGGGGCAAAAAGAGAGGAAGACACAGAATCGGAAGCAGGCTCCAGGCTGTGACCTGCCAGCACAGAGCCCGACATGAGGCTTGAACCCACAGACCACGAGATCATGACCTGAGCTGAAGTCAGCCGCCTAACTGACCCAGGCGCCCCTGAAGTACCTTACTTTTAAAAGACAGGCACCAATAGGGATCAAATACCATGACGTGATTTTGGGGATATTCCTGATCCAAATGCATAACTCAAATCTAATCATGAGGAACACTGTACACATCCAAATGGAGAGATATGCAATAAAATAAATTTCTTGTACTCTTTAAAAATGTTAAAGTCCAGAAAGACAAAGGCTGAGGATCTGCTCTAGATAATGAAGCCTAAAAGACATGACAACTCAATGCAATGTGTGATTCTGGACTGGATCCTATAACAGGAAAAAATATCCTTAAGAAAAATTATTTGGGATTATTGGAAAAACTTACATATGGATTGTAGATTAATAGCATTATATCAGTGTTCAATTTCCCAACTTTGCTAATTAGTTAAATAAATTAGTTAAATAAGAGAATGTCCTTGTTTATAGGAAATATACCCTGAAGGACTTTGAGGTAAATGGGCATCATGTCTACAACTTACTCTAAAATGCCCCTTCCAAAACCAGAGAATCATAAAACAAACATAACAAAATGTTAACAAAACATGAATGTGCATAAATAGTACATGGGAGATTCTGTACTATTCTTATAATCTTTTGGCATGCTCTACTAAAAATTTACAAAAATAAAATGGGGACTTTACCAACAGAGTACTGAGTAAGTTCACAAATTAAAGGATGAGATGTAAGACTTGGGGCAACACGGGGACCTTCAGAACCAGAAGTGAAGACTTGATGCCAGCGGAGCAAACTCTGGTCTTGATAAACTTCTTCAACAGAGTAATGGAAACCTGGAAATTTAGAGCAAGAAAAGGGCTTTTAAGGTCCTTAAATATCTCCCATTTCGTGGATGAGAAAACCGAGATCCAGACAGCAAAAGTGAATCCCCCAAGGACTGACAGAAAATTAACAGTTTCCAAATGCAGACATTTAGAACTCCTTTTCTTATTGGTTGATAAATGGATCCCTAAAGTTTGTGCTTTTCCTCTTACTTTTAAGTTAGAATATGCCGTGAGGCAAGAACAAGATAAACATAAATGATACTTGTGCTGTATGTGAATGTGCTATGAACAAATATCTAAACAAGATTCCCCCTCGCGTGTTTAACGTATCCCCCAATTTTATCTTTAAATGTGTTTATGGGGGTGCCTGGGTGGCTCAGTTGGTTAAGCGGCTGACTTCAGCTCAGGTCATGATCTCACAGTCCATGGGTTCGAGCCCCACATCGGGCTCTGTGCTGACAGCTCAGTGCCTGGAGTGTGCTTCAGATTCTATGTCTCCCTCTCTCTCTGCTCCTTCCCCAGTCACTCTCTGTCTCTGTCTCTCAAAAATTAAATAAAGACATAAAGAAATTTTAAAAAATTTAAAAAATAAATGTGTTTATGATATTTAAACATAAACAGCAGTGGCAAGAGTCTTTTAACACGCTTATTTAAAAAATTTTTTAGTATTTATTTATTTTTGAGACTGAGAGAGACAGAGCATGAGCAGGGAAGGGGCAGAGAGAGAGACACAGAATCTGAAGCAGGCTCCAGGCTCTGAGCTGTCAGCACAGAGCCCATTGCGGGGCTTGAGCTCACAAACCCATGAGATCACCACCTGAGCTGAAGTCAGACGCTTAACTGACTGAGCCACCCAGGCGCTCCTTAACACATTTTATATATATGTGAAAATTGGCCAGAAGATTTGAATTTCTCCACTTATCATGTGGGTGAGTACATTCTGTCCTTTTCCATGACATTTTTCTCACCTCATAGAATACATCATCTTCTGGTTGAAAAATAACACTAGACTCGGTTCTTAGAAATGTCCCTGTGATTTGGAGAAACTCTGATTGCAGTCCATTTGGAAAGGGTAGTCTCAGGCATGTAAGGACATGTAAAAGCCATCTAGTCCCACCCATTCCTTCCAAAGGTGAAAACTGCCTGCAGTTGGTAACTCAGACTCTCCCCCTTCACTTCCTGTGCCTGTTTCACACTAAGGAACGGATTTAAAATGGAATAGTATCTATTTATGTATATTGAAATAATTATCTTTGACATCACTTCTGAAATAGCGGTATAGTTAGAGAAAACAGAGCTCCTTTAATCGTCCTTCCTATAATCCTGTATTATCTGTATAGAAGAGGCATTTGTGTAGTGTTTGGATAATGAGTCTGGGAGCCCATAAACCTGCCTTGACCAATTACCTCCATGACAGCTTTTGAAATAGAATGCAAATCCTAGCTGAAGGATCCTACGTGATGGAGTGCAAAATTGAATATATATTTCAGTGGCTTAGTGTGTGGTGAGAAGCAATGAATTAAAACAGAATTACCTATGCTTTCCATCACCTGTGTTCAGACACGATCATGAATTGCTAACATAAATTTTTCAGGTGATATGGATTCCAGAATTCACTGTGGTGACAGACACTGTCTGTTGCCTACTAGATATCCATTTTCCACACCATCCTTACTAACAGAACCCTAATCTTGTTTGACATGGCAGTGTTCTCAGGTAATTACTTGATTTTCCAACCTTCTGTCAAGGTGGCTAAATCAAACAGTACTAGCTAATGACATGTCAATGTAAGTCTACTCGGGAGTTCTGGGAAACCTTATGCTTCCCTGATTATTTAAAAAAAAAAAAAAAGAATGGATGTAACTGGTGCCGCCCTTCCCCATTTCTTCCTGCTTTGGATATAAACATGGTGTCTGGAATTACAGCAGCCATTTTGTGTCTGTGCGCCAACATGCAGGAAGGAAGAGAGAACTGTGACATTCTGACTAGCAGCACAAATCACTAAATAGTATCACCAGTCCACTACTTCTAGACTTTGTTAGATGAGAAAAATAACCTTTTATTTGGTGAAGGCACTGGAAATCAGGTTTTCTAATAGTTTAACTTAAATACATCACTGATGCAAGTATTGTTGACCCTTGTGGAGAAGTCTGGCTAGCTCAAAATAACCCCAGTTCTCTGTGAAACCATGTCTCGCCCCCTCTCTGCCTGGACTTTTGCACCCATGTTGAGGCAGTTGAGGTAAACGCCCCTGGCTGAGGCTGAGCCAATCAGATTCTCTCTCAGGAATCTGAAATTGGGTTTCAGTGGTTCTACTTGATCCTGCAGTGTGGCTACATTTGAAGAACATTATAAAACTAGGAAGCTGGTATGTGTTATGGTATGATGGGTGGGGTTCACCATCAGCCATAGAGAAGTGGAAAAGTGGGTCTGTGGAAAGTGAAGGAGAGAGGCAGAGACCAATGTCACCGAGAGAGAACAGTACCTGGGGCCTCGTGCACTTCAGGGTCCAAGTATTAGTCTCTTCATAGGTTTGGCTGCCTTAGATTCCAGGAGCTGTTCCATCTCCCTTCCAGAGAGCCAAGCAGCCCCGTGTGATTAGCAGGCTTGCGCCCTGCATACGGGCACCTGACTAAAATGGAGAAAGAAGTGAAATCCAGCCTCTGCATTTTGGTCACTAAGCCTTGGCCTGAGGCTGCATCATCCCAAAGATAATGTGCTTCTTTATGCAATTCATTTGCCCAGAAGGGAGCACACCATTTTTAATTTCACACAAGATTTAGGAAGGCCCTTCTTCAGGATAGCTAGTAAGGTTAGTGTCTTATAACCAAAGTATCTTGACATTCAGACAAAACGTATGAACAAACAGCTAGGCCATTTGTCCTAGTGGTGGACAAATACGGCGTTCAATGCCCTGATTTATTTTGCTTTTTTAAAACGGAAGCATAGTTTACATAAAGCAAAGTATACAAATCCTAAGTGCATAGTTCAGTGATTTCACTGTATGACTCATATACTCACTACCCGGATTAAGAAAAGGAACATTTTCATCGTCCCACAAAGTTCCTTTATCCCAATCAGTACCACTTGCCCAGACACACACACACACACACACACACACACACACACACACACACACACACACAGGACATGGGGGGGTAACCACTCATCTGTATCACTGTATTTGTTTTGCCTCTTCTTGAACTTCATATAAATGGAATCATAACAGCAAGTACTCTTGTTCAACATGTTCATGAGATCCATACATGTTGTTGCATGTATCAGTAATGTGTTCTCTTTATTGCGGAGGAGCATTCTATAGTGGGAACATATAATTTATTCATTCATTCTCCCATTGATGGACATTTAGGATGTTTCCAGGCAGGTCTTAGGAATAAAGCTTATGAGGAATGTCTGTGTGGCTCAGTTGGTTAAAGTGTCTGACTTCAGCTCAGGTCATGATCTCACAGTTTGTGAGTTCGAGCCCCACAGCTGTCGTCAGCGCAGCTCTCTCTCTCAAAAATAAAAATATTAAACATTAAGAAATGACTAAAGCTTATGAATAAACTCTTATGAATAAAGCTGCCGTGGACATTCTTGTACAAGTGGACCTAGGTACTTATTTCCGTCCGACCCTGATGTACTCTAGCAGAAGTCCAGGTTATACATCTTACACAGCAAATATATCTATTTACGTAGATCAATCGATATATATCTCACATGCATGCGCCTGGATAAATTTTGTCTCAAGTTGTTCCTTTATAGTGTAATTGGGAAACCTTATTTTGTAAGTCCTCTTCATAATTATATTGTAGTGTACCGTCCACTTTACACATTAAACATGAGGCTACACTCTCAGTATTATGGGGATGCATACTTTTTATTTAAAAATTACTAGGGGCGCCCAGGTGACTCAGTCGGTTAAGCGTCCCACTTTGGCTCAGGTCATGAGGTCACAGTTCGGGAGTTCGAGCCCCACATGGGGCTCTGTGCTTACAGCTCAGAGCCTGGAGCCTGCTTCCGATTCTGTGTGTCCCTCCCTCTGTCCCTTCCCCACTCACATTCTCTCTCTGTCTCTCTCTCTCTCTCTGTCTCCCTCTCTCTCTCAAAAATAAATAAACATTAAAAAATTTTTTAAATTGCTATATGGTCAGTAGTATTTTGTTTTACAACCAATGAGTCAAATTTATAGGGAGGGTATCCAGCATTAAGCTTATAATTAAAAGTCTAGTCTGCAACCAGGTATAAATACAGCAAAGCTATGTGAACCACAGAAGACTAAGTTCTTTGTTCCAAACACCTGTGCAATTTACAACACTAAATGGTACTGGATTTGCAAAGCAAAGCCCTATAAAGCAGTGCCTGTGTTCCAGCATCATGAGTGGGGCTTCTTACAAAAGGTGAGTGTCCAGTCATACCCCACCTCCCATAAAATCTTGGTCTGGAGTGGGGCCTCTGGTTTTAAACCCTTTCATATAATTATAGGCAATATCAGCTGACCAGCTGGCCATTTCTTTCCTATGTTCATCCTTATGATTCTGGTGATTACCCTCAGTTGCATATCGGTGACTCTGAATGGCTTTCATCTCCTGTTAAACTTTCCCCAGGCAACATGAGATGAGGCACACAATTTACTTATTATATTTGTTGATGAAGATAGCCACATTAAAATAATAACATGATGGAGAGTAGCTGAATAAGAGCTATTTGGGCTAATAAAATAATGGAGCACAACATTAATTTATTCAGACTAGAATATCATCTCCACTGATGGCAGGGAGCTTTCTCTCTTGTTCACTGATATTCTTCCGGTGAGACATAGGACTCAATAAATATTTACTGAATAAACCCTGTATAAGGCAAGGATATTAGTTCCTAAGTTTATAAGATTATAAATCCTGTTTTCCTTAGTTCTGGTTATACATCCCAGTCGCTCACCCCAACCTTGCTAAGGACCAGGACAAAGCCTCCCTAGCTCCGTTCATTAGACAGCAGCCCACTTGGAATTTGTGGAAGCTCAAATCTAATGAAGAGGATTGGGAACCTTCTTGTCCTTATCAGAGTAAAGATGTTGATTTACTTCATTCTTTTCTCTTCATCTGCAGAGCCGGCTCCTCCTAAGACCCTCTATTCCTTCTCCTTCCTTCAGGAGTAAAATTGAAACTAACCACAGAGACTCTTCTTCATCATGGCCACCTGACCTCTAACCAGGGATGATGGCGGCAGCTCCCTTCACGCCTTCATGCCTAGGTCACCCCAAATCTCCTTTTTCAGTGCATCATTTATATAGAAAGTAACCCTAGCAGAATTTTATAATCTACCTCTCCTAAGATCGCTGCCTAAAACTTTCTGACTGGAAACCAGAAAACAATAAACCATAATCATTTCCCCTTTCAAGTACCTGAAAACGCAATGTCAACATAACAAAGCCACCGGCTTTGGGTTTCGTTTCTGCATACAGAAGGGTACCACTCACGGTCAGACCCCCACTGCAACACACTGGTGCCTTTAGGCCCAAGGAACAGATTTACTAAAATGTCTTTTAAGGTATTGGGGGGAAAAGGAAAAAAGATCTAAGCAATTTTAAAGAAACTCTGCCTTCTCTCCCGTTTCTCTGACCTTCAGGGCCCCCATCACTCCTGTGGGCCCACGTCAAAAAGCTTGGTGGAAGAAGCCCTTTCAGCTTGTTCTGTCAGAAGTATGTAGGTGAAAGAGTGATTGAGCCTTAAAATGTCACAAATTGTTCAGATATTGTTCTTCTAAGGCCATTTTCGTGAACAGCTCTCTAAAGTGACACGGTAGGCAGTACATAATATAATCACTTGAGTTGAGGTGACAGCGATTCCTAGCAAAGAATATAGTTGCTTCACAGCACTTGTTGCTAAGGCTCTTGTGCACTTCCTCCCTGTCTTCCCAAACCGACCTTGATGATTGGAGGACCTACTGTCATGGTGGCAGATTGGACAGTGCCCATTGTCCCTGATCTGGAGCGGGAGAAGTTGAAGGAGAAGGGAGATCGCCCAGGACAATGGCAGCAAAGGTGACAGTCTGTTTCCCAGGCCTCGCCTCTGGGCTCTAGGATAGCACTTAAGAAAAATCAATCACAACTTTTGTGAGTGCAGCCAGAACTGAGAACTGCATTTGCATTTGTCCACTTAGTCGGCCTCACTTTAAAGAGCTGTGAAGTCAGAGGTTTCCATAGAAACAGAGGTACACATGGGCAAAAATTGCTTTACCGGGAAATGAATGCTATCGATGCTGTTAGGTTGGCGCTTTATGGCTACCCAGTTGACGTGAGTTTGGCCAATGAACAATGACTTTTAAAAAGGTAATAATTTTTCCCTCATAACAAGAGTCTGGAGATAGGTAGTCCTGGTTGTGGTACAGATAGATGCTTGGTGATATCCAGAAACTAAAGGATTTTTTGCCTCCTCCATCAATCTTTGAATGCTGGCCTCTGATCCATGTGCTCATTGCCTCAGGGCGCAAAATGGTTGCTATAGTTCCAGGCCTCAGACAAACATCCAAGGCACCAAAAAGAGGAGAGGAAGGTAACAGCCAAGTCCATCCACTTTAATTCCATTTATCATGAAATAATAAGCTTTCTGAGAAGCTCCCTCCCCATCAGATTTCCCCATTGATCAAAATGAGGCTACATAGCCAAGCCTAGCTTCATGAACAGCTGAGAACTGAGTATCTGGCAAGAGACAAAAGGATTGAGATGATTGGCTGAGGCTCTTCACTATTTATAATCTGAAGCTAAATACAGTTGTCACCCTAATAACATTGAGATCTAGTTATCAAGGAAGAAGGGGGAGAATGGATGCCAAATAGCTTGTGGTGGAAGGCACAGATATCAGAATTGGCCTTTCCAATAGGAAAGGCATTTACTATATACCTGATTACACTCAACTACTCATCTATGTATTTTCTGAACTCTCTAGCACACTGTCATGCATCCAGCCATACTTGAAAAATGCCTGTTGAACCATGGTTTGAGAATACTACAATGACATATTCATTCAGCAGTGGTTTAGAGAAGGGTATGATGTGAAATGTCAACTATACCTCCAGCCTTAATAACATACATATGTATGTATGTATTTAGGTAATCTCTACATCCAATGTGGGGCTCAAACTCACAACCCTGAGATCAAGAGTCCCATGCTCTTCCTACTAAGCCAGCCAGGTGCCCCTCATTCACTTTAGAGGCATCAGGAGGCCAGAAACTATAGTATTCAAGTAACCAGTGCCAAGAGGCTAAAACAATTTCTAGTTCTTTAAGCTTTCTGCTTAGGAAGAAAGTACATAAGAGAATATACGTCTTGATAAAATAGGAAAGAGGACAGGTTAAACATGCATTATGATCTCATTGCAAAGGATCTTTGGCCTAGCCTATAAGAAATGAAACAACTGAAACATACCATCACATCCACATCCCAGAATTAGAGCCCAAATAAGTATAGATAGATTTATAAATGCTTGTCATGAATTACAAAGTAACAAAATACTATTGCTGAAAGGCACTTTAAAGACCATTTTGGGGCACCTGGGTGGCTCAGTCAGTTAAGCGTTTGAGTCTTGATTTTGGCTCATGGTTATGAGATCAAGCCCAGTGTTGGGCTCTGCAAGGGGCATGGAGCCTACTTAGGATTCTCTCTCTCTCTTCCTCTGCCTCTCTCCCACTTGTGTGCACGCCTGTGCTCGCTCGCTCTCTCTCTCTCTCTCAAAAAAAAAAAAAACCCACCAGCTTAACTCCTTATTTTTTCAGATGAGGAAACAGCGGTCCAGAGAGGTTATGTGTTGGTATAAAGCTACATAGTTAGTAACAGAGACTTGTCCGGAAACCAGATAAACTTGAGAGAGATTTTACAGAAGCAAAGAAACATGGTTTGGGGTAAGTGGGACCGTGACAGGCTCAAAGCACGGGGATGAGACAAGTAAATACACAGACATGAAGGGCCATCCCTTACTAGTGTATAAATTACAACAACTTAGGAATGTGAGCTGACAGAAGCTGGTCCTTGGGCAGAGCATGGGGCTGAGGGGTTAGCAACAGCAGGGTTATTTTATGATAGAGATCCTGAGCACAGACCCCCAGGGCCTGTGGGGCTGAATGGTGGGAGCTGAGTCACTAATTAAACTTTGGATGTGTGTTTCAACTATAGCTTACGTGTATTGTGCATGTGCTTAGTACCAGAAATTGTGCTAAGTGTCTTTTGTGGAATCCTTATAGCAATGCAGTGAGATGGGTAGGTCTTATTTTTTGCTTTTTCCAAATGAGTAAACTGAGGCTTAGAAAGTATAGCAGACCCCCCCCTACCCCATTATCCACAGGGTATATGTTTTAAGACACCCCCCCCGTGGATGCCTGAAACCATAGATAGTATGACCCCTGTATGTACTATGCTTTTTTCTATACATACTTGCCTATGATAAGTTTAATTTATAAATAGGCACAGTAAGAGATCAGTGATAAAACTAACAATAAAATAGAACAATTATAACAATATGGTGTAATAAAAAGTATGTGAATGTGGTCTCTCTCAAAATATCTTACTGTACTGTGCTCACTCTTGTGCAAATGAGAGATGATAAACTGCCTACATGATAGGCTGAAGTGAAGTGAAGTGAATGACACAATCGTTGGGCACCTGAGTGGCTCAGTTGATTAAGCGTTTGTCTTTGGCTCAGGTCATGATCTCACAGTCTGTGGGTTCGAGCCCTGCATCAGGCTCTGTACTGATACTTTGGAGTGTGGATCCTGCTTCAGAATCTGTGTCTCCCTCTCTCTCTTCCCCTCTCCCACTAGCTCTATGTCTCTTTCTCAAAAACAGACGTTAAAAAAATTTTCTAAATGATACAGGCATTGTGACTTAGCAATAGGCTGCTATTGACCTTCTGATGACTTATCAGAAGGAGGATCACTTCTTCGGGACTGCGGTTGGCCAAGAGTAACTGAAACCACAGGAAGCAAAAGTTCAGAGACAGAGAGACTATTGTGTAAGTAACTTGGCTAAACCCACCATGCTAGAAAGTGCTGAAGCTAAGTGTGAAAGTCCGGTCTCTCTGACCTCAAAGCCCCTATATTTTCTCATCATACTATGCTCCTTCTTTTGGTTCAAGAGCCAGATCCCTTCAATGCCTTGGAGAACCAGAGTTTGGAATCCCGAGGAACCTTAGAGGCCACCTAGTACATACGGTGCTATTCACCGGGTTGCTCCCAGACCAGCAGCATGCTAAGTACCTGAGAACTTGTTACAAATAGAAGATCTCAGGCCTCAGTCCACCTCTGCTGAGTCAGAATGTCTGTGGGTAGGGCCTAGGAGGCTGTGTTTTAGCTAGCTCACTAGGTGATTTTTAAGGAACACTACAACTTAAGAAGCACTGGGTTAGTAGACAGAGTCTAGTCCAGTCTCTTTATGTTAAAGATGAGGAAACAGAGTTCTGCTGACTTAACCATGGTCACTGTGGCAGGTTGGATTTCAGGTCCAGACCTACTGAATCCTAGTCCAATGTACTGTCTGCTGTGTTCTTTGGTTTCCCCATTACTGTCCCACAATATGTGCATTGGTGCCTGTCTTAGAAACACCAGTTCAGCGGACCTCTGACCTGACCCAGCCCATCCACTCATGGACCATATCCGGTTTCTCCTTTCCCCTCCCCTGTGATTCAGACCAAAGCTGCTTCTCCTTACCTGGGAGTATCTTTTGTTTGGGAGATCTTTTGCTCTTCTTCCCTTTAGCTCTTCTCCTGTCCTCCTGCTCCTTCTTCATCATGTAGTAGTAGTAGTAGTAGTAGTAGTAGTAGTAGTAGTAGTAGTATTTTGCTTTTAAAAACTATTTTTGCATTCAATCAGTATTTCATAGCAGTGATTCTCAAATTTTACCATACTTTGGAATCACCCGGGGAGCTTTAAAAATACTGATGCCTGGGTCTCACACCCAAGACAGTCTGATGGCATTAATTTGGGGTGTGGCCAGGATTTTTAAAAGCTCCCCAGGTGATTGCAGCATACAGCCAAACACTGGCAACTGCTTTTTTAGGAGTGTCGCCACGACCTGAGGAGGTAGGTGGGGCAGGCGTTTGTGATCCCCGTTCTGTAGATAAGGAAGTTCAGTCTGGGAGACACCTAGTGTCTTGCAGAAAACAATGAAATCATCTAGTGACAGTTGGTGCCCACTGGGTTACCACGTACTTATAATAAATCTTTAAAGCCAGCTGTCAGTCTGCAAGAATGGGTAAAACCTGTTTTTCCTTTCTGGTTTCCAGTCTTTTTTGGGCTTGTGTTTCCCAACATGAGAAGGGAACAGACACAACTTTGAAATGGTGTCTGCGACCAAATGTTTATAACTGAAATTCCCCGCTGAATGCCTTTAATAACTCGAAGATAATCATGAACTAGAGCATCCCCCCCGTCTCCCCCCACCATTCCTCATTACCCAACATAATAATGGTCAGAGAACATCAGGAAAACCAGATGGAAGAGACTTACTCATTCTGTACCAGCACACGTGCCCCATTTGGAGACCAATTAAGAAAACAACAAACCGGCCACATTGACCTAGGGAACTCTCCACCAGCGTTTGCATATTTGAGCATGTGTTTCCCACACTCAGTGTATTGGAAGAGAATTTCCCATTGGTGTTTGCTTCTCTTTTCTGGGTATCCTGATCATTCAAATCATGGTGTGCATTGTTCTTGGCTGGTGCTCTTTCTTACTTCCTTGGATGTCTCTGGGAACTTCCTATAGTTCCTTCAGTCTACTTTCTCACCCTTCCCAGGAGAGAGCCTCTGCTGCAACCAGCCCTCTGTTCCCATAAGGCCTTGCTCCTTCAGGTGTATTCCCTGCACCAGCAGCCGGAGCAGCAGCATCACCACCTGGGAGCTTATTAGAAATGTAGAATCCTTGCCCCATTCCAGACCTACTGAATCAGAATCTGCATTTTAACAAGAGCACCAGGCAATTGGCACGTTGTGGTTTGAGACGCATTGCCCCTAATACCCAGTCTTTTCCCTATCATCCCACAGTTTAAAATGCCCTCCCTCTCAGCGACTTTCATTTATCTGCTTCCTACTTGTCCCTCAAAGCTTAGCTCAGATCCCTCTCCATCTGTGAGCCCCCCAATACTTATTCCCTCCACTCTACCCCTATAGGTCATGACTTTTAGAATTTAAACAAATATTGAATGTTACTTAAATGGTTCATGCATTATTAGCCTAATTAATAAGATTCCTTCTTCCCCCAAAGTGCCTTGCATAGGCTTTGCTCAGAACATGAATTGTTCGGGGGCACCTGGGTGGCTCAGTTGGTTAAGCGTCCAGCTTCAGCTCAGGTCATGATCTCACAGTTTGTGATGTGGGTTTGAGCCCCGCATCGGGCTCTGTGCTGACAGCTAGCTCAGAGCCTGGAGCCTGCTTCAGATTCTTTGTCTCCCTCTCTCTCTGACCCTCCCCTGCTCGCACTGCCTCTCTCTGTCTCTCAAAAATAAATTTAAAAACATTTAAAAAAAAAACATGAATTGTTCGGTTCATCAAGATCTGTTTCTTGCTTGAAACGTGTCCCTTATCCCTATCCTGTCTCTTTAAGCTCCTTCTAACTCAAAAGAGCTTCCCTGAGTTTTTGTCTCTTCAGCACTCTAAGTAAATCGCCACCCACTGCAGAGATTTTCTGAAGCCCTGACTCTTCTCTGTAACCTAGAGGGTTCCAGCCAAACCACAACCCCAAAAAGGCATAAAAAGTAAAAAAACAAAATAAAACAAAACAAAAAAACATAACCAATTGTGAATATTGACTTTCTACAGAAAATTTTCCCTAACATTTTAATTTGAAATTATTTGGACTGAGCATTTTTATTTATTTATTTATTTATTTATTTATTTTTAAGTTTATTCATTTTTGAGACAGAGAGACAGAGTATGAGCAGGGGAGGGGCAGAGAGATTGAGAGGGAGTCATGGAATCTGAAGCAGGCTCCAGGCTCTGAGCTGTCAGCACAGAGCCTGATGTGGGGATTGAACCCATGAACCTCGAGATCGTGACCTAAGCTGAAGTTGGAAACTTAACCGACTCAGCTAGCTAGGCACCCCATGGACTGGGCATTTTTTAAATATAGTTTATTGTCAGATTGGTTTCCATATAACACCCATTGCTCTTCCCCACAAGTGCCCCCCTCCATTACCATCAACTCCCTTTCCTTTTCTCCCTCCCCCTTCAGCCCTCAGTTTGTTTTCAGTATTCAAGAGTCTCTCATGATTTGCCTCCCTCCCTCTCCCTGACTTTTTCCCCCATTCCCCCCCCATGATCCTCTGTTAAGTTTCTCCTGTTAGACCTGAGTGAAAACATGGTATCTGTCCTTCTCCGCCTGACTTACTTTGCTTAGCATGACACCCTCGAGGTCCATCCACTTTGCTACAAAGGGCCAGATTTCATTCTTTCTCATTGCCACGTAGTATTTCATGGTATATATAAACCACATCTTCTTGATCCATTCATCAGGTGATGGACATTTAGGCTCTTTCCATGATTTGACTATTGTTGAAAGTGCTGCTGTGAACATTGGGGTACATATGCCCCTATGCATCAGCACTTCTGTGCTATTGCTGGGTCATAGGGGAGTTCTATTGATAGTTTTTTGAGGAACCTCCACAGTGTTTTCCAGAATGTCTATACCAGTTTATATTCCCACCAACAGGGTAGGAGGGTGCTTGTTTCTCCACATCCTTGCCAGCATCTATAGTCTCTTGATATGTTCATTTTAGTGACTCTGACTGGCGTGAGGTGATGTCTCAGTGTGGTTTTGATTTTTATTTCCCTGATGCTGAGCATCGTTTCAGGTGTTTGTTGGCCATCTGGATGTCCTCTTTGGAGAAGTGTCTATTCATGTCTTCTGCCCATTTCTTCACTGGATTATTCATTTTTTGGGTGTGGAGTTTGGTGAGTTCCTTGTATATTTTGGATACTAGCCCTTAATCTGATATGTCATTTGCAACTATCTTTTCTCATTCCATTGGTTGCCTATTAGTTTTTTTTATTGTTTCCTTTGCAGTGCAGAAGCTTTTTATCATAATGATGTCTCAATAGTTTATTTTGGTTCTTGATTCTCTTGCCTTTGGGGATGTGTCGAATAGGAAATTGCTGCAGTTGAAGTTAAGGAGGCTGTTTCCTGCTTTCTCCTCGAGGGTTTTGATGGTTTCCTGTCACACATTCAAGTCCTTCATCCATTTTGAGTTTATTTTTATGTATGGTGTAAGAGAGTAATGTATTTTCATTCTTCTGCATATTGCTGTCCAGTTCTCCCAGCACCACCTGCTAAAGAGGATGTCTTTTTTCCATTGGATACTCTTTCCTGCTTTGTCAAAAATTAATTGGCCGTACATTTGTGGGCCCAGTTCTAGGTTCTCTATTCTATTCCATTGGTCTCTGTGTCTGTTTTTGTGCCAATATCATACTGTCTTGATGATGACAGCTTTGTAGTAGAGGCTAAAATCTGGGATTGCAATGTCTCCCGTTTTGATTTTCTTCTTCTTTTACATCTTTGGTTAGATTTATTCATAGGTATATTATGGTTTTTCATGCAATTGTGAATGGGATCAGTTTCTTGATTTCTCTTTCTATTGCTTCATTATTGGTGTATAAAAATGCAACCAACTTCTGTACATTGATTTTGTACCCTGCACTTTGCTGAATTCATGGATCAGTTCTAGTAGGCTTCTGGTAGACTCCGTTGGGTTTTCCATGTAGAGTATCATGTCATCTGTGAAAAGTGAAAGTTTGACTTCTTCTTTGCCAATTCTGATGCCTTTTACTTCCTTTTGTTGTCTGATTGCTGATGCTAGGACTTCCAGCACTATGTTAAACAAGTGGTGAGAGTGGACATCCCTGTTGTGTTCCTGATCTCAGGGGGAAAGCTCTTCAGTTTTTCCCCATTGAGGATGATAGTCGCTGTTGGCTTTTCATAAATTGCTTTTATAATGTTTAAGTAAGTTCCTTCTATCCCGACTTTCTTGAGGGTTTTTATTAAGAAAGGGTGCTGTATTTTGTCAAATGTTTTTTTCTGCATCTATCCACAGGATCATATGGTTTTTATCTTTTCTTTTGTTAATGTGATGTATCACATTGATGGGTTTGTGAATATTGAACCATCCCTGTAACCCAGGAATGAATCCTACTTGATCATGGTGGATAATTCTTTATATATGCTGTTGAATTTGATTTGCTAGTATCTTGTTGAGGATTTTTGTATCTGTATTCATTAAGGATATTGGCCTGTAGTTCTCTTTTTTTGTTAAGTCTCTGTCTGGTTTGGGAATCAAAGTGATGCTGGCTTCGTAGAATGAGTTTGGAAGTTTTCCTTCTATTTCTATTTTATGGAATAGCTTGATAAGAATGTGCATTAACTCTGCTTTAAATGTCTGGTAGAATTCCCCTGGGAAGCCATCTGACCCTGGGCTCTTATTCATTGGGAGGTTTTTGATAACTGATTCAATTTCTTCACTGGTTATGGGTCTGTTCAGATTTTCTATCTCTTCTCATTTGAATTTTGGCAGTGCATGTGTATTTAGGAATTCGTCCATTCCTTCTAGATTGTCCTGTTTGTTGGCATATAATTTTTCATAGTAATCTCTGATGATTGCTTGTATTTCTGAGGGATTGGTTGTAATAGGTCCATTTTCATTCATGATTTTGTCTATTTGGGTGCTCTCTCTTTTCTTTCTAAGGAGCCTGGCTAGAGGTTTATCAATTTTATTTTTTCAAAAAATCAACTCTTGGTTTCATTGATCTGTTCAACTGATTTTTTTGCATTCTATATTGTTTATTTCTGCCCTGATCCTTATTATTGCTCTTCTCCTGCTACATTTGGGGTATTCTTGCTGCTCTGTTTCTAGTTCCTTTAGGTGCTCTGTTAGATTTTGAAATTGCGCTTTTTCTAGTCTGTTGAAATAGGCCTGGATTTCAGTATACTTTCCTCTTAGGACTGCCTTTGCTGCATCCCAGAGAGTTTGGATTGTTGTATTTTCATTTTCATTTGTTTCCATGTATTTTTTAATTTCTTCTCTAATTGCCTGATTGGCCCAATCATTCTTTAGTAGGGTGGTTTATAACCTCCACATTTTTGGAGGTTTTCCAGACTTTTTCCTGTGATTGATTTCAAGTTTCATAGCATTGTGACCTGGAAGTATGCATGGTGTGATCTCAATGCATTTGTATTTATGGAGGGCTGCTTTATGCCCCAGTATGTGATCTGTCTTGTAGAATGTGCCATGTACACTTGAGAAGAAGCTGAATTCCCTAGCTTCAGGATGCAGAGTTCTAAATATATCTATCAATTCCATCTTTCCAATGTGTCATTCAGGTCCATTGTTTCTTTAGTGATTTTCTGTCTGGTTGATCTATCCATTGCTGTCAATGGAGTATTAAAGTCCTCTGCAATTAGCACATTCTTATCCATAAGATTGTTTCTGTTTGTGGTTAATTGTTTTATGTATTTGGGTGCTCCTGAATTTGGTGCATAGATGTTTATAATTGTTAGATCTTCCTGATGGAGAGACCCTGTAATTATTATATAATGTCCTTCTTCATCTTTTGTTACTGCCTTTACTTTAAAGTCTAGCTTGTCCAATATAAGTATGGCTACTCTGACTTTCTTTTGACTACCAGTCGCATGATAGATATTTCCCTATCCCTTTACTTCAAATCTGATGGTGTCTTCAGGTCTAAAATGAGTATCTTGTAGACAGCAAATAGATGGATTTTGTTTTTTTATCCATTCTGCTACTCTGTGTCATTTGATTGGAGCATTCAGTCCATTTACATTCAGTGTGATTATTGAAAAATGTGGGTTTGGATTCATTGTGCTCTCCGTAGAGTTCATGTTTGTAGTGGTGTCTCTAGTACCTTATATTCCTTGTAACATTTCCCTCATAGAGTCCCTCTAGGATTTCTTGTAGGGCTGGTTTAGTGGTGATGAATTCTCTGAATTTTTGTTTATTTGGAAAAACCTTTATCTCTCCTATTTTGAATGACAGGCTCGCTGGATAAGGGATTCTTGGCTGCATATTTTTTCTGTTCATCACATTGAAGATTTCCTGCCACTCCTTTCTGGCCTGCCAAGTTTCGTTAGATAGGTCTGTAACCACTCTGATAGGTTTCCCTTTGTATGTTAGGGCACTTTTACCCCTAGCTGCTTTCAGAATTCTCTCTTTAGCCTTATAGTTGCCAGTTTCACTATGATATGTCGTGCCAAATGTCGATTCAAGTTACGTCTGAGGAGAGTTCTCTATGCCTCTTGAATTTGAATGATTGTTTCCTTCCCCAGATTGGGGAAGTTCTTGGGTCTAATTTGATCAAGCACCCCTTCAGCACCTTTTTCTCTTTCTTCTTCTTCAGGAATTCCTATGATACGGATATTGTTTTATTTGACTGTATCACTCAGGTCTCGAATTCTCCTTTTGTGCTCCTCTTTTTCTAGGCTTCCTCTTTTGCTATAACTGTGTCTTCTAATTCACCTATTCTCCTCTCTGCCTCTTCAATCCATGCAGTGGCCACCTCCATTTTATTATGCACCTCATTTACAGCCTTTTTTTAACTCATTGCAGCTATTTTGAAGGTCCCTAGTCTTTGTATCAATAGCTTCTCTGATACTTTTTTCAAGTCCAGAGATTAATTTTATGTCAATTGTTCTAAATTCTTGTTCAGTATTGTTGCTTATATCTGTTTTGAGCAGTTCTGTGGCTGTGATTTCTTCTTGGAATTTCTTTAGAAGAGAGCTCTTCCATTTTGTCATTTTGGCTAGCTTTCTGTCTCTTGTCAATTTTAAAAGCTTGTTATGCACTCTGCACCTGTGAATATTGCTATATTAAAGGAGGCTCATTGACTGTCCAGGGCCTGATAATTCAGGAAGTGTTCTTTTAATGGTATCTCTCAGTTTTTCAGTTTCTCTTATTGTGCTTTTGATTATTTTATTTCCCTGTCAATGATATTTGGGACTCTCCACCTGTGTACTTTGCCTTGTTTCTTGAGGTAGTCCTGAAAAGGAAAAGAGATAAACAAACATAGAGGGAACAAAAGCATGCAACCGCACAGACAAATCAAACAAGCAAGCAAACCAAAAGAGAAAAGAAAAGGACAAGGAAAAGAAAAAAAGGGAGGGGGACAAAAGCAAAAGATAAAGGACAGTCTAAAAGTGTATAACCAGCTGAGGGGAGAGATAAGAATGAGATAAGGGAAAATATATCTGGATGGCAAAAATAAAAGAAAAAGGCAGCTCTCCCATGTGGAGTTTGGTGTAGGTAGCTCTCGGGCTGCTCCCCGAGGCCCTGCCTTGGTGATTCAGGGAGAAGAATGGCAGTGCCCAAGCTCTGCTGGAACCAAGAGCTGCAAGCCACTCATTTGAGTTCAATCTCCCTGTGCTTCAGGTGAGTCAAGCTGTATTTTCCAAGCCCCACCTCACTTCCAAATCCTAGTCCATGCACTTTAATGCTACCGCCCAAGATGAGATGTACTTGCACTGGCAGTCTCCCAGCTGGGATCATGTAGGGGGAGGGGGCTGTCCCTCCTGGTGCCGCCTGGAATGGGCTGCCACCGAGCCCAAAGAAGAATTTGCCAGCTAGATGGGACAGATTTCTCTCCCAAAGCCCAGCAGTTATATGTGGGGTGACAGTATTTCTCTCCATCCGGGCCAAGTTTTTATCTCTTCTCTAGAGACAATTCTGAGCGTTTTCAGTCTCTCTTTTTCTTCCCCTTGTCTCTCCAGGGCTCCGTGTGCTCTCCCTGTGTTGGGCTGGGCCTCCCCCCCTCCTCACCTAGGGCCCAGCCTGTTTTTTAACTTCCCCAGTTCTCATTCACTCACTCAGGCATCTTTGAGGTCGTCTTCTTTCTGGAGTCTGTGTGTTTTCCTCCCACTCTTGCAGATCCGAGTATTGTTGCTTTAGTCCTTCTCAGTTTGATAGATGTGGGCGGGTGAAGATTACAGAGGTCCCTACTTCTGCACCATCTTGCCCTTCTCCCAAACTGAGTATTTTTTTAAAAAGTTTCCTTTTGGGATTGGGATATTTTTTCCTGCTTTATGATGGTACCCTTGGGAAATATAGGATTGTCTCTGGCTCTCCCATGGGATGTGCTGTACAGTATTCTCTCTTTTACTGGCCCCAGACCCTGAAGCAAAAGACATCTTTGAGGCTACCAGCTCCTCACATTGCAGGAGGGAGCAGGGGACACACATCCTAGCTACCTATAAATCCCAAGACCTATCCAGGGGATTGTAGGATCTCTCCTGAGGCTTGGCACACGGGGGTGTAGGAAGGAGAGCAGGAGCTCCAAATGGACTTTCAAGTTCCTGGTTTCCTTTCTGTGTCAACTATTCCTACCTTGAACTGCTTTTAGTTCCATCTTGACCCTATATGTTCTTCAAGTGTATTTTTTATAGTATCAACTTCAAGTCCAAAAATACTCAGGTTCTAGCAACTGAAAAGCCTTTTCCTCAGAGCTATGGTCCATGGTTATCAAGTCATTTAATGTTTACAGATGGTCAAATGGCTTGTTCCTTTTCTCTGAGCAGAAGCCTAGGCTGCCACATAGGATGGTAGTCAAAGGATTGAGGTCAAATAGATTGCTGGAGAAAAACACCAAAATTAATATCAGATTCTTAGTCTGCTACATATGTGTTTGGTATGATACAGGAGTGGCTTTCTGCATTCCGTGTAGATGGGCAATCACACACTCAGGACATTTTGGACTATTGCTTAATAACGTTGGCACTTGTTGATCTATGGCTAGCAAGGACGGCCACTTCATTGGGCCTGTGGGCAGGACACTTGCCCTGGAAAGAGGTCTGTAGTGAAGGAAACTTTCTGTGGCTTGATTCATCTCATTCATTTCCTTAATGGAAATATCTCCTCCGCTTGGAGGTGGTTCAGTCACTGCACAACCTTCAGGTGGGGCCAAGAAACATAGCATGGGCCTTATTGTTCTCTGTCTCTTCGATCTCAGAGCCCAGCCCAATAGGACTATTTCACAGCAGACACCTCTGTTTGAGAACCCGTGAAGGGAATCAATTAAACTAATGAAACTGTTTAAGTCAAACCATGGCAGACTTGCTTTGTATTTTTGAGATATTGTAATTTATTTTACTTCAGTGTAACAAAATGAAGAACCAAATCCATTCAAGATATCAATACACACATAGGCCTTAGGTGCTACAAATACAGGAGAGGGAGTTTAGGTTTGTTTTGGTAAAGGCTTAATGGGCCGGGAGCCTCTTTCCTCCATCCTCCATCACTCCCTCTCCCCCACCACCACTGGAAAAGTCACTTTCTCATTCTTGGGACCTCCATGTTTCAGAAGCACGGAGGCCATCCTCTCAGAGGTAGAACGTGTGCTCACATGCATGTTCTTGTGTGCTAGGCATGGGGATGGAGGGATGCCGGTGCAAACAGATCACGTCACATCTCTTCTCCTTTCTGTGCTGTTGGCTCAGGGGGAGGGGAAAGAGCACACTCTTCGTCAGTGTTCCTCCTCCACACACCTTTAATGAGCACTCTTTTCACTTTTTATTTGCTGATCAATAAGCCCAAGGGTAGGTCTTGTCTGTTCCCAGAGATAAAGAACTGCATGCATAACTGGTCTGTATGCAGCCAAACAAGCACAGTTTCTCTTTGTTTGTCACGGTGTTTCGGGGAGATAAGATGAAACCACCCAGACATGACGTGAGGAACGAGCAGGTCTTGAAATCCTTTGTAAACTCATGCTCTATCCTGAGCTGTGGATTAGAGATGGAAAGAAAGGAAGAGGGCATCACATATAACCTCAGTTGATTTTGCTCCTGGGTTTAAAACAAGCAGGTGAATCCCTCCCCACCAACACACACACACACACACACACACACACACACACACACACACACAAAGAGACAGAGGAGGGAGAGAGAGAGGAAAACATTAATAAATGTTCAACTGAGGAAAGAATAAGCTTATTTTCAATTATTAGCACAGAAGTAAAATAGGGAGATTTTTAGTTATTCAAATTAGAACACAGCCCGAAAACAGTGGGCCTTTTTTCTATCACAAAAACTTTCTGTCATGTGGATTCAGACCCATATTGGCAGACAGGATCTAAGTTCAGTTGAAGAGCCACATATATTGCCAGGAAAATGTGGGCTGGGACCAGGTTAGAGTCCTATTTTAAATTTTTTCTAATGGAACAGACAGAGCATGAGTAAGGGAGGGACAGAGAGAGAGGGAGACACAGAATCCGAAGCAGGCTCCAGGCTCTGTGCTGACAGCCCCAATGTGAGGCTCAAACCCACAAAGTGCAAGATCGTGACCTAAGCCAAAGTCAAACGCTTAACTGACTGAGCCACCCAGGCTCCCCAAGATTAGAGTCCTATTAAGTCGATATCTTTCGAGGCTCTTAGCAGGTTTCTGAGAGCAAGCTGGTCTGGAGGGGTTAATGTGAGACTGGAGATGAAAGCTATAAGTAGAGTAAGACTACTTATAAATAAATGTAAGATCAGTTGGCACTGATAAAAAGGCACAAAGGAAAAGATGTTTTTTATAGCAAATGAGAATTTTGGGTAGCAATTTGAGTAGAGGCAGGGTAGGAAATCATCTAAGAGAAATTTGCTATTGAGCTCTAGAAAGACCCAAGGTTGAGCCCTGAAATGACAGTGGGAGTGCCTGGGAGGATAGAATCTTCAGGAATTTTAGGCAGAAAAGAGAATACCCAAGAGACAAAGATAGGTAACTAATAGAAGGAAAACTTAAGTTGAAAGCCACACCACCATTGCTTCTGAGCAACCAGATAGAAAATGAGGAGATAATAAAGTCTTAGTGAAGCTGAACGGTGCTTCATGATCCGTGTCACATACTCTGCATTACTGTGTCTTTCTACCCTTAGGCTGAGGAACTTCAGTTGTCCTATGGTAGACTTTTGACTATATCTCCTCTCCAGTGCTGGGTACTGAATTCCCTGTAGGGAAATGATATGTCCCAGGTCTTCTAGAATTTTCTCTGTAATACTGAGTATAGGGACTATACTGGACTAGTACTAGCTCAGTAAGCTTTAATTGGCAGAATTAATTAATGAACAGCCTCCTCTTTATGAAATTAATTAGGTAATCCCAAATTAAATGCTAGATTTGAGGAAGCCAAAATCTGGATTATATGTTACCCTTCTCATGTTGAGTAAATCAGGGGAGCAAAACTCTGCAGAAAGAAAGAAAGAATGGAAGGAAGAGAGGAAGGAAGGAAGGAATAAAGGATGGAAAAGAAAGAAATCATTAGTACTTTATTTCAGAAGGAATTGGTGAATATAATGGTAGATATCAGACAAAAAGATCTGAGGTGTGAGTCTTAGGAAAGAGGCCAAAATGGAATGGACTTTTTTTTCCTTGATCCTAGACTCACTCAATCAGGCTAAGGCTGAACTTGAGGTAGTTTTTGGAGGGGCGGGTGTGGAGGTGGGCAGTGGCCACAGTTACTCTGGCTAGTAGTTTTCTGCTTCAGGTTTGCATTTTTGGAAGGTTGGCTTTGTGAAAGCAGAGGTCTTGTTGCTCTTGTTCACTGTCATACCTCCAGCATCCAGAACAGCTTTCTTGCCATATAGTAGGGGCTTAAGAAACAGTTGTGGAAAGAAGGGAAAAAGGAAGAGTTCTGCTTTTCATGGCAGTAAACCTGGCACTTATTTGCTCCCTCATCAGTTACCAAAGGCCCCCTTGGGTTCTGTGTTAGGAACCAAGGATACAAAAAGAGGAGATGCCACAGTCTTTGCCCCCAAATAAGTGATCATCTAGTAGAGAGAGAGGGAGGGAAGGAGAGAGAGAGAGAAGGAGGGAAAGAGAGACAGAAAGAGAGAGACAGAGAGAGAGAAACATACCAAGTGGTAAGTGTTCCCCCAAAGAGTCATGGCAAGAGAGTGGGCCAAAGGGAGTAGGGAGCATCTCACCTCTCCAGAAGAAGAGTGGGCGGCAGAAAACATCTGAAACCTGAGCAGAATCCTAATAAACTCAAAGAGGTTTTGTAGGCTTGAGAACGTTTTGATTGCTTGAGTCCTAAAACTGACTGTGGGTAGATTGAGTAAACTCTGGAAGACGGCAAGTCATTGCATTTTAGCCATTGTCTATTAGGGGTCATTTTGATATTGAAAGTTATTTTGCCTTGGTGATTACTGGAGTTTGGTTTCATTCTGGGAATGCAAGGGCAACAGTGAGTCTGTCTTGCAGCAGCTTATCATAGATTTGTGGCTTTATAAGTACAGTCGAAATGACACAGACCGAAGGCCTGTCGTCTAGTCCAGACCTGCACTGCACACTGGGAGGAACAGTTTTGTGAAGCATGATGGATTAGGCCCAGTCTTTGTTCTTTTCTGAGCACTTTCTTGTTCCTATGACAAGGGTTAATGATGCAACCTCTGTAAAGTGGTCTTTGCATTTTATAAAAGCCTTTAGCAGTAAGAGTGTGTATTTCTCCATCAACACAGCAAATTTTCTGAAGAGACGGTAGATAAACTTGACAACAAAAAGAGAATTGGTTGTTTTAAAAAAATGTTATGGCTGGCTAAGCTTATTTACATATAGGAACAGGATACGAGGGTGATATGCTGATAAACTCTTTAACAAGAAAATCCAGTGTCTGAGGAAAAAAGGAGGTCCTGATTTGACTTGTGCTTCTTGATTTTCTTACGCAGGTGCTGACCCCAGCACAGATCAAATCCATTTGCCAGGCGATTCTGGACTCTGGGAAGCAGTACGCCATGAAAAAAAGGAAACCATTCCCCCTGATGTATTCTTACTATGGAACTGAATACTTGGGTGAGTGAAGGTGTTGTTGGCCAAGTCCTGTAGGAAGACGGGAGTCTCTAATACCCGCACTGACCAAAAACTAGAAGATTCTGATTCTGGCATAGGTCATCCCTATTCATCTAACTAGAAACACTTTAAAATGCCATTTGAAAGCAAATGTTAGATACTACAAATCACAGTGGAATGTTTGTTTTCATAGCTTGACAGAGAGGTAGCTATTGTAATGATTACTCTACTAAAGACTAAAAGCCTTATTCTAGATCGTGAGTTCTTTGGCTGAATTTCACTGAAAGTTTATGAACAGTTTACACATTCATTGCCAATAGTGCCAAAGCACAGGGAAACAGGAGGAAGCCACTAACATTTTCAAGTGTTTAATGTGAGTGGGTTACTAACAGAGTACCTACTGAAGCACAATGGCTACTTTTGAGCTAGGAGGCATGTAAAGTGAAAATTACTTCCTCCCCTTTTGAATCTTTCAGTGGCTCCTTGTCACTCCTGAGCATGATTTGCAAGGCCCTTTGTGGATTGCCTGCTCCCTTCTCCAAACTCAGGTTTTATCTCCCTCCTTTTTTTCTGGGTCTGTCCAGCATAATCTACAAGCCAAGTGTTCTCCTATCTTCAGAATCTCTGTGCCTCTTCCTTTCGCCTAGAATGCCCAGCTTCCCCCCACCACTTCACCTCTCTGTAATCACAAAGATAAATGACCAAAAGTCCACATCCTGAAGGTGCACAAAGCAAAGTCATTTACCAAGAGCCTGCACCTAATGAGGGTACCCAAATGAATGAGTGAGTAGCTGATGAACAACTTTACCAATGAGCTTATAAACCGGGAGTTCTCTGAGTCACTTCTCAAAGAAACTTTAAGTTCCTCTCTGACTTTCTCTAGAATCAGACCCTGAGACATGAATTTGGGTATAAATGGCTTGATCCTAGAAACTACTGATTGAGGAAGGAGGAAGTGAGAGTAAGGGAAGAGGTTAATAGAGGATGTAATAGTGAGCAACTGTGGATAACTCAGGCTTGGGTCCACCGGGGTCCCTGAAGACTATAAAGTGCCTCAGAATTGTCCCACGTAAATGATGAGGAAGCTGGGTTGTTCATCCACCAACTCCCTGCTTCAGGGGTTGAGAAGCTGTTCCCAGACCAGCTAATTCCCTAGGACTTCTGCCCTGCGCCTGTGGGCTGGGCATACCCCCGTGGCCAGAGAAAGCCTCAGGTAGAATGGTAAATGGTTGAGGTAGAAGGTGGAGAGGAATAGACACCAGAACGGAGAGCATAGACAAGGTGACAGGCAGGGCACTGACAGCGTCTACTAGAGTTCCTTAATAGAACTATTCTTTTCATTTTCTCATCTTTTTAGAGAAATTAACATTCTAGACATTCACATGTATAGCACAAACCAGATGGCTATCTGATGCCTAAATATTTTTCTGGAAGGTAAGCTTTTCCCCCTAACAATTTAAAAGCCATTGAAAGAAAGGTAACTTCAAGTATTACGACTAAATTTTAAGAAGAATCATCTTTGACAGGATAAAACTGTAAGGCCTTTTCTGGGCAGCAAGCGTTCCGAGGGCCTGAGTGCAAAAAGAAAGCTTCACAGAGAGTTGAGTTTAAAGACAAGCCCTCAGACTATAGTATTGATCCCAGCACCTCCCGCCAATCAGCATTTTACTCACTAGGAGTGAGTGAAAACCCCTGCAGGGCTGGGCTGACTTTGACCTTTGTTAAGCTAGTTCCTTCTCCAAAAGCAGGCTCAGGCCTTTGCTAGTACAGTACCTTATGCTAGAACTCTGAGGAATCCTTCAAGACTTGCCCAGATGACACTACCTGTGTAGAACCTCAAGCCCCCTCAGATCCTCCCATGGTTCTCTTTTAGCTCCTGGTGCAAATCTCTGATAATAGCATTTATCACTTCATATTCCATTTATCTATTTATGAGTCTGGCATTCTCACTGTACCCGATGGGGTGGTCTTCAAGAACACAGACCAAGTCATATGCATCTGTGTATCCCCAGGGCCTAGCCCAATACACAGTGCTAAATGTGAAGGATTAAGTAAATTAATGCCAATTAGTAGTGTTTAACTTTACAGAAGAAGGGATTTAGTCTGTTTTGTTCATTCATCTATCTTCGACACCTAGAACAGTATCTGATACATAATAGGTGCTTAATTCAGATGTGTTGAGTGAATGAATGAATGAATGGATACCTAGAACAAATTATTTTTAAGCACTATAGGAGGATTTTCATAAAAGCTATTGGTATGTTAATTACAAAGTTAAAATTTTTTTAATGTTTGTTTATTTTTGACAGAGAGAGAGAGACAGAATGCCAGCAGGGGAGGGGCAGAGAGAGAGGGAGACACAGAATCCGAAGTAGGCTCCAGGCTCTGAGCTGTCAGCAAAGAGCCCGATGCGGGGCTCGAGCCCACGAACCGTGAGATCATGACCTGAGCTGAAGTCAGACGCCTAACCAACTAAGCCACCCAGGTGTCCCCCCGATTCTTTAAAACATTGTTTAAGTTAAATTTTATTTTTGATGTTAATTACAAAGTTTAAAAAATCTTTTCTCTAAAACAGAGGTTGTCACTATTTTTTTTTCTATAAAGAGATAGATGATAAAGATTTTAGGCTTTGTGGGCTCTAAGTCTCTGTCACAAATACAGCTCTGCCACCAAAGCACAAAAGCAGCCATAGACAACACACAAATGAATGAATGTGGCTCTATTTCAATAAAACTTTATTTACAGAAACAGGCAGTGAGTCAGATGCAACGTGCAGGCTGTAGTGTGCCGATCCCCGTTCTGACATATGCTCCCTAGAAGGCTGCTTCTTAGGCAGCTTTATTAGTATATTACTGTGTGTGCTTTCAAGTGATGTCGCCATTAACTTTTTTTTATACTCGGATTGTGTTTTCACTGAACAAAATGCGCTCTCTTCCCAATCGTGTGAATTGATTTTGCTTCATTTGTTGATACAGGAGCAGCTCATGGCCTGTCGTCCATTCTGCAGATGCTTCTTTCTTACCATGAGCACCTCAAGCCCTCGGATCAGGAGCTGGTATGGCAGAGTGTGGACTTCCTCATGGAGCAGGAGCAGAACTGCAACTGGCCACCTGAGCTCGGCGAGGCCATCGAGAGGGAGAACGAGCTGGTGCACTGGTGCCATGGCGCCCCAGGTCTCACCCATGCTGCTATCTGAAAACAGTGCCTTTCCCGGGGCTTAGCCAAAGAGAGGTGTTCTTTTGAGAAGTGATGGTATTTCTCATCCATGTAATTACTACATGAGATTAAAAGGTCAAGATGAAACTTGTCAAAGCTAAAAAAGTCTTGATCCATAAAGGATCTCCAGGAATGATCCTACAGTTTTTTAAAAAAAATTTTTAATGTTTTTTATTTATTTTTGAGAGACAGGGAGAGACAGTGCAAGCAGGGGAGGGTCAGAGAGAGAGGGAGACACAGAATCCGAAGCAGGCTCCAGGCTCTGAGCTAGCTGTCAGTACAGAGCCCAGCATGGGGCTTGAACCCATGAACCGTGAGATCATGACCTGAGCTGAAGCCGGACGCTTAACCGACTGAGCCACCCAGGTGCCCCTGATCCTGTAGTTTTAAAAATACATGATCTCTATACATTTGTATATAAATTAAGCTAGCACTTTCCAATAAAATAGACGATGAGTCACGTATAAAATTAAATTTTTAGTAGCCCCATTAAAAATGTAAAAAGAAACAGGTGAAATGAATCTTGATAAAATATTTTCTAGCCCAACATACCCCAAGTGTTATTTCAACATGCAAACAATTTAAAAATTGAGCTCTCTCACACCTTTTTCATATTAAAGTCTTGGAAACCCAGTGCATATTTTATACTGATACCCCATTGCAATTCTGACTGGCCACATGGCGGGTGCTTAAATGCTGCATTGGACAGTGTAGATCTGGAGGCTGCCAGTTCCAAGTGTGGTCCCTGGGCCAGTGGCATGGGCAACATGGGAACTGGTTAGAAAAGCAGAGCCTCAGGCCCCGCCCCAGACCTGCTGAATCAGAATCTGCACGGTCACAAGATCCCTATGTGATCTATATGTGCATTAAAATTTGAGGTGTGCCATTCTCTAATTCTGCCTTCGTATTTGGCTTTTCATCATTACCTCATAAAGAGTCTAGAGAACTGAGAAGCCATTTGCAGTGAACTCTCTGGAGTGGAGCCTAGAAACTTATCAGACTCCATCTTTTCTTTTTTCTTTCTTGCTTTCGTTCTTTCTTTCCTTTTTTAAATCCCATTACACTGTTAATTAGGCCTTCTGAGAAGGGGCAGTTTGAAAGAAGTTAAATTCAAATAAATCCAATAATTTCCTTTGATTGGCCAGGGGAGAGATTTAAAATAGCAAAATAACACAAAAAGTTTGTATTAGGAACAGATTTAATTTTCAAGGCTATGCTTCGATGCCTTTGAGCACAGCTGTAAAATATATTAGTTTTCTCTTTAGTTACCTGATTTTTATTCCTTTCCCCTCCTTCCCTACTCATCGTTCTTTAATCCCACTGTAATTTAGGTTTTTTTCTTTGGTACAGTCTGAGTTCAAGAATAACTTAAGTTTTGGTTCACTGGCCAGATTTTCTCAGTCGGCCACATGTACCGAAGGAAGGGACTTCAGAGGCCCCCGTGTGCGCGTGTGCCAGTCCAGGGCATTGTGCCTTACGTCTGAGCTAATTCCTGCTGGGCGTAATTTGAGCCCATTTTTCCTTGCTTTGAACTTTTTGGAGAGAAACAGGTTGTTGACCATGCTGGAAATGCTCTCGCTTTGTGTTACACTCAGCACTCCACCTCCCGTTTCCCCTGAATCATTTTCTGTGATGGTCTCTGGATATGTGCCAAGCACCCCCAGAATCCTTGAATTTTGGAGGTGTCCCAAGTTAAATACAGAATTTTTAAAGTTTTTTTTTGTTTTTTATTTATTTTTGAGAGACAGAGAGAAACAGCGCGAACAGGGGAGGGTCAGAGAGAGAGAGGGAGACACAAAATCCGAAGCAGGCTCCAGGCTCTGAGCTAGCTGTCAGCACAGAGCCTGACGCGGGGCTCGAACCCACGACCGTGAGATCTGACCTGAGCCGAAGCCGGAGGCTTAATCGACTGAGCCACCCAGGCGCCCCACTATGCTGGGTTTTAAATCTATCATTTAGTATACTGTTTTCTTTTTCTTTTTTTTTTAATTTTTTTACGTTTTTTAATTTATTTTTTTGAGAGACAGAGAGATAATGCACAAGCAGGGGAGGGTCAGAGAGAGAGGGAGACACAGAATCTGAAACAGGCTCCAGGCTCTGAGCTAGCTGTCAGCACAGAGCCCGATGCGGGGCTTGAACCCACGAACTGGGAGATCATGACCTGAGGTGAAGCCTGACGCTTAACCGACTGAGCCACCCAGGCGCCCCAAATATAGAATATTTTAAAGGAACTCAGTGTGCTGGTAAAAGCCCTATAAAGGATGGGAAGATAATCCCTTAAAACGAGTGACTGGGTCAGTTAATTGATGTGGGTGTCATACAGGCCACTTATTTCATCCTCTTTATATGCCACACACCTTCTGTCTTTATAAATCCCGTGCTGTGATAGTATCACGTAAGATTCATCACCTCGGGGACTTTATTTGTCCTCATCTATCATTCACGTTCAGTATCTTGGTAAGATTAAATATAGGTTGCCGAGCAAAATCATTTAACCCACGTTTTCACTGGACTGCCCCAAATAAACCAATTAACAAATGAATAAAGAACCCGTTATTTATGCCAACCTGCATTCCCACATCCAAGGTATTAGTGTTCGTTTTATGAAATGTGCCCAAAACAGCGTAAGAACGATTTTAAATCTGATAAGTACATGCAAAAAACCATCAAGATTTTTCTGAATTCAGCAACAGTAAACTCTCCCAAAATTCTAAAACAGATGACTTAGAAAAATAATTTTCACTCATTCGAGGAAAATATTTTTTGAGACTAGATTTATGAACAGCATAGATGGTTTGGGGCAGCAGGCTGATTCTGTGATTAAAAACCTGCCAGAGATAATCCAAATGTGGAATTTCATCAATGGTACCTTATCTCCCCCTATAATTGTTTCCTATTGACTGTCCTTCACCCCACCTCTACAGACAGCCTTAGTTACCGTGCACACAGTGTGGAAGTAGTTCTTGACTCAAAGGTAATAACTTTGTATTCTAATTATAGCCCCAGCACTAACCACTCTGTGACCTTGAGAAAACTGCTTTGTGCCTTTGTTTCTTCATCTGTGAATTGAGTATATGTGAGATTCATATGACCTCTTCATAGCCTTAATGATTCTGAAATGCAGGGTGAGAGCCATTTCCAAAACCATTAAAACAAATGCTGTGGCTAAAATAAACTCTGGTTTGCATTATGTTACATCACTCCTGTGGTGACACTGACAGCGCATTTCCTCTGCTCTGTGTGAAACACAGGTGTGGCTCTTTTTTAAAATCATTTCACAAGGGCTCCTGAGCATGTGACCTTGAATAGAGAACAAGGGCTTGTGCAGTGCAAGTGTCGTTGATCACTAAGCCTTGTCGTGCACTGTACAATGCACACGTCTATGCAATTAGGACTGAAGAGTGGACCTGGGTGGCGATTCTCCCATGTCTTGAAACTATGCATGCCTGATCGAGCTGTCACAGGGCTCTGCTTGATTGCCTCCTAGCACAGGTTTGGCTTCTCAAGCCATATTTCTTAAGTAATAATTTCTTTCCCCACTGGTGTTTGGTAAACGCATAATCGTGGCTGACTTAGGTTTCTTATCTGTGCACAATAATCAGTGCTCTGGCGACAAAATGACATGGTTCCTATCACAAGCAAAGAAACCCAACATTCCTTCCTTTTAGATTAAGCAGCCTTATTGTGGGTTTAGAAGACAAGAGGTTTAGAATTTTTCCAGGGTCCCTTCCATGTACTTCTCACTTCAGTAAAACCAAACCACCCACAGTTCCCCTTCCTTCACTATGTGGTTCCAAGCCTCCAAATGACTCTTCTTGGAACGTACTGCCCAACTTTCTGTGATCCGAGCTGCAGAAAGAGGCCCTCTGTCTCTTGCCGGAACCATAGGATCGATGGTTATTAAGCTGCCTTTGGCTAATGGCCTGGTACAGCAGTTGGACCTTATCAGCCCTTCTATTTCCACACCTCATTTCCACTTCGGTGTCGGCCTGCGCCGGGGTGAGAAATGAGATGTTCTCAGGTCAGCAGACATTTGTGGAGCTCCTGCCACGTCAAACACCGTGCCATCGACTAGGGGAGCGAAAACGGATGCGATAGAGTTCCCGCCCTGGCGTGGTTTGCACTATCCTAGGGGAGGCAGACATATAAAGAGGTTAATTTAATATGGTGTAAGTGCTAAGATTTTTATAGGGAATGGTGGGAACTCAGGAGAGGTATTCCTGGTGCCCCTCTAGGTTTAGGGAAGGCTTCCTGGAGGCAGTGAGGCCTGAGGTAATTTGGCCAAGCCAAGAAAGTTGGGCAGTACATTCCAAGAAGAGTCATTTGGAGGCTTGGAACCACATAGTGAAGGAAGGGGAACTGTGGGTGGTTTGGTTTCACTGAAGTGAGAAGCTTCAAGTAGGTAATGGAGGAGAAGTGGAGGAACACAGTAGGAGCTCAGTCACCAAGGACTTTCTGCGTCTCACCTGGAGACCAGCTTCCCCTGGTCCTGAGGGGAAGCTGAGAGGCACTGATTACACCATAGAGTTGGTCCATCTTGAGGCAGGAGAGCCGGCCTTTGGTATCCCAGTGTCAGCCAGTCATTGGCTGAAATCTGCAGGGCTGGTGGGCATATAGCATTGCCTCCCACTTGACTGAGGGCAAATCTCCCAAGAGGAGGGTAGCTGTGAGCTATATTAGCGACCAGCTCATAGCAACTGGGAGATGGGGCACATGCCGGAAGGTAAAGGAGATCCAGCAGAACACCAAGGGCTTCCAGTTCACCTTGATAACTCCTCCTCATCTTTGGTAGTCAGACTAGATCATGCCACTTCCCCTAGTGGGTTTTTCCTACCTCTAGGTGTGGGTTAGGAGCCTCCCTGTGTGCCTCCACAACAGTTCTGCTCTCCCTCACATAAGCTAATTAATGCCTCCATTAGGTTATAAACACTATGAAGGCAGAAGCTTTTTAAAACCTGAGCACCTCCTACTGTGCCTGGCATATAGTAGGTGTTCAGTTAGTATCTTAACCACCAAGTCCTGTGAGCCTTTCATTAGCCTCTTTGTCATCTTTCTGCCACCGTGATCCTCTTATAGCTACCCTACTGTCCTTCTGGAGGTCTCTGGACACCACTGTGGGACATTTTGTCTATAATGCTAATCCTGTCAATAAAAATAAAAACCAACCAATCCCGAAGAAAACACTGTACCACCAGTCTTCATGTGGGTTTTTTGTTCTGGCTCCAAACCTTTGCTTTGTTGATCTCAATGCCTAGGATGCTCTAACTCCTGTTGGGCTTGGAGTTTCCTATGCATCCTACAAAGTCTTGAAGAAAACCTTACTTCTTTTTTATAAGTTTTATTATTTAGAGAGAGAGCAAGAGAGAGCACAAGCAGAGTACAGGCAGAGAGAGAGGAGAGAGAATCCCAAGCAGGCTCCACACTGTCAGTGTAGAGCCAGACTCAGGGCTCAAAGTCACAAACCATGAGATCATGACTGGAGCCAAAATCAAGAGTCGGATGCTATGACTGAGCCACCCAGGTGCCCTAAAAACCCGACCTCTAGTCTAGGCCTCCCCCAACTGTCTCCCTCAGGGAACTTCCACTTTTCTGATCCCTATAGTGTAATTAACAGCATCATTCATTTTATACTCCAACAGCATCATGAACTACATGTCTTTCTATGTGTCAGTCACATGTACAAATTTTTCTCTCCCTTTCTAGACAGTGCCTTCCTGAAGGTCAGGAATATTGTTTAGCATTTCTTTTATATTACCCAGGGCCAGGACTGGCTATGTAATTGCCCAGTACAAAGTGAAAATGCAGCCAACCTTTAAAAAATGATTACTCATTTCAAGGTGGTAACAGCAGATTATTAAACCCAGCATGGGGTCCTTCTGGAGGCCCCTAGAGGCTGTACAGGTCACATGCCCACGAAGCAAGTCCTGCCTAGGGCTATGTATGTAGTAATCAACGAACACTTACAAAGGAATAGGTACAGAGAATGAATAAATGTATGAATGAGTTCAGTTCTTTCAAAATCATCTTTCGGCTAGTGGGAGACGCTTTGTTCCTAGAACGGAAGAAGGACAGTGCTATAGGTGACCACTGTCAGCGGATGACTGGAAAGCGTTGGCTGAGGAGAGCCTGTTATGTGTTAATCATAGGAAGTGTTAGAGGATAACTTCTAAAAGCGATTAAAATCATGACTCTCATAGAAATATAAAATAAATGTATGTCAGTGATTTTATTTAGCTCACTAATGAGGGAACCAGAAAGGTGTTACAGCTGGCTTCAAAGGCAAATTCAAGGAGCAGACATACTTCTGGCCCATTAGGAATGCTGGCCGATATGAATTTGCTTAATAGATGCAAAGCTGGCTGCTTCTGAGGGAAGTCAATCCAACCTCGACCAGACAGAATGTGATTTTCCAGGAATAGGAATATTTACATTGCTATCCGTTTTCTACAGGGTAATTTCTGTCTTCACAGAATGGTAAAATAGCCTAGTCAAAAGGCAGTGAAAAGCAGAGATAACATAACCCTCGTTGAGATACCTGCGAAGTTCTAGTCTTTCCCAGTTTATGTAGGAGAAAGGTAGAGGCCATGCAGGAGAGAGTGATCTTGTGTTACCAACCTCCTCTCTGAATATGAGCACCTGGAGCTTGGGAGAAATCATTTCTATTAATAGCTGTCACTTCTCGTTTCTGTTTTTGCCTGTGTCATTGAGATTGCCTTTGTTGAGGAGTTTTGAAGGCAAGTGTCTTCCTTTGCAACAATCGAGTGGGGAAGGACTCACTTCACAGCTGGAGTACAAGTCTTACCCAAGTCGTATGGAATTATTGTGGTTTCTGGACAGACTCCCAGTTTTGTCTTAAGAAAAGGTGTATAGTTATAAGCACTTTAGCATTACAGATTCTGAACCCCTATGGGGGAATGGGCAGACCGTATAAACACTTACCATTTCAAATAGCCAGCTGTATGTAATGCTTACCAGAGTATGCATCATTAAATATTAATCCATTTGTAAATTAAGGATTTTATCACTCTGTGTACTTGTTGCTCTTTGTCCGGGGGCCAATACCACGATACCATTCAAACAACGTAAACTAAATCTCACAGGTAAAGTAAGACTAGAAGGTTCTATCGCATTGCTATTCAAAATGTGGTTCCTGGAAGGGCATTTGTTAGAAATGCAGTATCTCCGGCCCCTCACCTCAGACCTATCAGATTAGGATGGGTATTATGCACTGGTGGTTTGTGAGCCTTTTACGGTTTGAGAAGTTCTGCTCAATAGCATCAAGCCTGAAGGTCACCTCTATGTCTTTGATGTTTTCACAGGAATTGCCTACCTGTTTGCCAAAGCTTACCTCGTTTCCAAAAAACCACAGTACCTGGACACGTGTATCCGGTGTGGGGAACTTACATGGCAGAAGGGCCTGCTAAAGAAGGGGCCGGGTATTTGCCACGGTGTGGCTGGCAGTGCCTACGTCTTCCTGCTGCTATACCGGCTGACAGGAAACTCTAAGTACATCTACCGAGCCCAAAGGTCAGCTGATCTGCACGTGTATTTTTTTTATAAATGTTAATCTAATGCATGTTCTGAATACGTAATAGACTCACATAGTTTGAAAAGCAAAAAAGGAAATACAGCAACTGTGCACTCTAGCAATTCAGTTCACTTCCCAGGTGACCATCAGTGTTACCAGTTTCTTAGTTATCTTCACAGAGATATCCTGTATATCTACATCTATATCTATATCTATATGTGCGAATAGGTATACTATTTATATACAGTTTTGTCCTTTTTTATACAAGCGGTAGCACCTAAATAAGTACATAAGTGAGTCTTCATTTTTATCGTTGTAAGTGTTACATTGTATGAGAGAAACAGAATTTAGTCACTAGGTCCCATGGAGAGGGATATGTGGATTATTTCTAATATTTTGCATTGCAAAGAATGCTATCATGAATAACCTTGTATATATAGCATTTTGCATATGTATGGGTATATCTGAAAGATAAAGCCTTAGAGGTGGAATCACTGGGCCGAAGGGTGTGTATATTTCTTGATTGTGTTTTTACTGTGGTAAGAGCATTTCACATGACATCCATCCTCTTAACATATTTTTAAGTGTATGATACCATATTGTTCGCTATTGGCACAGTATTGCAGAACAGATCTCTAGAACTGATTCACCTTGCATAGCTGAAACATTATGCCCATTGAGCAGTAATTTTCCACTTTCCCTCTGCTCCCAGCTTCTGGCAAATACCATTCTATGCTTCTATGAGTTTGGCTATTGTAGATACCTCATGTAAGTGTTATCATGCAGTATTTGGGGGTTTTTTTTGTAACTGGCTTATTTCACTTAGCATAATGTCCTCATTTATCATGTAGAACAGTGTCTGACACATAGCTGCAGTGTAAGTGTTCACTGTTATTATTACTAAAAATTAGAGTTCTCTCATTCCAGATATTTCTCTATGCACGAATGCATGTTCATATATATGTATATATAACTATCTATATATGTATATTTTAATAAGATCCTACTATTATGTACATATAATAATACTATACATGCTGTTTACAGATTAAAATTTTAAATGAACAATTTCTAAGGGATATCCTTTGTTTTGGTTTGTATAGATCTATCTCATTGTTTAATTGACTATATAGTTATTCGTTATAGATGTACCATGATTAATCTAACCAGTCTTTAAGTAATGGACACTTGATACCTGGGCAATCTTTACTAATAAAGAACAGAATTGTCCCAGATATCTGGTATGTACATATCTATACTCGTGCAAGCATTTCTTGTCAGAAAAATTTAAAAATCAAAGTCATTAGACTCAGGTCTCTCTAGTCTGTTTTTATCTTTTGCCCATTTTTTTCCTATTGTGATGCTTGTATTGAGGATTGTAACTCTTTGTTACAATATATGCTGTAAATATTTTCCTACTTTGCCATTTCTCTTTCTACTTAGCTTGTGGTCTTTGGCCAAACCAACATTTTAAATATTAAGAAAGTCAAATTTTCAAGATTTCTGGATTTTGTGTTAAAAACACCTTTGCCACTTCAAGGTTACAAAAATATTAATTTACATTGATTTTAGTGCCTTTGTGATTTTAACTTTTAAAAAATAAATTATACCTCCACCCATTTCTCCCACCCATTTAAAAGTTACTTAACTTTCAAATCTTTGATTAATCTAGAACTTACTTTTTTTAAATGGTGTTATCTGGGTATCTATCTTTCTGTTTTCTAATGAAAAACAAAACTTTCCATTAATATCTGTTGACCAATTACCTGAATGATTTGGAATGCCAGTTTTATCATAAATAATTTATATAAATGTTTGTTTCTGGATTTGCCATATTTTATTATTCTTTTGTTTCTAGTTTTTCGTGCTATTTTCTCTCACTTATTCTTCCTATTTTATTTTAGAATGAATTTTCAAATTTTAAAAACTCCTGCAGCAATTTGACTAGAATTTCAATAAATTTATAAGTTTTTTAGTGAGAAGTAACATCTTTAGAATGTTGTTCTTCTATCCAGGAATATGGTATGTTTTCCCTTTATTTACGTTTTCAGAAATATCATTTGGTAAAGTTTTGATCTTATAAAGAAGGTCTCTTACATGTTTCGTGTTAATTTTTATTCCTATATATTTTATGTTTCCAGGTTTGTGAGTAGAATCTTTTCCTGCATTATATTTTCAGGTCATTTATTACTGGTATTTCTGAAAGCTTTTTAAAATTGGCATATTATTGCAGTTTAGCAATCTAAAATACACTTCTTGCATATAAATGTACATGGATCTTGTAAACATCTTGGTTTTGATAGATATAATGATATATCTGGCCACCTTTTTGAACTCCATTACTATTTCTATTAGATTTTCATTAGAGTCCATTGGGTTTTCTAAATAGACACACATATTTGCAAATAATCATAATTTTGTTACTTCCTTCCTCATTTGTATACTCCCTCCCCCTCCCCTTTTCTATTGTCTGGGTCAGAATCTCTATAACACTGTTCATTAATAAGAGGGATAGTAATGCTGAGTTTATTGGGAATGCTTCTGTGTTTCACCTTGACCTTTGAAATTTATCCGTAGGATGTTCATGTCAAATCATGACACTCCTCTGTTAGGATAATCCAGTGGCTTCCCATATGACTTAGAGTAAAAGCCAAAGTCTGTCCTCTGAACAGAGGGCACTTCCAACTACCTTGCTTCCAACTACCTCTTGTGAGATCATCCTCTACTCTTTTCCTCCTGGTTCTTTCTACAGTGGCTTCCTTGTGATTCTTTTAAGGTACCAGGTAAAACAACCTACCTTCCTGTCCTCAAAGTGTCACTTCCCTCCACCTGTAATGCTCACTTTCTACATATATCTCCCAGCCCCCTCACTTCATTCAGACCCTCACTCTAAAGTCGTTTTCTCAGAAGGGCCTTCCCAAGCCAACGTACTTAATATTCATTGTTAAAAAGACATAAAATATTGGAGTACCTGGGTGGCTCAGTCGGTTAAGATCTTATGGTTTGTGAGTTCAAGCCCCACATCAGGCTCTGCACTGATAGTGCAGAGCCTGTTTGAAATTCTGTCTCTCCCTCTCTCTGCCCCTTCTCCCTTGTTCTCCATCTCTCTCTCAAAATAAATGAATAAACTTAAAAAAAACCCATAAACGATCCTCTATGATATTTTCCTGTATGCACTGAAGGAAAAATACTAATGTATGTCAGTTCTCCAGTTGAAGCTTCCTTGTTCAAGAATTCTGTTAACATATTTTGATTCATGGCTGCCTAATCTGTTTGGTTGCAGCCTGACCCAGTATTTCCCAAATGTAGAAAAAGAAAGTGAGTTGGGATTCTGTCTAGACTAATGCAATATCACCTTTGGGATAGATTTCATCAGAGATTGCAATGCCCCAGAAAGCCTATTAAAAAGGGCCAGAATGTGGCACCAGGGTAGGTAAGTTGGTTAAGCATCTCACTGTTGATTTCAGCTCAGGTCATGATCTCAGAGTCGTGGGATCAAGGCCCATGTTGTGCTCCACACTGAGTGTGGAGCCTGCTTGAGATTCTCTCTCTCCTCCTGCCTCTCTCCCCTGTTTCTGCTCTTTCTTCCCCTCTGAAATAAATAAGTAAATAATAAGGACCAGAAGAACCCCTCTATTTTTCTGGCAGACTAGTCCTAGGTTACAAAGTCTTAGTTATAAGGTCCCAGGGTCCAGGGCCCTCCAGACAGCTTCTATTTCTCGCTTATAGGTATAGTCTGAAAATACGCAGGGAATATCTGAATATTTGGGGGCCATTGCATTATTGCTTTAGTGTACTGAAATTTCCACTTCATTATAATTCAAAGTTAAATATGCTATGGCCCAAATTGTGGAAACTTGCCTAATTTGTCAGTTCCTAAAACAGTGATGTCAACCAATATGTACCTTTCTGTAATAAACACTACTTGGTCATCAGTTAAAATTTATAGTCGCAGAAAAATAGTTGATAGTGGTTTCAGATTTTTCTATCATTATTTAATTATTCAGGTTTTCTACCCCTTCTTGAATTAATTTTGGTAGTGAATATATTTCTATAAAAGTACTTAGATCATATGGATTTTCAAACGTTTGATGTAAAGCTTTAACAGTAGAGTTCCATGATATTTTAAATTTCCCACATCTGTGATTATACGCCCTTTTGTATTCTTACTGCCTTGCCTTTTTGGTCAGACACCAGCATTTTGTCTATGTTACTCATCCTTTGAAGGAACTGAGGTTTGGTTTTGTTCATTGATTCTTTTTCTTTTCCTTTTACTGCTCATTTCATTACTTTCGGTTTTTATTTTGATTTTTCTAGTGTCCTTTTCCATTTTTTTCTATAGTCAAAAAAAGGTTAATTAGAATACCTTATATCTTTCTAATAATAACAATAATAATAATAAAATCCTCACATGAGTGAATTTTCCTGGCTTCAATTTTTGTCATAATCGATGGGTTTTGATATGTTCTTAGTGTCTATACTTCTTTTTAATTCTATAATTATCATTATGACTTCTATTTTCACAGAATTTTTTAGAAAACTGAATTTGTTAGTTTGAATTTTGCATCAGTAGGTAGATTTTGAAATAGTCATTATCGTTTTAAAATGATAACACACTATATCCATCAGAACACAATGAACTGCTGGTACTCTTATAAATTGCTATTAAGCATTTAGAAATTATTTTGAAAAGCATAAAAATGCTTATCATATTATTTTTAAGTAAAAAATGTAGGATACTAAATATTATACAGATTATAATTCCAATATTATAATAAAGAAATCAAAGCTTAGGGGAAAAAAGTCAGAAGGAGAAAAAGCAAAATTAACTGGATTTTTTTTAAAAGTATGGTGGAATGGTAGTCTCTGTTTTATAAATATTCTGCCGTGTTTATGTGAAGAATGATATATCGAAGGCTTTTCATATGCTCAGAGCCTAATATATGGTACCTTTAATCTTGGCAGATAGCCTTACAGAATTCTGCAATTTCACCATTTTAAAGTCAGATTAAGAAATTTGCCCAAGGCCAAATAACATGAAATTATCAGAGTTGGATATCTCAGCCCCAAAATGCTTCCTGTTTCTGTTCTACCACGGCTTCTCAGCCTAGGGTTTGTGAATTTATTTGAGAAAGTCTTATATCTTGAACTGAAAGGTTGCATTGCCTTCAACGCTGAACATGTGTAATGAGCCACAGGAGAATGAGCAGTGGCTGTGAGTCTCACGAGTAGAAGTTATAGATAGTCTCACATCATATTAGTCTTGTTGCAGATACTATGAAATATATTTGACTCTCATCACTACTTGGAAATATCAGCAGCTATTAGGCCTGCTACTAGATCTTGTTATTTAATGTGTTAATAAGGAACACATATATTATTATTTCACAAATTTACTTTAAAAACTTCTGCTACTTGTACCTTAATATAATGAATTTCCTTGGGAATCCTGTGTATTTTATTTTCTGAATTTGAAGACTTTTTTTCTGGAAGAAGGCCAGACTGCAAGATGATCTGTGGCACTGTAAAGGTTATTATTCCTTGAAGCTATACTTTGAAGTTTCATTGCATAATTACAAATTTTGAATTATTCTACTGTTTAAAGTCTTGAACTCCATTTAAAAAGTACATATCTGGGAAAGCAGTTGACAGAAAAATTGTACCAAACCAAATTGCAATATGTTTCCTGCTGATTTATTTTAAGCTGCTCTTGATAATTCCAGGAGCCCTAAAAAAGATCAAGTAAGTAATTATGCTTTGCAGCACACGCACACACACCCCTTACATAGTAGCAATAATGTAAATTTATGGCGGTTTCACCTCTCAGTCCTTACCAACCTGTGAGTTCTGGGCTCTGAATCGGTGATTGTTTGTATTGTTGACAGAAACCAATAGAGCAGGTCTCTAAAGAGATGACACAGGTTATAGCATTTTCAAAGCTGTAAAGTACTAAAAATATTACTCATTATAAATAATTTGGATAGGATTTGTGTCAAATACAGGTAGAAGAAAAAGGATCTTTCATAGAGAATCTAGAGGCCAATGATTTATTTTTAAGGCAGATGTCCTAAAAATAATCTATCTTGTAGCTGAGTTTGCTATTTGATGTCATGATTATAAAATGTTGCTTGCCTTTTCCCATTCATCTTATTCCTTTGTTTGCCCAGAGCACAGATTGTATAAAATCTTGCCCATTTATTTTCACAGCCTCTGCTCTCTGTCACATATAAATGAAACCGAGCTCAGAAATGATAGGCCTGCAGAAGCACGGCGTATTTACTCTTTTAAAGGAACAGTCATATATCAGCTTGCTTCTATTCAAGATAAATAAAAAATATGGCTATTTATCTGTCTCTTTTAATTATTGGATGACAAAAGGAATGAAATCCTCAGAAAATACCAAACTGCTCAGCTTTGCCAACTCTGACTGCAGTTGAATTTGCTTGTCAAGACAATTTATTGTGAAACATACACAATGATATAACAGAGCCTCTTTAAAAAAAAAAAAACAGGAAAAAAAAGGCTCTCTTGAAATATACAGTTCTGGAAAGAAAATGGGCTAAAACTTTAGCAGAGAGGAAGAAGAAGCAATCCAAGGCTAATCATATGTTAAAAAGTGTTCATATTTTCTTCTTCTCTTAGGTTTGCTGAGTTTTTATTTACTGAGGAATTCAAGGCTGGTTCTCGGGTCCTTGAAAGTATATACAGCTTGTACGAAGGCTTCTCCGGGACGGTGTGCTTTCTGATCGATCTGCTGCAGCCCAATCAGGCGGAGTTCCCTCTGTTCAGCGTCTTTGTCTAGAAGGCTCCATCTTCCACTATGGCCCTGCAGAAGGTCCCTGAGATTTCTTGAGCCTACCGGAGGCAGTTTCCACATAAGCCACATTCAATGGTATCACAACCATGAGCCTTAACATTGCCGCCCCGGAAGGAAGGAAGGGAGGGAGGGACGGAGAAGGCAGGTGAAGGCAACATGGTGCCAGACTTAAGGGAGTACAGTTTGAGAACCTGCAAAATCAAGACACGACAACTCCTCTAAAAGGTGTAGAGATTTAACATTTCAGGGAGTAGATGTGAAAGCTGAGATCAGAGGAAAAAGGGGAAGAGAAATCGTCTGTTTTTCAGTTATGGCATACAAACCAAAACTGAAATGTGGACTAGGGTAATAAAATGCCGATACGTTTACAATTGGAAAGAGAATTTGACCATTTGTGGGTTCCCTCCCCCCTAAATTCAGAAATAAACACAGTCAAAAGCTAAAGTAATTGCCCAGCTGAAACTTGCTAGGAGGGATGAGATGTCAGGCTGCTGAAGAGCAAAAAAGGAAACTCTTGGTTGTCCAATGCCTTTACTTGTTGAAATTCATGATTTTTACTGAATGGAGAAGTTTGCGTGTGAATCTCTATTTTTAATCACTACCCTGGTCACTTTAAAGGAAACATATCATAACTCTTTTTTAAGATTTTATTTTTAAGTAATCTCTACATCCATCTTGAGGCTCAAACTCACAACCCCAAGATCAAGAATCACACATTCTTCCGACTGAGCCGGCTGGCCACTCCAAAATACATCATAACTTAGTTTAAATCCTGAAATTTGAAGTTTCTTTAGGCCTTGCATCTCTTTTCCTGGTTCTTTTTTCTTTCCTAAGGCTCAATTAGAATAGTAAAACTCATAGGCTAGCAAATACTGTGATAAGTGTTGCTGTCAAGTGTTTGAAGTGTGAGCTGTGTATTGTCTATTGTTAATCAACATTAAAATGCGTATGTAATCTCTACAAAGCTATAGGCTGAATTGTAAAATACCCTCGTGGTAAAAATCACTCACTCTATCTTAAAGATCAGGGTAGCCACTACAAAGTTATGTCGTTTCTGCCTTTGAAGAAATAATGTGTCCTCTGGGATAGGCAGACCCTGGCTGAAGAAGGGACCTGGTGATGGTGAAAAGAACATCGCAAATTTATTGCTATTAGATTAACACATGACTGAACTCCCTTGCTGATCACCTTGCTTTCCAAGACACAGGCTCCGCTAGAAACTGTCTACGAAACCCACTAAGCCAAGGTGCCGTATTAAATGCAACCCTGCTGTAAACACACAGAAGTTGTAAAACTACTTCAGGTAAATAAGGGTTTGCAGAACACCGTAGAAACATTCGTCAGATGAGAACACACACTTACGTTTTCCTATATTTGGCCACTGTATAAGAGTTAAGAATTATTGAAATAGTCATTAAATATTTGCATATGTGATAGATATAAAATATATATATGTATTCTATACATACATATACGCATATCTATATATGTATAGATATGTATCTATACATATACATATATATATTCTACATCTATCTCCATGTAAAACTAAACACTTGTTAAGTTCATTTGTTCCTAACTTCTTGATTTATAGATAAACTGAGAGGAGTTGGGGATATTCTGTTGCCTAAGAATGTGTATGCGTGTGTGTGTGCTGGTGTGTGTGTGTACACACTCATTTTTCTGAGAAGAGGTTCTCTAGCATTCATAAGATTCTAAAAGAATCTGTGGCTGAAGAAAGGTAAGAACTACCTTTGTATATTATGTGACGGTATGTTTGCACTCATCAGAACGAGCTGAGACAAAATGGTTTTGAAAGGCATGCACCTTTTTTGTTTGTTTATTGTTTCATTTTCATACCCTCAGATATAAATATAGAAAATTGGCCTCGGTTGTTTATTTTTGAAAATATTCAGGCTGGAGCAGCACCACATAAATAATAGCTTTCAGATGACTCCCAAAGTTGGGTTCTAGAGGTTCTTTCCTGAATAGTCAAGGCCCTCTCAGAAAGCATCAAGGCAAAATGCCTTGTAGGGAGTAGTCTCCTTTGGAAATGATGGTGCTACCTGCTTTTCAGTATCTGGTTTTAAAGTCATTTCCTTTGGCTTCTATAGGCTGAAAGGACTATGCATCCAATATATGAGGCTTAATGGAATACATGCTTTTTTTTTTATTATCCAATAACCCGTTGAGGTGTTTTAAGTCATTGATCCAAAGTCTCACAGCCAGGAAGGGGCAGAATGAGGATTCACATCCAGGGTTTCACTTCAAAAGTGTATTTATTCAGTATCCTAGACTAGAATCTGGGGATATGGCAATGAACAAAAGTACCCCCGGAAGGTACCTTCTGTTTCTGTTTGCTAACACTTCTACCATTCATCCTTGAGACCTTAAACCGAAAGCACTCAGAAGCGATAGTCTAATTCAACATATCAGTTTCATTTCTTGGAACTTCAGAACAATTGGACCCATTCCTGCTCGCCCACCCTTTTAAGATCTAGCAGGCTAACTATGACATTGTGCAGACCCTTGTGAAATGACAGCCCTTTCATGAGTCAAATCCAAGCAAAGGCCGTGTTTGAGTGTGTCTTTATGAACTGGCACCTTGGTAATTTAGAAACAAGGGTAAGCTTGCTTAGCACTTACATGTGTTGAAAGTTTTCATTTTCCTGAAAGAGTAGAATTGTAGATTTTAGGAGGATCCTCTTCTATCTTGTTTTCCCAAGAGTGAGGGGAAGACCATTACATACTGCTGTTGAAAGCATGACTAGTCACTTATTTAATTAACCAACTTATTCCCTTATTTATTATTATTATTTTTTAATTTTTTAAAATTTATTATATATATGTGTATATATATATATATATATATATAGAGAGAGAGAGAGAGAGAGAGAGAGAGAGAGCGCATGTGGTAAGGTGGGAGGGTACAGGGGAAGGGGGTGGAGAGAGAGAATCTCAAGCAGGCTCCACACTCAGCACAGAGCCTGACGTAGGGCTCAATCCCACGACCCTGGGAACATGACCAGAGCCAAAATCCAGAGTGAGACACTCAACCAACTAAGCCACCCAGGCACCCCCAATTTATTGCCTTCTAAGCAGTAACACCCTTTTTTGAGTAAGTGCTTAGGCAGATTGCTTCATGAAGGCTATAGGGGCATTTTCACCACCGCTAATGTAACTTTAATATTAGTCACTGTATGTGGCATGAACAATCATAAACCTGGAAGGTAACAGTGGAAATATTTGAGGATAGATCGAAAGAAGCTCTTAAAAATGGGAAGGCTGCATTATACTTTAAGAGTAGGAAGTTTTGGAAAATATTACAACTCTGTGTATTTTGTTTCATCAACAAAATTTCATACCTTCTGTTCCACACATACCCCCAAGCAGATATTTTGCCATTTCAGGCATCAGTTTTTACTTTTTCGCTCTGTTTATAGTCAATAATTGAGCTTTTTTTATATAATTTTTTAATGTTTTTTATTTATTTTTGAGAGACAGAGAGACAGCGTGAGCAGGGGAGGGTCAGAGAGAGAGGGAGACACAGAATCTGAAGCAGGCTCCAGGCCCTGAGCTAGCCGTCAGCATAGGGCCCGACGTGGGGCTTGAACCCACGAATCGTGAGATCATGACCTTAGCCGAAGCCGGACGCTTAACCGACTGAGCCACCCAGGCGCCCGTAATAATTGAGCTTTGACCAAACAGGTTTTTCAGTATATACACTCCTGTGATTCTTCCGGTAACTGACTGCACTGTGAAGATAATAGTATTAACTTTCTGATAATTTGAGAAACAGAGTCATTTTCTTGGTCCATATTAAACTGGAGACTCTTCCATGGCAATTTATAACTTCAACTGTCTTTGACACACTAAGATTGTAATCAAGGTAGTACTCAAATTGTTTCAATTTCTGTAGAGAGCAAATCTCAGTAATTTCAATACAACCAATGTAAGCTTGTGATTTATAACCATGGTAAGGAAACAAATAAAAGGAAAAACAGTAATGCAAAGAGTCCTCTCCACCTCACAGGATTCTCATGAGAGATGTCGGTGATAAAACAGATAAGAGAGTTTTGTAATAGTTCCTTTATATATTTTAAAGGGAAGCTGTATTTTCAGTACCTACTATGTACATAGAAAATTGTGCTCAATTTTGACTTCAAATAAGCATGTCAGCGAAATGGAATCTCCCGTGGATGCCGTGCTTCGGGTCTGAATCACATGATAGTTAAAAATGAAGTGCATGAGGGGCACCTGGGTGGCTCACTCAGTTAAGTGTCCGACTTCGGCTCAGGCCATGATCTCACAGTTCGTGGGTTAGAGCCCTGCGTCAGGCTCTGTGCTGACAGCTAGCCAGAACCTGGAGCTTATCTTCAGATTCTGTCTCCCTCTCTCTCTGACCCTCCCCTGCTCGCTCGCTCGCTCTCTCTCTCTCTCAAAATAAATAAAAACATTTAAAAAATTTTGTTTTAAATGAAGTGCATGTTTTTTATATTCTAGAACCAATCCTGACTATAGTATTCGCCTCTCAGAAGGTTCTGCCTCACTGGGGCTTACTAAATAGGAATAGGCTGGCTTAGCTTTGGAGCTCCTTTTTTTTTTTTTTTTTGAGCTCCTTTTAATGCAAATATTTATTTTGCTTGCTGGAAGCCAAGGATTACAGTGCCAGTAATGTGAGAAAAAGAGCTGGCAAGCTAACTCGGCGGAGCAAAAGTGAACAGGGAAATAAAGTATTTTTGGTTGAGTTTGGTCTGCTGTGTAATTCAAGCCTCAGAACTGTGTGGCATACAGAGAAAGAAATACACTCTCAATTATATGTAAGGCCTGCCTTTGGGGATCTGGATTATTTATTCAACACTGCCCCCAGATTAATAGCTAAATGACCAGCTCAGATTCGCCAAAGCCATGTTATCTTGGCATAAACTTGGCAAGGAGAGCAAATGATAGGGCAGCCAAGGAGTGGGTGGGGAAGGCTTGCTGGAGCTGGGCATCTCAGTGTGAGTTGTCCACACACTTTAAATGCTGCTGAGAACCAGTCATCTTACTGGTTCTATTGCTGGTGGGTTACTGGTGGGTTCTATTGCTCCCTGAGACTTCTAATCCCACCTCCCCCCCGACCCCCACCTCGACCTCTGATTCAGCAACTTCTTGTCTTCCCTTTGGTCTTTAAATAGTACATTTTGATGTGTATTTTTTCCTGTATGTGCTTAATCACGTGACTTTCTTTTGCCTGGGAGGGCAGGCTTTCTCCTTATCGCTTCCATCCACGTCAGTCAGCTGTAGCTAAAAGCTCCAGGCTGAATAAAGCCGGACTCCCCTCTGGACAGAAGGGCTGACCTCAAGGTCACCCGCAGCAGGAGTTGGGCCCGTTGTGCAGTCAGGTCACAGGTCAAGGACAGCTCACCCCAAGTGCAGCTGTGCAGGAGAAGAGAACTGTTTTATTTGTACTGTTGTGATTACGTATCTGGGCCTCCCGCATTATCTTCAATCTCATGGGGTGGGGGGCGGCCCTCTCCTTGTTTCTTTTTTAATCTTTATTTTTGAGAGAGAGGAGACAGAGTGCAAGTTAGGGAGGACGAGAGAGAGAGAGAGGGAGACACAGAATCCAAAGCAGCCCCCAGCCTCTGATGCTCAACTGAGCCATTTGGGCACCCCTCCTTGTTTCTTTAACAGGAAGTACTACTGAAGTGACACCTGATGGATAACGTCTTTAGGGTTAAAAAACATTTTTTAAAATTTACTTCAAATACTGAACCTTGCCATTTCCACCTTTTCTCTTCCACAAAAGGCAAAGTCCCTTACCTGCAGAAATTCCTGCATCTTCTTTTGCCTTTGTACCTGTTACTTACACCTCTGAACTGAATTTGGAAAATCATTTAAAATTAAAACCAAATCCTAGTTTTGTTCTTTGGAGGGGTTTGTTGGTGAATAGTATGGTCAAAAGAGCGGACTATCCTTTCTTTTTCTTACCTTTCTTCTCCCTGTGCAGTATTGAGGAAGAAGGGAGAGAGGAAGAAAAGATACAGGAGGCGAGGCCTAACTCTCAAGGACTGTGAAAACCCGGTTTGCAGCCTCTTCCTGTTTGTTTTCTCTTTGGTTTTTCTTGGGGGTGGGTGTGTGTGTGTGTGTGTGTGTGTGTGTGTGTGTGTGTGTGAGAGAGAGAGAGAGAGAGAGAGAGAGGGAAAGAGGAAGGGAGAGGGAGATGAGAGAGGGAGACTGACTTAGGGAGAGTCGGTATCACCTATGATATAAAACCTAACAGTTAGCCATTAACTGCCTTCTAATAAATTAACACATAATTAATGAGGGCCCTAGTTAGGCTTCTCATTGTCTATCTTAAGCATTCATTTTCATTAAAACTGCTGCCAGGTTAGAGCCATTAGTAGCCAACTGTGGAAGATAACGGATGTGAGTTTCACAAATAGAGTCACAAATGTGAGTTCCATGTAATTTTAAAATTTTCTAGTGGCCACATTAAAATAGTAAAAACAAAAAGAAGAATTGAATTTTAATAATACATTTGATTTAACCCAGTAGATCCAAAATATTATCATCTCAACACATAATCAGTGTGAAATTATTAATGAGATATTTTACTTCTTTTGTACTGGAGTCTTCAAAAGCTGGCATGTATTTTACACTGACCGCATGTCTCAAATTGGACCAGCCACATTTCAAGAGCCACATGTAGTCAGCTACTGTACTGGGCAGTGCAGGGCCAGCATCCCACCACTGTGTCAGGCTATTGAAAAAGAGTCCCTGCAGCTTATGTATGTTTTTGTTAGAGAAAAGTGGAGACGAAATACCGCTTATTGTTAAGAGTACTGTGGTGTTTCCTCAAATTCGGAACACTCGTACCAAGAGCCGCCCTGGAAAAATAGATTCTGTGATTAAGCGTTAGGAAACTTCTGTTCTTTTGCCCCCTTTTGGAGATTTATATGGTACATTAACATATCACAGACTGAGAAAACGCTCTGGGATAAAGAAACCTGTTTGAAGTTGTTGAGTTGTGTCTGGAAGGTTCAACCTCTTGATCATTGCTGTTGGTCTGGCATGGTATGTTTAGGGTATACTTATGAAATGTATTTTTTCTATGGAGGAGTTTTAACACTCTTCCCCACCCCCTGGCCCACTAAAGATATCAGAACAATGGTTCTGCCCCAGGGTAGTTAGTAATCCCTATTAATTATCTTGCCATCACAAAGACCTGAGGTCATTCTTTACTACACTTTGGGGGACAAGAATTCTGGAAATTGCCACAAGTGTCTCTACATAAGAACAACTTTGTGTCTTCCCCTCCTTCTCCACTCTTCTTGGACACTATCTCTACTTGTTCTTTGTATTTAGAATCACCCGAGAGCCTAGATATATCTTTTTGTTCTAGAACCACCTACCAAACTGAAAGCAGCAGATGGCTTTAATGTCTTACACATGGACCTAGGGCTTCAGAAAGTACCCAAATACACACCTTCCTCTAATTCTTTCATAAATTAGGAGCCCTCTAAAAAGATGAAGGGAGAAACATCTGAATGTGTATATGTGTAAACACAGAATACAGTTTCTTAAGTAGAGTAATACTGTTCCTGCTGTTGCTTTCTTTTTCTATTTTGTGTGTGGTGTTACATGCTTTAAAGTGTACTGTTTTTGTAAAGTGTGTAAAGTAGCTATTAGCAATCAGTTTAAAGAACATATAGACTGTACTTCACATCTGTCAATCTTCAGCAAATTATCTTCTTGCCTTTGTTTCAGTGGGACCTCTGAGGCCGCCCCCATAAGTTTTGTTTTACTATCTGTGCTTAAGTAGCAATTACCAATGATTAACTTCTGTGGCTGAATTTGGTCCAAACTGCAGTAACTCGTACAATGTCGATGTATTTAAATAAGAAGATTGATTTCAACGATCAGTTTTGTCTCTGTTTCTTAGGACGTTAGTATTTCAATATTAGAAATGTCTTCTGAAGACTAGCAGCAGAATCCCTTTGCTCTCGAGAATGCAAAGTGTACCATCCGTTTTAAATAGACTCTCCAGGAGTAGGAGTGGAACATTCGAAATGCAAACGTTCGGTTTTAGAATCTAATAATGAAGGGCAGCCCCTTCTCTACAAAGGTAACAGCTCTCCCAACTTTGAACATCTGGGGGAGCTCTACTTGGAAAGGAAGTTTGAATTTTAATCTCATGGATTTAATGGCGCTAAATTAGCATTTTAAAAATGGATTTTGTAGAATCCAATTATTAAGGGAAACACTTTGCAAAGCCATATACTAGGGGAATAGTCAAGCATCACGTTAGTTTTAGAATGTGCACTTACCAAGTGAATAGAATTTACTTCACCAAAAAGAGTTTTTGCACAATTCACAATACTTGCAGAAATATGATTGTATCATTGGAGGAAAATAATCTCAACCTCCTAATGATATGTCTCACATTCTCTAGTAAACTAGTGCAATTCCTTATTATATTAGGGGTACAAAAGAATAATCTGAAACTAGACTATAACTGCTTATTCCTAAGCATATTTAGGAATGAATACATACTATTATTTAAAGTAGTATTGAACTTTGAAGAACTAATCGATAAATTAGTATTATTAATAAAATTGTACTCTTTGCAATACACTTGCCTCAGCACAAATGCAACGTTAACATAAAATTACTTTAAAAATATACCAAATAATAGAGATTAGTTCTTATTACTTTAAACTCCTAATTTCCATTAACATGAAATCCAGTACAAGTTATCTGTTGTATATAACTAAAATTTTGGAAGTCTTGCACACAAAATGAGAGGCTTTTTAAAAATGCCTTTTTGCCAAAAACAGGTTCTATGACCTCTTGCTAATTCTAATATTCCTTTAGTGGTCCTGTGAGGCGCTTTCAAAGACATATCTTTAGCAGATAGGTCTAAATTTAGAACAGAACGTTCTGTTAGATATTTTACTATATCACGAAATGTTGTAGTACTGTATTTTATAATGAAACCAAATTCTCGAGTATTCTGGTATGTTACGTATTAGTATACCAAAAATCCCCCCACTTTCTATAAGACTATTATTATGTACATAATGTTTTTTTAAAATGGGTAGTTCAGTCCTAGGAAGAAAGTATAATGCAATACATGACATTAAATTGATCTTTGGTCAAAATCCATTTTGGTATTACAGGGAAAGTGCAATTGTAAGCTCGAATGTATACATTATTCTCAATGACAGAATGGCAAATGTTAATGCATAAAGACACAGTCACTGGGGCAAGCGAGCTGGTGCGCACGCTGAGAATAACCAACTTGGAAATGCTCATCAGATTTTAGCTTTTGTATTGGTTGTTCCTGGAGGGGGAAGTGTCCGTTGATGTTGCCTCCCTTCACATGGGAGGGGTTTCTCACAGCCGCTGCATGGTATAATGAAACCTCTTTAGAAACAAGATTGAATCAGAAGCTTAGAGATGCACCTTACTGTTTTAAAAACTGCTGTTCCAATGTTATAAACACTGTGATCTTTCCAAATGTGTTTTCTGTATGAGTTTTGTACTGTAGACTATTAACAGTTCACCATAAACTAGACTCTATAGTGTTTAAAGCAATGTTATTTATTGGCTTATTGTCCCCCATATTTATGTACAGTCTACTTAATCATATGAAACCTGTGATAATCCTTTGCCTTAAAATAAAATCCCATGCTAAATATTGAGTGCACTCGAATAACTCTAAGCTACAAATTAATTTCTCCTTTAAAGCTTAAGATAGTGTCAAATAAAATATTACACAAATATTCTGCGGAGTGTTGCTGCCTATTCTGTTTTTGTGGCCCTGTGTGTATCTTGATCCAGGACATGGTGGCCTGCTGGGTTCTATAAATAGATATTAGTAATCCTTTTAGAGAATGGGCCTGCTACCTCTCAGCTGTCGCTGAATCCTCCTGTTAACTTTTGTAAATAGATTTTCCCATGCCATGCAAGAATGAAGAGTCCTGTGTGTTCTCTCCCTCTACAATTTTTGTCTTGATTTCTTCTGAATCTTCATATTCTATTTGTGTTAACTTCATTTTCCTAAATAGAAAAATGCCAGATATGCCTTATGATTGATGGAATCCCCTAATTTCAGCCGGGAAAGGAAACTTGTAATTATTAAGGTCTGATCCCTTATGGAACAGGTTAGGACTGGCGTTTTAGACAGATTTGGCTGGCTGCTTAACCTCTAAGGAACTAAGGGTGGGCTGAGCCCATCCTGACGTTCACAAGGTTGTCACGAGCTCAGTGAGTGAAAAGGAATTATGTTAGTCTCGGGGCTGGCACACACTAGGGGCTGGCACACACTAGGGGCTGGCACACACTAGCAAGCAGAGGTATGCCTTGGGCTACAAAACCATTTCCTTATTAGGTCCTGGTCTTCACTCTGTGTTAGTCATAGAGAGGAATAAATTTTGTGGGCAATTTTTCTGGGAGAGAAGGTAGTGGCTTCGAAGGATCGTCTGATGCTCCTTCGCCACGGGAAGCAATGTTGTAGACCACAGTGTCTGGAAGACTGAAGGGCATGCTTATTTGGCCCACTGAAATGGTGAACTGGGTACATGACTTTACACTTGTACTTTGCAAAGCATCTGCGTGGTCTGGTTATTCTTAAATGACCGGAAACGCCGGTCCTTTGAGGAATTAGGCGTTCCCCGGGCCCACAAAATAGAGGCTGGTTAGTAAAGGCACCTGGGCCCCATTGGTTGCAGTTTTTCAAAGGGATGAGATCCGGAGCTCGGGCCAGGGGCTCTAGGACCCAGAGGCTGAGCGCGGGGCCAGCTGGTTCCGCCGCAGCCATTGGGGCTGCGGCACAAGCGGTCTTGAGACCCGAGTTCGCGGCCCGCCTGAGGTCCGTCGCCGCAGAGACGCAGCGGGCACCGCGGCGCGCGGGCGGCGCACAGTGCGC